>NC_074672.1:16361985-16961985 GCF_029448725.1 Salvelinus fontinalis | reverse complement strand
TTGGCCTCATCCACAAGGTCTCGACAGGGAAGACTGCATCGAATGAGGGGCTGGAACATGTCACAACATATACAGTACTTTATCCAGACATTAATAACACATAAAGCAACACAAACATTTCTTCCCCCGCTCAACACTTGAGGCTTGTTTTCCAGACTCACACTATAAATCATTCTCAATGGAGAATCTTAATTGAAAGTGGATTTTAGGCCAGGACTGGGTTTAATTTATGTTTAATTTAATTTATGAAACTGGCTGTTGATGTATTAACACAAACCCATTATGGGGAGGGCTAAGACAAGAAAACTGCCTACATCATGTGATAGTGTGTGGTCTAGCTGCCTCACCTCTGAGTCGATAACGTCTGTGATATAGCGCGGAGTGAGCAAAGGCATCCGCACATGCTCCAGCATCTCCGATAAATACGTCTCCCTCTCTTTCCTATTGTGTTTAACCCAATTCAACACTGCCTCGAATACAGGCTCCTCTGAGTCCACCTGGAAATAGAGAAAATATCTATTGACAACCACACCCTGACAACAAAACCAAACATGCTTGTTGTAAAAATGGTAATCCCAGAGTATAACCACCCAAGGTCAAACATGTATTCACTCAATCACACTGCTTTCTTCACAGCAAATTCTCCAGTTTTAAATCAATACAGTATTACATTTAACATTGTTCCAGTGTCTATAAGGGTCCACACTTTTCAGTTGTAATTAACACACTGCCTAGTGTAAAGCCTTATTTTCATATTTCCCAGTGTTTCTTGCCTTTCTAGTGAATTGTTTTTCAAGACCGTATTTGTTAGTGACAGACACATGGTTGTTGCATTCATTCATCTTCAGTCCTGTGGCCTTCACCCAGTGAGATCTTAAGCGAAAATGCTTTCATAATACATTTTTTTGACAATACAATAGGTATTTCATAAGACCTTTTACTGAGGGCCTGGTTTTACCCTAATACAGTGGCCTGAAATTCACAGTTTACAGGCCATATCATGCCTTCAAGTCCACTTGCGCTGGCTTGCAAAGTGATATGTAATTCCAATTGGAATCCAGCCAGAGTGGGGATATCCAACATTTGGAATTCTTATTCACCCGCAACTTGCATTCAGAATGACTGCCAGAGTTGGGAAGACTAAGATATGAGACTACCTAAAGCATATTAACTTTAACAACCATTTCAGTAACGTGTGCAATGAGTCCAAGTAACAGATTGGATTAGTTTAGAAACATGTGTTATTTATATTTAAATGACATAAGATTAATTAATCAATAAATCAACGTACATGCAAAACATAGATATTGAAACAAACAATTCTAAAATTCTTCCTGAAATAGAGCATTCTGGGAAGTATGATAATGATAGGTGTAGTTTTGGTTCAACTCTGATTATTAACAGTGAAGGGAAACTGAGGCTTTCTGAAATTGTTATTTACTCTGCGCTTCGTTATCTGTTTACAATGCTCATTAGTGATATCTGCTCTTCAGCAGTAAATAGCAGCATGTGATTATCAGATATTTTAAAAAATCTCCACTGTTTTCATTAAAACTCTGTGGTGCAGCGGTAAGTTGTTAGCTGTAGTAGCCTATAATCAGTTGGAATACCAGGTTTGCACCTTATATCATACTTCCCTTTTTTGCCTTCAAGTTTACTTTTTTTCAAAAACTGAATCTATGGCATTATTTAGGATGCTTAAGACAGAAGCTTTTACTCAATAAAATAAAAATTTGAACAACAATGCAGAAAGTGTGGTTTCACACAAAACAATTTTCAAAACAGTGGGTCTTCAACGGGATTCGACCTCATACCCTCACATCCCTGAATGTTCCATATTCTACTTGCTAAGCTACTGGTCAGGTGAAAGTTTTTGTACAAAAAACTATATTTGTAAGTATGGTGTCCAGTAGAGGTCGGTGTTTGAAAGCCGCTTAGAATCTAAGAAAGCACCGAAACCACAGCCAAATCAGTGGGATCTCGCAACACACGTTTTGAAAAAGCACATGATCAAATGAAGCTTCGGACGTCATTGATGATTTGATTTGACTTCTGATAAAGTGATGCACGCATCGGCACACTGCTCGGAAGTTAGCTTCTTAGCGATTTGGACGCATTCCTCTGAGCTCCTGTATCAAATGTAACATCACTAGTTATTAACACCAACACTGGGGATATTTTACACCAATGACTGTTAATTTAACACAGAGTTCATTTAACTCCTGAATCAACACTATACATTCTAGACTGAAAAATCAACACTAGGTAACACTGGCCAATTTGCTGTGTCCAAATAACTGAGATCAACTTCACTTCAAGAGGAAAGTCAAAGTCATGTTTTCATTTATGATGTAGATACAGTCAACTAGGGCACAGTTACAAAAATAACAGGATATTGTGCCTTTGATTTAACTAAGTGTACAGTGCATTCAGAAAATGTTCAGACCCCTTCCCCTTTTCCACATTTTGTTACGTTACAGCCTTATTCTAAAATGGATTACATTTAAAAAATGTAATACCCCATAATGACAGTGAAAACAGGTTTTAGACATTTTTGCAAATGTATTACAAATAAAAAACAAATACCTTATTTACATAAGTATTCAGACCCTTTGCTATGAGACTCGAAATTGAGCTCAGGTGCATCCTGTTTCCATTGATCATCCTTGATGTTTCTACAACTTGATTGGAGTCCACCTGTGGTAAATTCAATTGATTGGAACATGATTTGTAAAGGCACACACAGCTGTCTACAGTATATAAGGTCCCACAATTGACAGTGCATGTCAGAGCAAAAACCAAGTCATGAGGTCAAAGGAATTGTCCTTAGAGCTCCGAGACAGTATTGTGTCGAGGCAGAGATCTGGAGAAGTGTACCAAAACATTTCTTCAGCATTGAAAGTCCCCAAGAACACAGTGGCCTCCATCATTCTTAAATGGAAGAAGTTTGGAACCATCAAGACTCTTCCTAGAGCTGGTCGCCCAGCCAAACTGAGCAATCGAGGGAGAAGGGCCTTGTTCAGGGAGGTGACCAAGAACACAATGATCACTGTGACAGAGCTCCAAAGTTCCTCTGTGGAGATGGGATAACCTTCGAGAAGAACAACCATCTATGCAGCACTCCACCAATCAGGCCTTTATGGTAGAGTGGCCAGACGGAAGCCACTCCTCAGTAAAAGGCACATGACAGCCCACTTGGAGTTTGCCAAAAGGCATCTAAAGAACTCTCAGACCATGAGAAACAAGATTCTCTGGTCTGACAAAACCAAGATTGAACTCTGGCCTGAATGCCAAGCATCATGTCTGGAGGAAACCAGGCACCATCCCTACGGTGAAGCATGGCGGTGGCAGCATCATGCTGTGGGGATGTTTTTCAGCGCCCGGGACTAGGAGATTAGGCAGGATTGAGGGAAAGATGAACGGAGCAAAGTACAGAGAGATCCTTGATGAAAACCTGCTCCAGAGCACCCAGGACCTCAGACTGGGGCGAAGGTTCAACTTCCAACAGGACAACGACCCTAATTACACAGCCAAGCCAATGCAGGAGTGGCTTCGGGACAAGTCTCTGAATGTCGTTGAGTGGCCCAGCCAGAGCCCGGACTTGCACCCGATTGAACATCTCTGGAGAGATCTGAAAATAGCTGTCCAGCAAGGCTCCCCATCCAACCTGACACAGCTTGAGAGGATCTGCAGAGAACAATGGGAGAAACTCCCCAAATACATGTGTGCCAAGCTTCTAGCGCCATACCCAAGAAGACTTGAGGCTGTAATCGCTGCCAAAGGTGCTTCAACAAAGGATTGAGGAAAGGGTCTGAATACTTGTGTTAATGTAATATTTCCGTTTTTTTATACATTTGCAAACATTTCTAAAAACCTGTTTTTGTCTTCGTTATTCTGGGGTATTGTGTGTAGATTGATGAAGGGGGAAATTATTTAATCCATTTTAGAATAAGGCTGTAACGTAAAAAAATGTGGAAAAGGTCAAGGGGTCTGAATTCTTTCCAAATGCACTGTATATTACACACATTTTGATCACGAAAATCATGACAAAAATACTTTGAATTAATAGGTAAACTATAAATCAAGTCCATGGTTATAATTATGATTTTATAAAGAAAGATATGCGCTGTGCAGTTAAAGACAGGAATTTTCAGAGCAGAAAAGCATACTTAAAAGAAATTGTCTTCCCCATAATTTCAGAGCCAGGCAAATCTGCACAGGGGCCCCATTAATGGAGATTATTGCAGGTCTACACTTGCACCGTTCCTTTCCAATTTGAGACTTGTGAAAAGTGTCCCCCACGCTTTCAAAGATGACCCTGAATGGAGATCAGAAATGCACCTCAGGCAGCATGACTGTGTGCTCTCTGAATTCACAAACAAATTCAGTACACTATTCAACTTTGGTAGCACTTTACAACAAGTTTCTCTTATAGCTTAGTAACATCATAATTACACTAGTAACAACATTGTATTAACATGTTGTTACTTAGTTCTTCAGTAATTGTAGTTTAATTCCATAGAAATGGAGTCGTAATTAAAAAAGAGGAACAGTGACTTTTCCTATTACAAAAACCATTCAACTCCATTAATATGCATTTACAAAGGCTACCTAATGGCTACCTAATTTACAAAGGCTACAATGTAACAACAACAATATTACTATCCAATTAGAGCGTTAAAACACAGGTATAATACCTCACCAAATCCACCTTTGTTTACCTGGATTTCATCGCATTTAACTAGTTTTTCAACCTCGTTCTGGCAGAGCAGCATAAACTCCTCATGTTGAACAACCTCAGGGAAGTGCTTCTGAGAGAAGAGCTCAGCGGCCTGCATCAGGTCAAGGCAATTGTGGGTCTCAGCAAAGTCCCGAATGCCCAGGCAGTTTGTGGGATCAAGCTGACTATCCAGAAAGTCACAACATGCTCTTTTCACACCTGAGGAATACAAAGAAGTGCAGTACGTTAATTTGTGTATTTAAAACTGCAATACGTAACTTTTTGGGCAACCTGACAAAATTCACATAGAAATGTGTGTTATATTTCTGTCATTCTCATTAAAAGCAAGTCTAAGAAGCAGTAGATATGTTCTATGTGTGTCATTTCTTTGCTTCCCATTGTTTTTGCGTCTTTCCCTTTGGTTTTGTACACCAGCTTCAAACAGCTGAAAATACAGTATTTTTGGTTATGGAAAATATATTTCACAGCGGTTTAGATGGTACAATGATTCTCTACACCGTACCTGCTTGTTTTCTTCACAAACTGAAATTTGTATTTTAGCAACCTGGAAATGGCAGAGTGATTTCTGCCTAGTACATCTTTATTTTGCTAAAAACTTGAGATAAATTAACTGTAACGCTTGTCGTGTTTGGAAGAAGAGGTCCAATGCGCAGCGTGGTAAGTGTCCATAATGATATATTTAATAAATCAAACAGAACACTGAACGAAATAACAAAAGTACAAACAAACAACACGAAACAGTCCCGTATGGTGAAAACACTAACACAGGATACAACCACCCACAAAAACCAATGAAAACCAGGCTACCTAAATATGGCTCCCAATCAGAGACAACGACTGACACCTGCCTCTGATTGAGAACCATACTAGGCCAAACACATAGAAAAGACCTAATAGAACAAAACATAGAAAAACAACATAGAATGCCCACCCCAACTCACGCCCTGACCAAACTAAAATAAAGACATAACAAAGGAACTAAGGTCAGAACGTGACATTAACCCCCCCCCCACCTGGGTGGGCATTTACCGTGGTGGCGGCTCTGGAGCGGGACGAAGACCCCACTCCACCATTGTCTCGGCCCACTTCTGTGACACCTTAGGAGCGGCGACCCTTGTCACCGACCCTGGATTGGAGACCCTAGTGAAGGGCACCACTGGACTGATGGGCACCTCTGGACTGAGGGGCGCCTCTGGACTGGCGGGAGACTCTGGCAGATCTGGACTGGAGGGAGACTCTGGCGGATCCGGACTTGAGGGAGACTCTGGCGGATCCGGACTGGAGGGAGACTCTGGCGGATCCGGACTGGAGGGAGACTCTGGCGGATCCGGACTGGAGGGAGACTCTGGCGGATCCGGACTGGAGGGAGACTCTGGCGGACCCGGACTGGAGGGAGACTCTGGCGGATCCGGACTGGAGGGAGACTCTGGCGGATCCGGACTGGAGGGAGACTCTGGCGGATCCGGACTGGAGGGAGACTCTGGCGGATCCGGACTGGAGGGAGACTCTGGCGGATCCAGACTGACGGGAGACTCTGGCAGCTCCTGACTGACGGGCGGCTCAGGCGGCTCCTGACTGACGGGCGGCTCAGGCGGCTCCTGACTGACGGGCAGCTCCTGACTGACGGGCGGATCAGGCGGCTCCTGACTGACGGGTGGCTCAGGCGGCTCCTGACTGACGGGCGGCTCAGGACAGATGGGCGGCTCCGGCGGCTCAGGACAGACGGGCGGCTCCGGCGGCTCAGGACAGACAGGCGGCTCCGGCGGCTCAGGACAGACGGACGGCTCCGGACAGACGGGCGGCTCTGGCCTGGAGAGAGAACCTGGAGGGAGGAGACGAAGAGACAGCCTGGTGCGTGGCGCTGCCACAGGACCCACCAGGCTGGGGAGACCTACAGTAGGCCTGGTGCGTGGAGGAGGCACCGGATGGACCGGGCTGTGGGGGAGCACTGGAGCTCTGGTGCGCAGCCTTGGCACCACTCCTCCAGGCTGGATGTCCACTTTAGCCCGGACCCTCCAGAGTGCAGGCACAGGTTGAACCGGGCTGTGGGTGAGCACTGGAGATCTGGTGCATACTACTCGCACCTCTCCCTTAGGCTCAATGCCCACATTCGCCCGGCACAGGCGGCGCGCAGGCATAGGACGCACTGCACCCTCCCAGTGCCCCGGAGACACAGCACGCAGAGCTGGCGCAGGATACCCTGGGCCGAAACGGCGTACCGGAGACCAGACACGCTGAGCCGGCACAATACGCCCTGGCTGGATGCCAGCGCTCCGGGCTATGGACGTGTACTGGCGACACCGTGCTCTTGACCGCATAACACGGTGCCTGACCAGTAACGCGCTGCTTACGATAAGCACGAGGAGTGGGCTCAGGTCTCCAACCTGACTCTGCCACACTCCCCGTGTGCCCCCTCCAAAAAATTGGGGGGCTGCCTCTCATGCCTGTTGAGCTGCCGTGCTACCTCCTCATATCGCCGCCGCTCAGCTTTTGCTGCCTCCAGTTCTTCCTTGGGGCGGCGATATTCTCCAGCCTGTGCCTAGGGTCCCTTGCCGTCTAGTATCTCCTCCCATGTCCATGAGTCCAGATTGCACTGCTCCCGTTTACCACGCTGATTGGTCCGGTGTTGGTGGGTGTTTCTGTAACGATTCTCGTCTGGTGCAGGAGAAGAGGACCAAAATGCAGCGTGGTAAGTGTTCGTCATATTTTAATAATAACCGAACACGACAAAATACAAAAATAACAAAGAGAATGATAACGAAAACTGAAACAGTCCTGAATGGTGACACAAACACAAAAACAGGAAACAAACACCCACAACCAAAATGGGGAAAACAGGCTACCTAAATATGATTCTCAATCAGAGACAACAATCGACAGCTGCCTCTGATTGAGAACCATATCAGGCCAGACATAGAAATACAACAACATAGAAAACAGAACATAGACTACCCACCCCAACTCACACCCTGACCAACCTAACACAAAGACATAAAAAGAAACTAAGGTCAGAACGTGACACATAGACTTGTCTAATAGGGGCAGAAAGCTTAAATTCTTGTTAATCTCACTGCACTGTCCAATTTACAGTAGATATTACAGTGAAAAAATGCCACGCTATTGTTTGAGGAGAGTGCACAACAAAAAACTTATCACGGCAACTGGTTTGTACATTCACCTCTGAAGGTAAATAATGTACTCACATTCAGTAATATTGCTCTGATTTGTCATCCTGAGGGTCCCAGAGATAAAATGTAGCATAGTTTTGTTTGCTAAAATCAAATTTTATATTCAAATGTAGGAACTCGGTTCTAAAGTTTGAACCCCAGCTGTTTCTGGATTTAGGTACGTCATTTTAGGCAAAAATTGAAAAAAAGGGTCCGTTCCTTAACCTTGTTCTGAACACCTCCAAAATGTGGTTTGGTAAGAAGAATGCCCTTCTCCCCACCGGTGTGATTACTACCTCCTGAGGGTTTAGCGCTTGAGGTAGTCACCTCATACAAGTACTTGGGAGTATGGCTAGATGGTACACTGTCCTTCTCTCAGCACATATCAAAGCTACAGGCTAAAGTTAAATCTAGACTTGGTTTCCTCTATCGTAATCGCTCCTTTTACCCCAGCTGCCAAACTAACCCTTATTAAGATGACCATCCTACCCATGTTCGATTACGGAGATGTAATTTATAGATCGGCAGGTAAGGGTGCTCTCGGGTGGCTAGATGTTCTTTACCATTCGACCATCAGATTTGCCACCACTGCTCCTTATAGGACACATCACTGCACTCTATACTCCCCTGTAAACTGGTCAACTCTGTATACCCGTCGCAATACCCACTGGTTGATGCTTATTTATAAAACCCTCTCAGGCCTCACTCCCCCCTATCTGAGATATCTACTGCAGCCCTCATTCTCCACATACAACACCCGTTCCACCAGTCACATTCTGTTAAAGGTGTCACGTGTGCTCCCTCTCCGGCCTCTAGGTCACCAGGCTGCTCATTATGGAGCACACCTGTCACCATCATTACGCGCACCTACGCGTCATCAGACTCACCTGGACTCCATCACTTCCCAGATTACCTTCCCCATATATGTCACTCCCTTTGGTTCCTTCCCCAGGCGTTATTGTTTCTGTTTCACGTCTGTGCGTTGTTCGTGTTTCTTGTTTTGTATTATGTTGCGTTTATTTATTAAAACACTCACTCCCTGAACTTGCTTCCCGACTCTCAGCGCACATCGTCACAAAAGGTCCCCAAAGCACACACATCCCTGGATCGCTCGTCTTTTTTCATTTTAATGGCAGCTAGCGACTGAAATGAGCCGCAACAAACACTCAAACTGGAGTTTTATCTCAATCTCTTCATTCAAAGACTCAATCATGGACACTCTTACTGACAGTTGTGGCTGCTTTGCGTGATGTATTGTTGTCTCTACCTTCTTGCCCTTTGTGCTGTTGTCTGTGCCAAATAATGTTTGCACAATGTTTTGTGCTGCTACCATGTTGTGCTGCTGCCATGTTGTTGTCATGTTGTGTTGCTACCATGCTGTGTTGTCATGTGTTGCTGCCATGGTATGTTGTTGTCTTAGATCTCTCTTTATCTAGTGTTGTGGTGTCTCTCTTGTTGTGATGTGTGTTTTGTCTCAGCTCCCGTCCCCGCAGGAGGCCTTTTGCCTTTTGGTAGGCCGTCATTGTAAGTGAGAATTTGTTCTGACTTTCCTAGTTAATATTTTTTTTAAAGTAAAACAAAATGGTACTTTATTCCACAGAGTATATACAGTGGATGTAAAGTATAGTGCATATAGCACACCCTGTCCATGGGTTGTCATATTATTTTTTGACTTCTCAACTTACCTTTGAGCTGCAGCAGACAGGCAGCAGGAAGCAGTTCCTGGACATTCTCCACTGTGACCAGGACTGTTTCTGTGTAAACAAAGTCCAGCAGGATCTCCATGGTGGACGCAGTCAACCCCTGAATGTCTACAAAGGATTTCCCTTTCTCTGACAGCTGCAAAAGAACAACAGCAAAGACAGACACGTCAGCTTAAATGATTAGTTACTAGTAGTACTAGTTAGTAGTCTCTCTCGCCAGACCCTGGATGCTCCGCACGCTTCATCTGGCTGTGAGAAGAGACTAAAGGGCAATACATCACACAAAATATATAAATTGTTTACTATTTGTCATACATGTGTAGGCAGCTGTGAATTATAGTCAGCTTTGATAGTAAAAGAGCCATGCTCACCTGATGATTCCTAGAGAGCTAAAAATGTTAAAGGAAAGAAACTAGGTCAACTGAGCTGCAGAGAAATAATTAGCATTGGACTATTTCTGCTATGCACTTTCATGGCTTTTTCGTGGTTGAGAATATGATCCATGCAATTTAGTTCAAGTTTTTATTGAATTAATAACCAGATGGCAGTCCGATAGACACCGAAAGACATTTCTCAAGAAATGAATATCAGTCTACACAAATATCAGCCTACACAAATCTTAGCTGGGTTCTAAGCGCAAGGCATATGTTGAAACTATTTTGGTAATGTCAACCTCAGAATCAGTTAATCAATTATTCCCTGTCTCTTTCTGCATATAAAGAGAACCACCAGCAAAAGTATTTAGAAAGTTATTATTGCTGATGACACTGGTGATCAGAGTCTTGTTAGGGTTAGATTTCCTGGCAACCTTTTTTTGTCCTGGTTTTGTGAGGAGTCACCTCTACATTATCGCCAGTCTTGTGCTTACAGTTACCTCGCTGGTGAACATGGCGCAGAAGTAGTCACTGCAGGCTGCCAGGACAATGCGGTGCACAGGAAAGTCAGTATTCTCCACTCTCAAAGTGATGTCACAGAGTGTGTTGCTCTTACGAAGTGCGTTCATGGCATTGAGGATGGATTTGGCATGGGAGTTGGTCATGATGTCTTTGGGAGCCATGGTGCTGTACTTGACCAGAGTGCCTCAAGTTTCAAGAATCTCAACGTGCTGCAATATCTGGCAAAAACAGAAAAGCGCGATTGAACATAGTTTGTAAGCAAAGTGCAAAGATGACAAATTATGATACATTACATGAGACCTCGACCACTGAGGTTCACAGCTGTTTAATGTGCAGGCAAAATAAATGTTTTTATTTCATCTTTATTTAACCAGGTACAATATAGCAATTAATAAACACTGGAATGGTATAATGTGCAGAAGATGAATGTGCAAGTAGAGATACTGGGGTACAAAGGAGCAAGATAAATAAATACAGTATGGGGATGGGCTATTTACAGATGGGCTATGTACAAGTGCAGTGATCTGTGAGCTGCTCTGACAGCTGGTGCTTAAAGCTTGTGAGGGAGATAAGAGTCTCCAGCTTTAGTGATTTTTGCAGTACTGTAATATATTACAGTGAACAACAATTAAATAATTAGCTGGACCTATAAGAAATCTAGAAATAACTGCCCTGTCCGCACAGATGATCTGGGATCAAATCCAGTCCTTCGCATTGGTGTCATGACCTGAGCTGTGTTTGAATACCCATACTGTAAAAGAACGGTATCCTTTTAGTTGAGTGTACTTGTGCTTCGCCTGTCTACGGGAAGTTGATGCTGTTGCTATGCAACTTATTGCTAGCTTGTTAGCATAACAAATTACCAGCTAGACATTTTACGATTTCATGAACAATGTCCACTGAGAACGCACAACGGACTATACCAATTGACTAAGCTAAGAATGACGAATAGTCAAGTCAATAAACGTTTGGTAGTTAGTTTGATAGCATACAGTTAATATACTGGCAAGTTCGATGTATTAGTAGCCAACTAACGTTAGATAGCTAGCTAACATACCAGTGCATACAAGCAACTGCTGTAATAATATGCTATGCGGTTCGTAAGGCTAGCGTAGCTAACAAATTGTCTGCCAACATAATGTGTAACGTAACTTATATGAAAAGTAATTACTTATATTTTGCACCATTTTCTTCAAACCTGAAAATGCTGTGAAGGCACGCCCATTTTCTGAAGAATTGCATTATGGGCCCTCAAAACACGGCAATTGTATCCACTGCTTATTTGGGATTTTATTTGTATTTATTTTTTTAGAGAAATTGTTTTTATTTTTGTATTATTATTATTTTATTTTCATAGGGGAACACAAGTACATATAAAGAATATGCAAAGGACAATTACAATATCACATTACACAAGGACCTGAAGGGACATACATACATTATAATTCTAAAATCTTTTTTGTTGGTAGAGATTTAATTGTCTTAAAAAAATAGTTCAATTTATTTTTGTAAGGTAAGAAAATGTGTTTTATTTGTAAATTTACATTTATAAATAAGAATTTTGTCCAAAAGAATAATAACGAAATTAAAATTACATAAAATTGTTTCAACTTATTTCTATCATAGGTAAAGAATCAGTGTAAATCTTCATAAATGTGTTCAATTATAAATCTGCTGATGTCTTGCCACAGATTTCTTACATGAATATAATGCCAAAAAAGGGTGGTCACTACAATATATATATATTTAATTTTTTTACTAATTCATATAGTGCTTGGCAGGATATTTATGAATAATTTTAAAAGAAACTTCCTTCATTTTGTTAATAAGTATGTATGTGTGGCAACATCCAAACTTTTTTCCAACCGATATTATCAATAAAACCATTCCAATAAAGCATGACAAGTATAGATACAACAACCTGTTGAAAAAAGGCTTGTATAGCTCTATTGTTGTTGAATGGACCAAAAGAAAAACAAATCTTTCCTACCGATGAGTCAACAGGGTTAATCATAGGTATGTTTTTATTTAACCTTCATTTAACTAGACAAGTAAGTTAATAACACATTCTTATTTACAATTTGGCTGCGGGGACAGGGGGTTAAGGTCATGTTCTGAGGATCAGGTCTTGACACGTTCCTGAATAATAAAGCAACACCTGAGGGAATGGCATCTTAAACAACTGTAAAATCTTTAGGCGTGACAGGGATCTTGTAAAGTGATAAGTATACTTTTATAAACTGGGTGGTTTGAGCCCTGAAATCTGATTGGCTGAAAGCCATGGTAGTATCAGACAGTATACCATGGGTATGACAAAACTTTTAGTTGTACTGCTCTAATTACGTTGGTAACCAGTTTACAATAGTAATAAGGCTCCTCGGGGGTTTGTGGTATATGGCCATGGTCAATATACCACGGCTACGGGCTGTGTCCAGGCACTCCGCGTTGCGTCATAATAGCCCTTAGCAGTCATATATTGGCCATATACCACACCTCCTCAGACATTATTGCTTAAGAATAGTTGTATTTTGGCGAATGTAGTATGACATCCGGGAACTTTTGGCATACTAACTATATCCATACTATGACCAATAAGCATACTACATACTTAAGTATGAGTATTCGAACACAACTGGATTCAGGCAGCTAGCTAACGTTCCATTTCTTTGGCTAAGCTGGTGTAGCTCATGGGGATGTGTGGAACTTACTCCTCAGTCTGAAGTGTCCCCACATGCGCCAAAAAACTGCTAGATTTTCGCGTGGCCCCGACTGGCTCGCTTTAGGGGGGGGTCCGGGTCACGTCTGCCAGCAAGGCAGAGGTTTCGAGTTAGTGCCAGGTATGGGCCGAATTGGAAGGAAGTTATACTCGTTAAATAAGCGACGTTACACTGGCATCTGTCCAATTTGAGTTGAATTAGATTTACTCAAAGCAAGGATTTTAAATAAGATGTCACGTTATGACATTTTCCAACTCCAAATAGCTAACTAACTAGCAGGTGGTTATGCCAAGGCCAACTAGCCGCAGATAACCGTAGCTAACTACGAGTTAATGGTTTGAATGAATGACAGACAAACTACCAAATAAGGAACACGAATGGCACACACAGTATCAAGCAATACAACTACCCACCACCTAGCTAGATAGCATTAGCAAGCTAACTAGCTAACTCCAATGCAATGATGGCAGACGTCCAAGTCACAGTTGAGGATGCCAAATGTGATCCATGGTAGCGTGTGCTTTCCTGCAATAGTGTGGGCTATTGCGAATTAGTTTTTCTAAGTAATTACTAACAAAATATGAATTTCAAGGATGCCGCAACAAATCTAGCTGGAGAGCTATCCGCAGTCAGTGTAGCCTTTGACAAAAACACGATGACTATACGTCACGACTCACATACGTGCTGGCAGACCTCGAATGTGAATGTTCTTACTATTGAAAGTAAACACTGAACCAATGTAAACAAATCCGCAAAAACTCAGAATCAAAGCAATACATTTTTTTCTCCCTTTTTAACAAATTTAGCAAGGGGATTTTTGTTTGTTTATTGTTGTGACCGCCTGCTTGAAATCGCAGGTGCAGGATCGCTGGAGTTCGATTTTTATGAATGGTGCCAAAAGTGCAACATCGTCAACCTGGCGCACACCGCTGCTCATCCACAAGAGTATATTTAGTCCCTGGGACATCATACCTACTATATATACAGTACCATATACAGTACCAGTCAAACGTTTGGACACACCTACTCATTTAAGGGTTTTTCTTTATTTTTACTATTTTCTACACTATTATTATTCTTATTATTCTGTGTGAATCAGGCCTTCATGGTCGAATTGCTGCAAAGAAACCACTACGAAAGGACACCAATAAGAGGAATAGACTTGCTTGGGCCAAGAAACACTTACAGTGGACATTAGACTGGTGGAAATTTGGTCTGATGAGTCCAAATTTTAGATTTTTGGTTCCAACCGCCGTGTCTTTATGAAATGCAGAGTAGGTGAACAGATGATCTCCGCATGTGTGGTTCCCACTGTGAAGCATGGAGTAGGTGGTGTGATGGTGCTTTGCTGGTGACACTGTCCGTGATTTTATTTAGAATTCTATGCACACTTAACCAGCATGTCTACCACAGCATTCTGCAGTGATATGCCATCCCATCTGGTTTGCACTCAGTGGGACTATAATTTGTTTTTCAACAGGACAATGACCCAATACACCTTCAGGCTGTGTAAGGGCTATTTGACCAAGAAGGAGAGTGATGGAGTGCTGCATCAGATGTCCTGGCCACCACAATCACCCAACCTCAACTCAATTGAGATGGTTTGGGATGAGTTGGACTGCAGAGTGAAGGAAAAGCAGGCATCAAGTGCTCAGCATATGTGGAAACTCCTTCAAGACTGTTGTAAAAGCATTCCAGGTGAGCTGGTTGAGAGAATGGAAAGAGTGTGCAAAGATGTCATCAAGGCAAAGGGTGGCTACTTTGAAGAATCTCAAATATAAAATATATTTTGATTTGTTTAAAACTTTTTGGGTTATTACATGATTCCATATTAGTTATTTCATCGTTTTGATGTCTTCACTATTATTCTACAATAGTAAAATAGTCAAATTAATGAAAAACTGTTGAATGAGTAGGTATGTCCTTTTAACTGGTACTGTATGTGAATGTGATATTTCAGTGTTTTATATTTTATGAACTTGCAAACATTTCTAAAAACCTGTTTTTGCTTCGTCATTATGGGGTATTGTGTGTAGAATGAATAGGGGGGACAATTTAATCCATTTTAGAATACGGCTGTAACATAACAAAATGTGGAAAAAGTCAAGGGGTCTGAACACTTTCCGAATGCACTGTATTTTACAAGATTTTATTAGGATTTCTATAGTCAGAATAAGGACCAGATACTGTTCTTTTCCTTTATCACCTAAAGCTCAATAAATTAATCTCAAAACAATGAATGACATTTACACATGTAATGATTTCTTAAGACAGAGATTTAACTTTGACTTTAATCATTGTGGTTTTTGTAACTCTATTGAAATGCCAGAACATATTTTTTCACGTCAACTCACTAAAACCTCTTGGAATGCATTTCATTACTGAATTACATTATAATGATTATAATGATCTTATTATGCACACTTTAATTTATAATAATGACAGATTTGGTTTCCTAATGGAGGACATACATGATTAATGTATGTACAACAATTTCATTATTATGCAAAATATAGTAGTTTCTTAAAAACGACCCCTTTGTTTGTAATCTTTTTGAATGAGTTTAGGCTACATTGTTCAAGATATCTTTGAAATTAGTTCAATCTAAACAAGCCCTACGTCTTTATAATAACTTTTGTACTCTGATCCCTGATTAGACCACTTTGAGTCTTAGTTTTGTTTATTTAAGAAAACTAATAATTTCTATTATGTATTATGCTTTTTCCAGTTGCTGCGTCTGTTTATTAGAACAAGTGTTTCTTTCTTTTATGCAAAATGTCCCTATTTGTTTGTGAAAATTCCTGAAAAAAATAAAACATGTAAGATTAACCCATAGGTTTTTGGGGCCTCACCCCCGTTATTTGGACTGGACTGGTTGGCCTCGTTCCTGACAGTTCCGTAAATTACGTTACTCGATTGGCCAATATCAAGAAATGAGGGCGGGGATTAGAGCCACCCAAGGACAGTCTTGATAAGGAGGAGCGTAACGGCGTGTTTCCGGTAAAACCAGGCCGAGAGAGAAAATAGTAACAGTAATCTATGTAGCTACTTAAAATAAAGAACAGTATAGAAAGAGTTGTCCACTTTGTTGGACAACGTCTGTCCAATTTGCCTAACCTTTACAAATAGATATCGATTGGTCGTCGGGAAAAGAGTCGGCTGTAGCAAGGCAATGGAAGCCGAGTTTCGGAAAATCGATGAACCCGGGAGTTGGAACGCCATTTACCAGGTAACGTTAGGTTCGTCTTGGCAAATCAAGGTGGCTTTGAAGTTTCAAGTTCTGTGTGGCTAGTAGGCTAGATGGTAACATTATGGGTTTACAACGACTTATTACACGTGTGTCGTGGTTATAAAGTATTATTTCAGATGTATTATGTACCAATTTTGATACCCTAGCCAGCTAACTAGATTACCTTGTTCCGATTTTTTTTTAATGACCAATCTCCTCGGTACTGTCCTTCTAGCAAGCCCCACTGTTTCGAATGATACAGTTGTAAAATCGAGTAGGCCACGTAGCGCAAGTTGTCACATTTGTAACGTTTACCTGCACGTGGTTGATACATTGTAGAAGATTAGTGTTGTTACATTGACAGTCATTGACTGAGTGAGTCATCGATAGTTAAATGTAGACAGATTCCCCTACTTACTCCATGCCACAGTTCAGACATCATGAATGTTACTACAAAAAGGGGCACACCATATTTGCAATCACATTTATCTAACGAACACATCTATTAACTATTAGAATACTCTACATTACAGACATTGCCTAAATGTGACTGTGTGGCCAAGATGTGTCATATTTGAGAATAATGTGGTGGATGACAATTATCTATTATAGTGTCAGTATAATTTGTGAAACTGCAGACTAAAATCTGGTTCAGGGAAATATCCTTTAGATGGCATACTAAGAGTAGATATCCCAAGTATCCTGTTATTGTGTTATAAAGAACGACCGTAGTTTTAGGAAATGGTATTTGAACATCAAGAAACACAGAAACATCCAGACACACCATAAATCTGCACAGTAGTACATGCTCATTAAGACCCAGCTAGAGTTGAAACTAGTTGTAATAAACAAAGCACCTTTTGGGAGAATACCAGTGAGAGTGCAACCATAGGAACAACCATTTCCTCCCAAAACAAAGATATCTCCCAAGTTAAGAAATTAAGTTTGAATGTATTATTGTTTTTTGCTCTCAGGAAATCCGTCAGCAATCAAGTGAGCTGCCCTGCAAACTTGCCAAATTACCTGAAAACAAAACTCGGAATCGCTACAGAGATGTCAGCCCATGTAAGTTTTGTACTCTTGACTCCATATAGAGGAATGAGGATTGAGCTGCTGAGATTCCTCATTCTAGATACAAATCAAATTGTATTAGTCACATTCCCCGAATAAAACAGGTGTAGACCTTACAGTGCAATGCTTACGTACGAGCCCCTAACCACCAATGCAGTAAAAAAAATACAAGTAACAAGTAATTAAAGGGCAGCAGTAAAATATATATAGAGGTCCTGGATGGCAGGAAGCTTGTCCCCAGTGATGTACTGGGCCGTACGCACTACCCTCTGTAGTGCCTTGCAGTCGGAGGATGAACAGGTGCCATACCAGGCAGTGATGCAACCAGTCAGGATGCTCTTGATGGTGCAGCTGTAGAACCTTTTGAGGATCTGAGGACCCATGCCAAATCCTTTTAGTTTCCTGAGGGGGAATAGGCTTTGTCGTGCCCTCTTCACGATTGTCTTGTTGTGCTTGGACCATTTTAGTTTGTTGGTGATGTGGACACCAAGGAACTTGAATCTCTACAGAAGCATAACATAAGATAAAAACATGCCAATAACACAATAATAACAGGCTGACACATTTGATAATAATACAGTTTATAATAAAGTTGATGCATTATGCAGGACAGCTTTTGATACCTGCACAATTTTCTCTTCAAAATCAACACTGTTCTTGTATTTAGGTGCTATATACTGTGACTGAACCGTGTTAAGCTATAGTCTTTGAAACATCTCATGTATGGCAACAGATGGATCCTTCAAGGTCAGATTCCTCAGAAGCAGTTCAACAGAACAAGCTTTTAAAGTATATATTTTGAATCTTCCTTCATGGTAACTCGACACAGCAAAGCTGTTGTGGTTTCCTCTTTTCACAAAGATGCAAAAACCAAACCTAAACCCTATGGGACGGACCAGTCACATGTCAACCAGGGTGTCCATATGTTCTTGTTTCCTGGTTTGAGGTAAAGTGAAACAGCCATACACTAGACTTGAAGTATTTTAAATCTTGGTTATTTACTTTAGTCCCATTCCAACTCTATCTTTTGATTTAGATTAGAAGAAAGAGATAGTATTTCCTGTTTGGTTGAATGGATTAGAACATGGGAGAAGAAATAAACACTGCTGTGTTTCAGTCACAGATAGACCTGTTGGATGTACTGTACAAATGTCTCTTGAGAACTGAATCTCTAAACAGAAGTCCCTTAGGATATTACAAATTGCATAGTCAAAAGGGTTTTCTTTTCATCAACGTTCTTTCATTCTCTGCAGTTGACCACAGCCGAATCCGCCTGCAACTGGGTGCGAACGACTACATTAACGCCAGCCTAATTTCTGTAGACGAGGCACAGAGAAGCTACATTCTTACTCAGGTTTGTACTCTGGCTTTTGTACCCTGGGCTAGAAGGTTGTGAGAATAAATTGTTGTCTATATGTCAAGAGATCACAGCAATTTTACTTGGTTCAGAATGTCCGACTTCTAATTTATAAAGACAATAACAGCACAGTGACAACAAACATCCAAACATGACAATAAACAACATCTAGGGGGGGGTGCAGTTCATAAACATGTATACAATTGATATAGGGCGCGTTTGTAAATTCACTCTGGCTATCTATTCCGATTTTAAAGCACTCTCGTCTGAGTGTGTCAGAGCGCAGAATAACTGATACATTTACGAACACTCAATACCTGTTGAATATGGCCGGTGTCAGTAAACATTGGCAAAAAAAGCTTACTTCAATTGCTGCTAGCAGCACAGTTACAGTCACCAACTCTATGGATAACATGAAAACAGCCTAACCAGCTCTGCTAGGCAATTAAAATGGTTATAGTGAGGTGATCTCTCATTTATGTCTGGAAGTAGCTAGCTAGCTAACTTTAGGATCAACCCTACCCCTCGGCCAGAGCGTCCAGTGTGCGCTCTAAACGCTCCGCGATCGAAACGCTCTGAATTTACCAACGGACAATCTGACAAAGCTCTGAATTTATGAGCGCACTCTGAGTGCTCTCTGGCACTCAGAGTCAATTTACAAACGCACCCACAGTAGGCTATGCTCTCTGGTTTATATATGTTCTTATAATGTCCCAAAGACCCTCTAGTCCAATGTAATAGTCCTGGAGGTCTGATTACGCTCATTCCATAGTCATGATGTCCTTTAACCAAATGTCCGTGCTGAAGCACTGAGGTTTACATACTTACAAACATACCAGTTTATCAGTATTGTCCGTTTTGCTGATAAAGAATACATGTTTTATCATATTATCATCACGTGGATTCTTTTCTAAGATGTACACTCACTGAGGTTTCATTTTAGGATTGTGTAAAAGTGCCAATCTGTCTTGAGTGCCATGATCTCTAAATCAAAAGTGGGTAACACTTCATTTGAATCTTCACCGACATGCTCCTTCTACGGGTAGCCGGTCACATTTATTACTGATTGACGTAAAAAGAACAGATGAGAGATGCTTGCAGCATAACTTTGGGTTGTTTCTAACAATACCTCCTCCCCTTCTTCTTATTCTTATTCAAGGGACCCCTTCCAAACACATGTGGTCACTTCTGGGAGATGGTTTGGGAGCAGGGGACCATGGGAGTGGTGATGCTGAACCGTGTCATTGAGAAAGGATCTGTGAGTATATCAATGATTATTATTAGTATTTCATTCATATGATCTGCCTTGAATATTGAACCTCATTAACCACTATGGGCCTCCAGGTAGAGAGCGCTACTCTGTTTAAGTAAGACAGAGGAGCAATGGAAAGTGGTTCACATAAGGGCCTTTCCTCTTCCTATCTCAAAATATCAATATTATACAGTACCAGTCAAAAGTTTGGACACACCCACTCATTACATGGTTTTTCTTTATTTTTACTATTTTCTAGATTTTAGAATACTAGTAAGGACATCAAAACTACGAAATAAGACATATGGAATCATGTAGTAACCAAAAATAGTGTTCAACAAATCAAAATATATTTGAGATTTTTCAAAGTAGCCACCCTTTGCCTTGATGACAGCTTTGCACACTCTTGGCATTCTGTCAACCAGCTTCATGAGGTAGTCACCTGGAATGCATTTCAAGAACTTTGAAAGTTACTTCAAGTGCAGTCGCAAAAACCATCAAGTGATACGATGAAACTAGCTCTCATGAGGACCACCAGAGTTACCTCTGCTGCAGAGGATAAGTTCATTAGAGTTAACAGCCTCAGGAATTGCAGCCCTCAGACAAATCAACATCAACTGTTCAGAGGTGACTGCGTGAATCAGGCCTTCATGGTCCAATTGCTGCAAAGAAACCACTATTGAAGGACACCAATAAGATGGACATTTAGACCGGTGGAAATCTGTCCTTTGGTCTGATGAGTCCAAATTTGAAATTTTTGGTTACAACCGCCGTGTCTTTGTGAAACACAGAGTAGGTGAACGGATTATCTCTGCATGTTTGGAGGTGTGATGGTGTCGGGGTGCTTTTCTGGTGACATGGTCAATGATTTATTTAGAATTCAAGGCCCACTTAACCAGCATGGCTACCACAGCATTCTGCAGCGATACGCCATCCCATCTGGTTTGCGGTTAGCAGGACTTTAATTTGTTGATCAACAGTACAATGACCCAACACACCTCTAGGCTGTGTAAGGGCTTTTTGACAAAGAAGGAGCGTGATGGAGTGCTGCATCAGATGACCTGGCCTCCACAATCACCCCACCTCAACCTAATTGAGATGGTTTGGGATGAGTTGGACCGCAGAGTGAAGGAAAAGCAAGCAACAAGTGCTCAGCATATGTGGGAACTCTTTCAAGACTGTTGGAAATGTATTCTAGGTGAAGCTGGTTGAGAGAATGCCAAGAGTGTGTAAAGCTGTCACCAAGGCAAAGGGTGGCTACTTTGAAGAATCTCAAATATATTTAGATGTAACACTTTTTTAGTTACTACATGATTCCATATGTGTTAATTCATAGTTTTGACATCTTCACTATTATTCTACAATGTAGAAAATAGGAAAAAATAAAGAAAAACCCTTGAATGAGTAGGTGTGTCCAAATTTTTGACTGGTACTGTACATATTCAATGTAAACATCCCTATCAGATGTATGCACTTCTGTTTTCAGGTGAAGTGTGCACAGTACTGGCCACCTAGAGAGGAGAGGGAGGCGATCTTTGAAGACACAAATTTCAAGCTTACACTTGTTTCAGAAGACATTAAGTCTTACTACACTGTCCGTCAGCTGGAGCTGGAAAATCTGTCGGTAAGATTCCTCTTCCTCATTGTGCCCTCTTCTGTTCTCCTCAGATTTATCCACCCATAGAACCAGTGGATCCCAACACAGCATCCTATTATAATTTTTAACTAAATACTTATACATAAAAACAAACATTGAACAAATGGTTACACTTCATGTTACAGTGCTATTTTCACTGATCTACAGTGCCCTCTGTAATTGTTGGGACAGTGAAGCATTTTCTTTTTTTGGCTGTATACTTCAAACACTTGGATTTGAAACCAAACAATGACTATGAGGTTAAAGTGCACACTCAGCTTTAATTTGAGGGTATTTTCATCCATATCTGCTTAACCGTTTAGAAATTACAGCCCTTTTTGTGCATGGTCGCCCCCCTTTTTAGGGGAGCAAAAGTATTAGGACAAATTCACTTACAGTACCAGTTAAACGTTTGGACACACCTACAGTACTCATTCCAGGGTTTTTCTTTATTTTTACTATATTCTACATTGTAGAAAAATTGTGAAAACATCAAAACTATGTAATAACACATATGGAATCATGTAGTAACCAAAAAAGTGTTAAACAAATCCCCCAAAAATGTGATTCTTCAAAGTAGCCACCATTTGCCTTGACGACAGCTTTGCACACTCTTGGCATTCTCTCAACCAGCTGCTTAAGGTAGTCACCTGGAATACATTTAAATTAAAAGTTGTGCCTTGTTAAAAGTTCATTTGTGCAATTTCTTTCCTTAATGTGTTTGAGCCATTAAGTTGTGTTTTGACAAGGTAGGGGTGGTATACAGAAGATAGCCCTATTTGGTAAAAGACCAAGTCCATATTATGGCAAGAACAGCTCAAATAGGCAAACAGAAACGACAGTCCATCATTACTTTAAGACATGAAGGTCAGTCAATCTGGAAAACTTCAAGAAATTTGAACGTTTCTTCAAGTGCAGTCGCAAAAACTAAGCGCTATGATGAACCTGCCTCTCATGAGGACCGCCACAGGAAAGAAAGACCCAGAGTTACCTATGCTGCAGAGAATAAATTGATTAGAAGTAACTGCACCTCAGATAGCAGCCCAAATAAATGCTTCAGAGTTCAAGTAACACACATCTCAACATCAACTTTTCAGAGGAGACTGCGTGAATCAGGGCTTCATGGTCAAATTGCTGCAAAGAAACCACTACTGAAGGACACCAATAATAAGAAGAGACTTGCTTGGGCCAAGAAACACGATCAATGGACATTCGACCGGTGTCCTCTGGTCTGTTGAGTCCAAATTAGCGATTTTTGGTTCCAACCTTTGTGTCTTTGTGAGACGCAGAGTAGGTGAACGGATGATCTCCGCATGTGTAGTTCCCACAGTGAAGCATGGAGGAGTAGGTTTGATGGTGTGGGGTGCTTCGCTGGTGATACTGTCTGTGATTTATTTAGAATTCAAGGCACACTTATCCAGCATTCTGCAGCGAAAGGCCATCCCATCTGGTTTGCGCATAGTGGGACTATATTTTTCCCAACAGGACAATGACCCAAAACACACCTCCAGGCTGTGTAAGGGCTATCTGACAAAGAAGGAGAGTGATGGAGTGCTGCATCAGTCACCATCAATCGCCTGACCTTAACCCAATTGAGGTGATTTGGGAAAAGCAGCCAACAAGCGCTCAGCATATGTGGGAACTCCTTCAAGACTGATGGAAAAGCCTTCCTCATGAAGCTGGTTGAGAGAATGCTAAGAGTGTGCACAGCTGTCATCGAGGCAAAGGGTGGCTACTTTGAAAAATCTCAAGTATTTTTTGATTTGTTGAGCACTATTTTTGGTTACTACATGATTCCATATGTGTTATTTCATAGTGTTGTCTTCACTATTATTGTTCAATTAAGAGAATTGTAAAAATAAAGAAAACCCTTGAATGAGTGGGTGTGTCCAAACTTTTGACTGGTACTGATGTCATAAGGTGAATGCACCAATTTGTAAGTCGCTCTGGATAAGAGCGTCTGCTAAATGACTTAAATGTAAATGTAAATGTACTGTATACAGTGGGCAAAAAAGTATTTAGCCAGCCACCAATTGTGCAAGTTCTCCCGCTTAAAAAGATGAGAGAGGCCTGTAATTCAGGCCTATTCATCATAGGTACACTTCAACTATGACAGACAAAATGAGGGGAAAAAATCCAGAAAATCACATTGTAGTATTTTTAATGAATTTATTTGCAAATTATGGTGGAAAATAAGTATTTGGTCACCTACAAACAAGCAAGATTTCTGGCTCTCACAGACCTGTAACTTCTTCTTTAAGAGGCTCCTCTGACCTCCACTCGTTACCTGTATTAATGGCGCCTGTTTGAACTTGTTATCAGTATAAAAGACACATGTCCACAACCTCAAACAGTCACACTCCAAACTCCACTATGGCCAAGACCAAAGAGCTGTCAAAGGACACCAGAAACAAAATTGTAGACCTGCACCAGGCTGGGAAGACTGAATCTGCAATAGGTAAGCAGCTTGGTTTGAAGAAATCAACTGTGGGAGCAATTATTAGGAAATGGAAGACATACAAGACCATTGATAATCTCCCTCGATCTGGGGCTCCACGCAAGATCTCACCCCGTGGGATCAAAATGGTCACAAGAAAGGTGAGCAAAAATCCCGGAACCACACAGGGGGACCTAGTGAATGACCTGCAGAGAGCTGGGACCAAAGTAACAAAGCCTACCATCAGTAACACACCGCCAGGGACTCAAATCCTGCAGTGCCAGACGTGTCCCCCTGCTTAAGCCAGTACATGTCCAGTCCCGTCTGAAGTTTGCTAGAGAGCATTTGGATGATCCAGAAGAAGATTGGGAGAATGTCATATGGTCAGATGAAACCAAAATATAACTTTTTGGTAAAAACTCAACTCGTCGTGTTTGGAGGACAAAGAATGCTGAGTTGCATCCAAAGAACACCATACCTACTGTGAAGCATGGGGTTGGAAACATCATGCTTCGGGGCTGTTTTTCTGCAAAGAGACCAGGACGACTGATCCGTGTAAAGGAAAGAATGAATGGGGCCATGTATCGTGAGATTTTGAGTGAAAACCTCCTTCCATCAGCAAGGGCATTGAAGATGAAACGTGGCTGGGTCTTTCAGCATGACAATGATCCCAAACACACCGCCCGGGCAACGAAGCAGTGGCTTCGTAAGAAGCATTTCAAGGTCCTGGAGTGGCCTAGCCAGTCTCCAGATCTCAACCCCATAGAAAATCTTTGGAGGGAGTTGAAAGTCCGTGTTGCCCAGCAACAGCCCCAAAACATCACTGCTCTAGAGGAGATCTGCATGGAGGAATGGGCCAAAATACCAGCAACAGTGTGTGAAAACCTTGTGAAGACTTACAGAAAACGTTTGACCTCTGTCATTGCCAACAAAGGGTATATAACAAAGTATTGAGAAACTTTTGTTATTGACCAAATACTTATTTTCCATCATAATTTGCAAATAAATTCATAAAAATCCTGCAATGTGATTTTCTGGGGAAAAAATTCTCATTTTGTCTGTCATAGTTGAAGTGTACCTATGATGAAAATTACAGGCCTCTCTCATCTTTTTAAGTGGGAGAACTTGCACAATTGGTGGCTGACTAAATACCTTTTTGCCCCACTGTATGTGTGTTGAAGTAGTAAAAAGTTAAGTATTTGTTCCCATATTCATAGCACGCAATGACTACATCAAGCTTGTGACAAATTTGTTGGATGCATTTACTGTTTGTTTTGGTTGTGTTTCAGATGATTTTGTTCCCAACATAAATGAATGGTAAATAACGTACTGTGTCATTTGAGTCCCTTTTATTGTAAAAAGGAATAGAATATGTTTCTAAACACTATCATGATGACGGATAATCCTGAATAAATGAGAAAGTTACAGATGCAGAAATATCCTACCCCCCAAAACTTACCCTGTTATTGTAATGGTGAGAGGTTAGCATGTCTTGGGGGTATGATATTTGTGTATATACACTCAGTGGACATTATTAGGTACACCCATCCCCTTAGCTACACCCATCCCCCAAGGCACCTAATGTGTGCCAGGAAAACATTCCCCACACCATTACACCGCCGCCACCAGCCTGTACCGTTGACACAGGCACGATGGGTTCATGGACTCATGCTGCTTATTCCAAATACTGACCCTGTCATCAGCATGACACAACAGGAACTGGGATTTTGGCGGACCAGACACCCCCCCCCACCCCAAATTGTCCAGTGTTGGTGATCATGTTCTCACTGGAGACGCTTCTTGTTTAGGAGTTGAACCAGCCTCCTTCCTCAACTTCCTGTTAGTCTGCTGCAATAGCCCATCTGTGACAAGAATCGATGTGTTGTACGTTCTGAGATGATGTTTTACACACTATTGTTGTACTGCATCGTTATTTGCCTGTTTTGTGGCCCGCCTGTTAGCTTGCACGATTCTTGCCATTCTCTTTCGACCTCTCATCAACAAGCTGTTTTCGCCCACAGGACTGCCGCTGACTGGCTGTTTTTTTGTTTGTCGCACCATTCTCTGTTAACCCTAGATACTCGTGTGTGAAAAGCCCAGGAAGCCGGACATTTCTGCGATACTGGGACCTGACGATCATACTATGCTCAAAGTCGCTTAGGTCACTGGCTTTGCTCATTCTAACGTTCAAATGAACAGTAACTGAATGCCTCGACGCCGATGCCTCCTGCTTTATATAGGCCACGGCCACGTGGACCATTTTTGTGAATGGGGGTGGTGTACCTAATAAAGTGTTTCGAAGCAGCTTCGGTGGGTTTATGACATCCGTATACAAGCAATGGGTTTATGACTTCCTTCTACAAGCAAGACTATCACGTTCCAAAGTCATTTATAACATTACATTTAAAAATATATATACTTTTTCATACTTGTTATGATAGGGCAATACAGCAATCGATACCTGTGTTCTATTTTATGCTTATTATGGTTATTTGTCCTTCTTACAGACTCTGGAAACTAGAGAGATCCTACATTTTCACTACACCACCTGGCCTGACTTTGGGGTGCCCGAATCTCCAGCCTCCTTCCTCAACTTCCTGTTTAAGGTGCGGGAGTCTGGGTGCCTCAATTCTGACCAGGGGCCTGTGGTGGTGCACTGCAGCGCAGGCATCGGCCGCTCTGGAACCTTCTGTCTCGTCGACACCTGCCTCTTACTGGTCAGTACTGGACTGGGAATTAAAAATGTCAAACTTTATTCCTCCTACAAGGGACAATTGTGCAAATGTGGTATTGAGAATGAGTTGTGCATTCTCTGGCTTTGTGAACTCATAACTTCATGCTTGGCTATTATTTATTGTTTTGTAACTAACTTTCTGTGACATTTCTGATTGCAGATGTCCATGCGCAAAGACCCATCAACTGTGCGCATTCGTGACGTGCTGCTGGAGATGCGAGGCTATCGGATGGGCCTGATTCAGACCGCTGACCAACTCAGATTTTCCTACCTCGCTGTTATTGAAGGTGCCAAGTGCATCATGGGAGACACATCGTTGCAGGTCAATTAAATGTCTCTTTTAGTTGCTGCCATGAACCAAAGTGTTATAGTAGATCATGCAAGCACATCAACATTTGGTCTCCTTGTTGGCCACAGAATGCTGTTATACTTGCCCTCTAATTGAAGAAGGCTAATTAGGTCAAGTGTTTATTTGAATAATTTGGATTTGGGCAGCCCTAACTAGATGTAGAGGTCTCTCCTCATAATGTACTGTAAAAGGTCATAGCTGTTCTCTTCTCTGTAAAGCCTTTGAATGTTTAAATAATACCCACATCAATCCTTAAATGTTTACGTTAAGGAGTCGTGGAAAGAGCTCTCCAACGAAGAGGACGTTCCTCCAGAATTCACCCCTCCCCCGCCCCACTCCCGACCCCAAGGTCAAATCAACGGCACGGTTGAACCTTCCTTCTTTCCTGAAGAGATTGTTGTTGCGCAGAATAATTTCCACACTCGCAGGTAAATAAGATCAGCTCAATTAGACATTTCTAGCAATCTAGACTTCATATATGCAATATTTAATATCCCCTATCTCTGTTGTTGCCGCCCCCCCCCCCCCCCCCCCCTCCCCTGAATATCTCTCTCCTATGGTAGTGCCCCACCAGAAACTGAACTGCGATGGAGGGGCGGTGGTGATGGTGCTACCTCCCAGTCTCCCACTGTCCCCGCTGATCAACCTGGCGGCCAGGTGGGAAGCAAAGAACCAGATCCCAAAGCTCTGATGGAACCACACCGGCTGCATGAGACTGAAACACAACAGGGGCTGAACCAGGACCAGGCAACAGCAGCAGTAGACGACAGCCTTGAGGCTCAGGGTGCCTGGACCCCCCTGCTGGCCAACATGTGCCTCTGCACTGCCCTGGCCCTGGGTGCTTACATCTGTTACCGGGCCTGTTTCCACTGATCTCCTCTACCCTCCTCCCTCTCTTGCTCCTCCCTTTCTCTTGTCTGTTTTTTTGCAGGGTGAACTGGGCGAGTGGATTGTTTGGATTTCAGCAAATTGATTGATTCAGACTTACTCACTTGTTTTCTTAACAGAGCGTGAGTGTGGGAGGAAGGGACTGCCCCTTTTCCCTTGTCACCCACCGTAGCTCGCATATGAACTGTCAGTTTGGACTCTCAGGACCTCAATTTTCAGGTGTCACATCCCAAATACAGGTGTTGATTTAAAAACAAATGAGTGAACAACAATTTTTCATTATAGTTGTCAGTAAAGGAAGGTGTGTGTTTGTTCCTGTGTTCTGTGAGCTGAATGGTTTACTAGTTGACCCTACCTACACACATGCACCCTCTATTCAGTTACCAAATGACACACTCATAAGTGTTCTTCCATTTCAGCCTTTGCAAATAATGTCCATTGGCTATTCACCTTTCTCTACCAAATAGTTATTTCAATCCAGCTCTTCAAATAAAAAATTGGTCTAGAGGAGTTACTCAGTGCTTGATTTGTGGCAACCCTGCAGTGCCAACGTAATGATTTGCTGCAGAGACGTTATTAAAAAGAAAACAGCCAAACATCATTTTTGTCCTTGAGATGATTAGGCAGTATTATACCCAGGAGTAAGCTGAGACTAGGGGGTGGCCACTGTCTGAGAGAGATACTGCCCTCCCCGCCTTCCACTGGTTGAGTGGTGCATACAGTGGGTAATTTACAGGCCATAGGAGAGCTCCCTACCACTGCCCCGTTTAGGGTCTTTTGGCTAGAGCTACGTGAGTGCGAGCGAGTGTTTAGTGAGAGTTAACAGCTTTCTACTGATGCTTGATTTCTATCTGCTGTCTTAGAGGAAAACATCACAAGTTTATAATATAAGTCATATTTGAAATGTATTCTAGATTGATTCCTGGCCCTTTTCTCTCCCACCACATATTCGTTCCTAACTTGACATTTAAGCAGGAGTGTCTTGTTGATAATGTGCTTTGAATGGAAATGCCGCACACATGTATTGAGCTGTTCTGGCTGGCCTAGTTTGAGACGCTGTATTCACATTTAGCCTGTTTCAAAAAGTGTTTCCAGCTAACGCTGATGTACAAATTCCAAAATGAGTCTCCAATGATTTCGCAACAGTTTGTTATTGTTGTCAAACCTATTAAATATATCATTCAGGGATAGTAACTTCTTGCTGTCGCCACATTGGATGAATAATGCAGAAGCTTTTCATGCTAAAGAAACAAAGTGAATGTGTAAGGAGGAGGGGAATGCATCAGGTGAGCGTTGCATAGTAATTAAAGAGCAGGCATCTGAACACAGGAGGTTGCATTAACGCACAAAAATGCCAGCTCAGCCTACTATATGGAGACACAGACAGCAGCTAACCCTACGCTCCCTTCGCTAGCAATACAAATACTTTATATTGACCTTTATTTTCCCATCCTCTGACAGCTAAACCCATCCTGGCTGTATGGACAGGGAGCCTGGGGTCTCAAACCAACCAACAAACACCAGCACATGGAATAAAACACTGTAGTGGTGATCAGTTATATTATGTTATGGCATGGGACTGTGCTGTTAAGTTTGTTCTTCTTACTTTTTTCCCACATAAACATCCTGCAGTTTTGAATAAACAGGTTTTTAATGAGATTAGTTCAACTGCTAGTTTAATTTACTTTAGTGACTCAAAAAGAACTACTTCCTGAGTCCAACAGCTGTACTTTTTCTCTAGAATGTATGAAATCCTACCCAAGGACACACCCTCTTGATACTTTTTTCAGTTCAGGTTTCATTGTGCTGGCTTTTTTTTTTATACATCCATCATTGTATTCCTTTTTTAATAAAAAAAAATGTACTGTTGATTTGTTCTAGTTTTTGGATCTGAGTCAATTGTAAGATTTTATTTTATCAGACTGAATTCTGAACAAAGGCTGTGGTAATAAAATCAGTCTCTGTACTTACCTTGTAATCTCAATTTTATGTATGAGATTGAATTATGATCATATTGACATCACCAATATGAAAAGGGCATTAGAAGAGAATGTCTCACGTAAGAATGGCCATTGAAGCTAGGCTCAGCCTTGCCAGCCATTCAAAGGGAGCAGATTGATCAGACATCTCTGAGCTACTGCTTCTCCCTAGAAGACCACAATGTGCCAATAATCTCGATAGGTGAGATAGGCCTTTCAATTCCTCAGACATTAAGGAGCTAAATCAGTATACTATAAAGAAGTGTCCAGCATACAGCGGTATCACAGATACAACAATGAGACCGATATTTCAGCGGATGTATAAATGTGAAGCATCGGCTTGGCGTTTCCACTCGCTACCAAATAGTGGCCGGCAGTGGGAGATGATGGAACGAGATGGATTTTGGCCGACATTCTGCAAATTATCTCATCGATTAAACATTTGATCTCGATACAGTTTTCAATTCCCAAAACTAGAATCTGTTACGAACAGAGTGGACTACGTTTTGTAGACTTTACCTTTTAAGTCTACAAAACGAGTCGAGTTATTGCACACGCGCACATCACAGAGTAGGAGTTCCCTAACGGAAATGTGCAAATATTGCTAGAACGCGACAATAGGATCTCGCTAGCTCGTTCTTGGCTCTACCCACCTCGTTGCTTGTTCTGCCCACTATGACTGATTTGTTCTCGTTTGAAACGACAGACAGTGGTCTATCTTGGTTTAATTATAAAAACTCTTTGGCAGTATGACAGTTGTGGACTAATTCTGATTTAAAATCTGACCATTGACAGATAACACTGACCTGGCAAAAATACCGACATTTAATAATGTCTCATTAAATCTCTGTGTTATTTACTGTGACAAACTAGAACTAGAACAAGACCAGGGTTTTGAAGTTGCCACAAGGGGGCTCTTTAGTACACGCAAACAGCCCAAGTTTCAACATAGACAGACAAGTCAAGTTTCCTTGTGTCATCATACAAACGTATGACTCACATACCTGGGCACATTGTGTACAGTGTAGCCCACACGTTTCCTGTTTTCCATAACTGTACTCATCAATAGTAATCTTACTGTATGTATAAATACATGTCAAAATAAATACAAAATAGTTTACTGATCTTTTTTATATCTCAGATATAGGACAGACACTTCAGAACAAACGTCCTTTTTTATACTTTCTGTTGTTATTCCTTGAGTTTCTATTGGCTAATAGCAGCAATGCCAAATTCAAAGTTTCATCAAATCACGTTTAATTGGCAGCCCAGAACTCGCTGAATTTGGCCCGAGGTTGATTTAATTTGGCACCCCCAAGTTTTATTTTATTTTTTATTCTTCTGATTTTGGACATAAAAGACTATAATAACATCAGGAAATCATCTCCAAGTGATTTTAATTTAAGAAATTTGTTCCCATGTTTTCCCACACATAAGAGAGACAAGTGATCTATACAAATGTAAGCAAGGCTTGAAATGATTATGTTTTAATCAAACATTATGTTTGGGCTTCTTGCAGTCAATTTGCAGTCTACAAATTATCAACAAAATATCGTCCCACGGCTGAATCTAGTTGACAGGGCTTAGACAGAACTTAGATTCTAGAGGGTTAACCATCATTTCAGTCCTTGGTTAGGACCATTATATTACAGAGGCAAATGAGACAGGAGCAAAACTGCCCTTAAGTGATGACGCTGTGATTGTACAGATTAATTTTATAGTTATTTTTGCCTCTATTGTCCACCTTGTACAACTTCCACATGGGCAAACATACATTCAAGCTCAAAGGCTTTGGATGGTTGTCTTCCTCTTGATGTGTGTTGCCATGTTGTGCGGCCGTCTTAAGTCCACATGATATGCAAGCCATGGATTGGTGTTCTTCATGGTTATACACTACTCACACAACTGTTGTGGTTTATCATTAGGGACAATGAGACCAGAGGTAAAATATCTGTAAATACTTCAGGCATGTTTTATTGCATCAGGCCAAATGTGGGCAGGGCTGGCTGTAGCCTTTTGGGGGCCCTAAGCAATATTTGGTTGGGTGGTTGCCCACGTTGCAGCAAAACATTTTAGCGGCCCCCCTCTTGACGGTGGAGAGAACATTTTTTGTTAATTTCCTGCAATTGTACTTATTTTGCCATACATTGAAGTACTACTTAACTAGTTATTTGGGGTATCTACACTTTACTATTTATATTTCTGACTACTTTTCACTCCCATACATTTTCCCTGACTCCCAAAAGTACTCGTTACATTTCGAATGGTCAGGCAAAACAGCAAAGCGTTGTCATCGCTACTGCCTCTGATCTGGCAGACTCACTAAACACAAGTACTGCGTTTGTAAATTATGTCAAAGTGTGGGCGAGTGCACGGTCTGTCCCCCCCCCAAAAAATAAAAAAAAGCTTGTGGCGTCTGGTTGGCTTAATTTTACTTTTACTCAAGTATGACAATTGAGTACTTTTTTCACCACTGTACTTAAGTACATTTTAAACCAGATACTGTTAGACTTTTACTTAAGTAGTATTTTAATGGGTTACTTTTACTTCAGACATTTTTGGTATCTCTACTTTTACTCAAGTATAACAATTGAGTACTTTTTCTACCACTGGAAAATGTTGTAGTTTTAAAGCAAGTTTTCTGCAATTGTACACATTTGGCTATGGGGCTGAGAGAAAACGTGTACATTTTATAACAAATTTCAGGCACTTAACTAATTTTGCCATGGGGCAGAAATAAATATGTTTTCTGCTATTCTACCAATTTTGATATGGGGTGGAGAGACATGTTTGTAATTTTAGAGCTGATTTCCGGCAATTCTATACATTTTGTAATGACTTATGCCATGTTAATATGATATCTGAATTGGAGAATGACTAACAATATCAATGGGGGTCCCCTGGAGGTCAGGGCCCCTTGGGCACGTGCCCTGTGTGCCCGGTCGGTATTCGGACATTATTAATACAAGTTTAGATAGCTGGCTAGACTAACTACCGCTCTACAAGTTAGTTGACATGGCTAATTGAGTAACCGTCAGTGACTGACATATCAAGAGAAAAATTGCTGATGCACAACCAAATTTCAAAATTGCATCTGGTTTATTCTACTATTCTTACGTTAAATAATAAGTTGAGACCCCGACTGAGTTCATTAAAAAAAGTTACCAGGGCACTAAGCGACTGCTTATGTCGCTTATGCCTGGAACTGGCCCTGAATGTGGGTAACAACACTGTTGTTGCCCAGGACTAATAGATTAACCAACAGTGCTTGGAAAAACTAGGGAGTAAGTGAGTGTGTGTGTGTTACATGCATCAGAGGAATGCAACTAAAGAGTGAGTAATAGCACTCCCAAACCTCGAGGCTCTGCTGACGTCAAGAGACAGGATGGAACAGGCAGCACCAGTCGGCATTGGGACAAGTACTGCCAAGGCATTTCCAGAGATAGGAAGTCGTCTTAAAGGCATAGCTGCTCTATTCAGTACAAACTGTACTATGCAAAAAGTTTACATTAGCAGGATTGTTTACATGTTTATGGTGCTCCTGATGATGCTGATGATCATGCTGAAATATGAAATATGATGATGATGATCCAAGAAGCACAGTTTATATGATAGTGTATTGTTTTGATCCTATGATTGACTACCTGATAATAAATGAATTAAGAAGAAGACTATTAAAGAATAAACTTTTGTATTTATTTTGTTATTTCATATTGTATATATTCATGGTCTGCTGTGAACAATGTTGCTGAATGTTGATTCGTATTTATTTGCCTTTTACTAGGTCACTTAATTGATCAATGTAGGCATAATCCTCATAATAAAAACTTTCAGTGACAAAATGGGCAAGAGATTACATTTGACATTGAATTGACATTCATAGACCTAGCTATTGGTTCTTTGCTTACCCTCCTCTGCTGAACCTGTGACTTCAGTACAGTACTAATCAGAAAGGGAGTCAGTCCTGCCCTACAGGCTCTTCCAATGTATGTCCTGAATTTAGTCATTAACCTGGAACTTCCCAATGGCTAGCCAGTCCTGAGAGGCCCTTGGGGTATAAAAGCTAAGTCTTTCTCTTATACTCTGAATTACTTCATGGGGGCCATGTGGGGTTCTGGAAATTCCAGAAAACGAAACCATCTGAGAAATGCTTAATGACTTGTGGGAGCTGGAGTAATCAGAATCTAATAGACGGATGCAGACACATTTGTCTTGTCATGTACTTACATAGTACTTGGTGGTCATGCATGCAAGTCATGCAACGTGTGATGTCTCATAATACCTCCACCAGAAGTTTTTCACTGAATGAAAGATCAATTCACTTCCATTATCTATTTTTCTGAGAACATTATTTCCTTGTATTTTTTCATTACTGAAGGTCAAAGTGTGACAAATCCTCTGTAAGTTTTCAGAGAATTTTGACTCCCCCAATACCAACCTCCTAAACTGAGTGTGCATTCTTCACTTTAATGGAAAAACACTGTTATTGGCTTATTGCTATCCCGACCACCACAACATAGTTTCTGAAGTTGATCTCTTTGGTGACGGTTGTTATGACACTAACCCATGAGCATTAGTACTGGTTCCTGTTCCTGTCCCTGGTTGCTGATGGCGTCGACACCCTGTCACTGTCAGGCCTGCTACGGCTGAGATGTCACATGCGGTCTTGCTTGGTGTTAAGAGGTTTGGTTAAGGCATGTAGGTCACAGCAGCTTGCTCTTTGTCTAAACAGACTTATTTCTGAGTTGTATAGCTGGTGTTTTACCCTTCCAACATGCTCTGCATCTCCCACTTCCTTCCTCTGGCCCAGCGCTCATCGAACACGGCAACGACTGATGCCGTTAACAAGAGGGTGATAATAAAAACAAACTTAATTGAGCTGACCTCCCTGGGTCTCCTCCACCACAACAGTTGCCACTGCTGTATTGCTTTTCATATTGGTGACTGTTATCATTATATGCAAAGTTGTACATACTTTGGTAGTGGCAGAAGAAATTGTGAAATATATAGTTTTTTGTAGATATCCACATGTATTTACCCAATGCATTACATACTGTATATACTGATACAAATGTACTGTTATTTGTTATCATTTTTTACATGTATCATCATCAGCTACACCCAATTATGGAAATAAGGGGAAAGGTTCAAATGAATGTGAGGTTTGTCACATTTTGCTTGATGTGGGTGGTGTGCTCATCTATTCAAACAATGTGTGCCAGCACACCCCATTTCCTGTTGAGTAGCCTGTGTGGGCCGTCTCACCTGTACGTGGATGAGCGTGAGACATTGTGTAGCTAGACGACATGAATAGGATCTTATTGCGCAACTATCCACAACTAACCTGGTGCAGTAGGCAACAATGATGCAAAAGAGTTAGAAACCTGTTGATCACTGCCAATTGCAAAAAACATACCTCCCTTTCTTCAATACTAGATTTTTTTTCTTGACTGCAAAGTAAAATTGTCTTATAAGACCTGTAATTCTTAGATATTTATTTTCTGTTATGAGGAGAATACATTTTTATTCTGTTATATAACCTCTACAGGATTGGTGGGTCCCCTCGGGACGGTTGAGCTAACGTAGGCTAATGCGATTAGCATGAGGTTGTAAGTCACAAGAAAATGTCCCAGGACATAGACATATCTAATATTGGCAGAAAGATTAAATTCTTGTTAATCTAACTGCACTGTCCAATTTACAGTAGCTACTACAGTGAAAGAATACCATGCTATTGTTTGAGGAGAGTGCGCTGTTATGAACTTTGCACATACACTGCTGCCATCTAGTGGCCAAAATCTAAATTGTGCCTGGGTTGGAATAATACATTATGGCCTTTTTCTTGCATTTCAAAGATGATGGTACAAAAAAAATACAAACAAATGCATGTTTTTTCTTTGTATTATCCTTTACCTGATCTAATGTGTTATATTCTCCTACAATAATTTCACATTTTCACAAACTTCAAAGTGTTTCCTTTCAAATGGTATCAAGAATATGCATATCCTTGCTTCAGGTCCGGAGCTACAGGCAGTTAGATTTGGATATGTCATTTTAGGTGAAAATTGGAAAAAAGGGGAGGACCCTTAATTGCAATTCAGAGCATGAAATCAAGGGGGAAAAGGTTAGTTAGAGGAGGGAAACATATCACACCAGCTCCGCCCATTCTTTCACAGTCTACAGTCGTGGCCAAAAGTTTTGAGAATGACACAAATATTAATTTACACAAAGTAAATGTGGAATGGTATACTGAAGTATAATTACAAGCATACTGAAGTACAATTACAAGCATTTCATAAGTGTCAAAGGCTTTTATTGACAATTACATGAAGTTGATGCAAAGAGCCAATATTTGCAGTGTTGACCCTTCTTTTTCAAGACCTCTGCAATCCGCCCTGGCATGCTCTCAATTAACTTCTAGGCCACATCCTGACTGATGGCAGCACATTCTTGCATAATTAATGCTTGGAGTTTGTCAGAATTTGTGGGTTTTTGTTTGTCCACCCGCCTCTTGAGGATTTTGGTCAATCAATGGGATTAAGGTCTGGGGAGTTTCCTGGCCATGGACCCAAAATATCGATGTGTTGTTCCCCGAGCCACTTAGTTATCACTTTTTCCTTATGGCAAGGTGCTCCATCATGCTGAAAAAGGCATTGTTCGTCACCAAACTGTTCCTGTATGGTTGGGAGAAGTTGCTCTCGGAGGATGTGTTGGTACCATTCTTTATTCATGGCTGTGTTCTTAGGCAAAATTGTGAGTGAGCCCACTCCCTTGGCTGAGAAGCAACGCCACTCATGAATGGTCTCAGGATGCTTTACTGTTGGCATGACACAGGACTGATGGTAGCGCTCACCTTGTCTTCTCCGGACAAGCTTTTTTTCCGGATGCCCCAAACAATCGGAAAGGGGATTCATCAGAGAAAATGACTTTACCCCAGTCCTCAGCAGTCCAATCCCTGTACCTTTTGCAGAATATCAGTCTTTCCCTGATGTTTTTTCTGGAGAGAAGTGGCTTCTTTGCTGCACTTCTTGACACCAGGCCATCCTCCAGAAGTCTTCGCCTCACTGTGCATGCAGATGCACTCACACCGGCCTGCTACCATTCCTGAGCAAGCTCTGTACTGGTGGTGCCCCGATCCCGCAGCTGAATCAACTTTAGGAGACGGTCCTGGCGCTTGCTGGACTTTCTTGGGTGCCCTGAAGCCTTCTTCACAACAATTTAACCACTCTCCTTGAAGTTCTTGATGATCCGATAAATGGTTGATTTAGGTGCAATCTTACTGGCAGCAATATCCTTGCCTATGAAGCTCTTTTTGTGCCAAGCAATGATGACGGCACGTGTTTCCTTGCAGGTAACCATGGTTGACAGAGGAAGAACAATGATTCCAAGCACCACCCTCCTTTTGAAGCTTCCAATCTGTTATTCGAACTCAATCAGCATGACAGAGTGATCTCCAGCCTTGTCCTCGTCAACACTCACACCTGTGTTAACGAGAGAATCACTGACATGATGTCAGCTGGTCCTTTTGTGGCAAGGGTGAAATGCAGTGGAAATGTTTTTTGGGGGGGATTTAGTTCATTTGCATGGCAAAGAGGGACTTTGCAATTAATTACAATTCATCTGAGGCAGCAGACTTTATGAAAATTAATATTTGTGTCATTCTCAAAAGCTTTGGCCACGACTGTATATATGTATAGGTATGTCATTTTAGGTGAACATTTTAAAAAGGGTCAGATCCTTAAGAGGTTTAAAGAACTTGAAGGTCATGTCAAAAGGAAACCGGACCTTCGCTTTAGTACTTGTAATCTAGGAAGTTTTCAGGGAGTACATTGAGGAACAGAGCAATGACTTGATAGATGCTTCAACTTTCTAGCTCAGATGTTCAACACCCTAAGCTTTTCTGTGTCTGATCAAATGTGACTAGAAACTCAATTCACAGATCAAATATCCTTTTGTGTATATTTAAGGCACACTTTCATCACTTATGACAATACAAGAACTGATAAGAAGCCCAGTCTTTTTAACGTGTTCTCTATCTGATCAGAAAGGAAAAGATGCCATATCTCGCTGCATGTGGGCTCATTGTCAGAGCCATTGTGAGTAGTCTAACACCACACAAACGGTTGATTTCCATCCCTTCAGGTGGTGGTATTTTTGTCTGCCCCTGCCTGCCTGCATATTGCCAATGTCAGGTTCACTTGCAACACCAATCTCATGTTTAAGTTGTTTCTATTTGTTTGCATACACATCTATGAATTGTAATACGGTATGATATAACATCATTGTTTGAGAAAGTGATCAACTTAATTTAATTGTACTGTGTAATTGTATTCTGGGTGGTATAGAGGCCTGGCTTGCCAAGCATCTCTGACCTCTACATACAAATTACAGTATGACACTGTAACCAAAGGGAAACTAAATTGACACCTACATATATGGTTGTTTGGTCACCTGCCAGTGTTTTCCCTTATGCAAGAGCATGATGGCGTTCTGTTTCACAAGACCCATAATACTTGCTCTGCAGTGACCACAGGTCCCTGCGACTGCACGTCAGTGCTGCCTCTTTGCAGTTGTCCACAGTAAAATAGGAGAAGTAAAGAAGCTGTTGAAATCTGGGTTCACTCCAAGCCAGATCATCCTCCTGCCTCTTACGGTATCTCAGCATTTCTGAATTCCCGTAGCAAGCCCATGCTCCGGATATCCGGGGAGCACATTGCTCACATTACTGCCATTTTTATCTAGGTTAAAGGAATAGTTCACCCAAATAAAAAAATGACACATTGGTTTCCTTACCCTGTTAGCAGTCTATGGACAAGGTATGACAGCATCCATGCTTTGGTTTAGTTTCCCTGGCACGGTTTCCACATGCTAACATTTTAGCATTTGTGGCAAAAAATTACATTCAAGCCATGGGACCGATATTAGCATTTTTCACGCATCATGTCCAAATCATCTAAAAGTATCTGAAATTGATTGTGAAGCTCAACAAATTCACTTATGGAGGTTTTAAACATGATGTGAGTAAGACATGCTAATATTGGTCCCATGACTTTAATGTGATTTGTGTCACAAATGCTAAAACATTAGCATGTGTAAATAGTGCCAGGGAAACTAATCCAAAGCATGAACTGCTGTCATACCTTGTCCATAACCTGCTTACAGGGTAAGGGAACCAATATGTAATTTTGTAATTTAGGTGAACTATTCCTTTATTGGCATGTGTAAAATCAAAATCAGTTATTTGGTCTGTAGTAGTGAACTGTTCGTAAACAAAAAATGTAATCCGATACAGTGAGTATCTGCCTGGCAATATATTATATAAATATATTATGACAGGTCAAACAATAGAGGACAAGTCTTTGAAAGCTGCATCCTCTGAAGATGGAGAGGGTCATTTCATGGCTTGAGTGACGGGAGCTGGTCAGAGGATGGTAGACGAAGGTGATGGAGTCTGCTGATGATCTTGTAGAGGGCAAGTCTGGGAACCAGCCTGAGTCTTATAGCCAATGTTTATAAATAATATTTATAAAGAAGAGTTACACCTAATGTATAGTTTATAAATGTGTTATTACTTTAGTATAATGCAACTGTGTTGACAGAGCAATGTAATTTAGTTTCCCAAAAAGTGTACACCGTACACACAATTTGGAAATGAATATGATTCAAGAAAAGTCAACTTGGTACATTTCCTGGTTAGTGTTCAATATCATCCCCATACTTATTTGTTGTATATTGATATCATGTTGAAATGCTATGGTGTCCAAAAAAGTCAGAGATATGTTGAAATATCACTGTTTCATGTGTCTTCAGGGATGAGTGTTTCGAGGGAAGTCTCACGTTGACCAGAAATAGAAAGAAAGTACAACAAGAATGGCTCTAATTTATCTAGCTAGATCTCACTCGAAATAAACAAAACCAGTCATTCATAGATGTGAGGGATAGCTTACCATTTTACCATGTTCTGTTTAAAGTCTCAAACACAAGGTGGGGCTGCTCTGTTTGTATTGCTCTTCCAGAGGAGTTTTTAGGAGGGCTATTGGTCTGCAGTAGGTATGATGCAATGTGGAGTTTACGGACATCCACTGCTCATTGACGGTAATATGTGTGGGAAATTCCCTCTCCTCAGTCTGAACCAGGCACTAGCAGGGATCCGGGAGGCTCCAGGAGCTGCAGGGCTACAAGGTCACCCCAAGTAACAAGTTTGACCACTGCGTGTGTGTGTGTGTGTGTGTGTGTGTGTGTGTGTGTGTGTGTGTGTGTGTGTGTGTGTGTGTGTGTGTGTGTGTGTGTGTGTGTGTGTGTGTGTGTGTGTGTCAGACTGAGAACAATAACCAAAGCCAATCCATTTAAACTGAGGGTAAAACTCAAAGATGTTAATGCTATGCTGCAGCTTAGAAAACAAACCCAACCAAGACAATACAGTGTGCACTACTTTTAGGAATCAATGAAATTAAGTGAATGAACAGTATAATTTGGGTGAACTATCCCTTTAAGTATTACAACCTATTGCTAGATTTGTCTTGTAAGTTCAAATTGCATAGAGGATTTTTGTTTTCATTGGGTGTGACATTTTAATTCACTGATGGAACAGGAAGATGTTGTTGAGCAATAAACTCTCTTTCCATTATGGGAAGTTGTGTTGTGAAATCCAGTATGTTCAAAACATTGTATTTTCTATTTTGTGTGATACAAGGAAGAATGACAGTGTCAAAATGTACTTGGAGCTATTGGGTGCAGTAACAAAGCCTCATTGAGAAATACATAAAGCACACATACACAATTTGCTCTCTCTCCTGAAACTGGCATCCTTCCCAAACCTCCGCCCTGCATTGTCATGGGTATACAGTAGGCCATGCCCATGTCAAAGATGTTCTTATGAGTGAGGTGGCAGGGTGGGGGGTTATCTAGAACCTGAAAGGGGTATTCAGCTGTCCCCATAGGAGAACCCTTTGAATAACCCTTTTTGGTTCCAGGTAGAACCCTTTTAGGTTCTATGTACCCTAAAACCCAGAGGGTTTTAGATAGACCTCCAAAGGGTTCTACCTGAAACCAAAAAGGGTACTCCTATGGGGACAGTTGAAGAACCCTTTTGGAACCTTTTTTTCTAAGAGTGTATTATTACGGCAACTCGATGGCTAAGTTGTATAGTATTTTCAGTCATTTCCACATTCATGTGTAGAAATGGCAACTTGGTATTATCGACCAGTTCCACTGAGACTAGTTTTTAGTTGAAACTAAAACTGAACTTGCTTATCTAGTCTTACTGATCAAACTGGACAATCAGTGGAGGTAATCAAAGATAATTATTTCCACATCCAAAATCCCTCTTCTTTTTGGGTCGTCTCATAGGCTAAATATTAAAGTATGCCACTTGATATTTGAGGCTGGCAGGTTATACACGTTTTCAAAAAGCTGTTTGCAGGACTGTGGTGGTGTGTTTGGGCAGGAGGTTAGTTGCTGATTAATCTTGGTTTGTGAGGCCTTGAACCCCTCTGTGGGTCAGTGGACCCAACAGACTATTGACAGAGGTGTGTGCTTAAGATAATGGTGCCATTGGATAAAAAGGCTCAGTTAGTATGTCTTCTTTCACCAATACACTACTAAATTGTTTAACAGAATCACGCTGTAGTAATACTGGTAATTACATTTAGGTTCTCAATATCATGACTTATCATTTTGAATAACTATCATTGGATACAAATTATTCATCATATTCCAAATCACTTGCCCACGGGTCTAAAATAAGAGATAAAAGCTACCTTATGTTTGAGTTTATGTACACCTATATTTTTATTCCCTGAGTTATTTATACCTTGAATTCATACACATGTATGTGAGAGAAAAGATACATAAATGTTATATTTAATTCTGTGTATGTATGTGTGTGAAAGAGAGAGTGGAATACACCAGTCAGATGATCTACTACCTTTTTGAAATGTCACAAATAAACAACATACAAATGAATAATATCAAAGTATAAATCTGTTTAATTCAATAAAATATCAAGTACCATTAAAACATGTGTACATTTTCATCATATTAAGAGATTACTTAATTCATTGACAATACTGTTACAAAGAGTTGCATCATACCTCTGCAGTGGGCTACAACACTTCCCTTGATAACCATTGCTCCAGATAAAGAAAGGTATTTTTAAATAACAGAATATTTATCAATATTCTATATAAAATACAAAGCCCGTACAGAAATACTGCATACACAAAATGAAGACAGAATGAAGGTGACATGTCAACAATCATGAATGGTTGCACGTTCCATGCACCTTCTGTGCTTAATCACAACGTGTCTTGTAAACTGTTGTTGGCTTTTTCCACATATAGATTCTGTACACAAACGTAACATATTGGAATCACTTTTTCAGAATTATGGCACAGCGATAAATGGGTTTTTAAGTCAATGTCTGATAAAGTACCAGTTTCCAGAGGTGTGTGGGCACTCCAGTGTGGCTAACACTAACCGGTGGCAGAGAGCAAGTTGCGCAGGGTGGCAAGTTCTCTTGACAGCTGCTCCACGCGTTTTTGTAAACGATCATTCTCTGCAGCCAGTTCCAGCACTTTGTGTTGCGTCTCCGTATTGCGCATTTTGGCTTTATCCCTGCTCTTTCTAACAGCAAGGTTGTTCCTCTCCCGCCTCTGCTTATATTCCTCACTGTCCTTTTCCAGTCGCTTCTTCCCCTTGACACCAGACGACATTTTCCCGTCCCGCGAAGGCGACGTGCATTTACCTGACAGGGCAGGTGTGCCGGGTGGACTGGAGGAAGACGAGGATGCAGTGGAAATGTTACCAAGGCTGCCACTTGGAGTTGACTGGTAATGAAGATACCTCATGTCGTAGCCAGTTGAACCGTTGTCCATTCTTGGGTCCTCTTGAGACTCGTCTCTTTCACCGGCTTTAAAGTGGTTCCCCAGAAACTCCGGGCTGAACACGGTGTCCACACGGGTCTCCTGCAGTTCAGGATAGCCCAGGACGAATGGCTCTCGATTGTCGTGCACACTTGTCTCCCGCTCGTTGAGAGATATGTAGTTTCTGTAGTTTTGTTGTAATGATGAACGTCTCTTGATCCTGCTTTCCTCGGCAAGGAAATCTGCGAATATGTCTACCCCTCTCTGCTGAGTTTCGTTTTGTGTTGCCAGTTGTTGACAGTGCGCAGCAGAAGGATCCAAGTAGACACTGAAATCTATCGCTTTCTCGTTCTCGGCTATGCCAAGCTCCGTCATCGAGCCGTCAATGTGCTGCTTGCAAGTGCTGTTATCGCTAATGGGCCTGATAATGTAGTTTGTACTCTGGAAAGCAAAGCAATCCCTGTCGTAGAAACCGGCCACTTCCATGGATCTTAACACCCGCTGGATTGCGGGAACATCGAAACCAGGGGCAGACGCCCGGGAAATTGGCTACGCGAGTAGGCCTAATGCTGTCTGAAAACACTAAGGTATATTGGCACACGACTGAATGTCACTGTGACAATATTGAGTTATTGAAGAAAACAAGAAACTTGAAGAATGAGCTATTACTCAGCAGAAAGTTGATGTCAATGTCACCAGAATGACAAGTAAAGTTGATGTCTATTGCAGCAGTGAGAGTCTGGGAAAGTTTTATATAGGCTGTGAAAGAATGGGCGGAGCTGATGTGATATGTTCCCCTCCTATAACTAACCTCTTCCGTCTTGATTTCATGCTCTGAATTGTAATTAAGGGTCCTCCCCTTTTCCCCAATTTTCGCCTAAAATGACATACCCAAATCTAACTGCCTGTAGCTCAGGACGTGAAGCAAGGTTATGCATATTCTTGATACCATTTGAAAGGAAACCCTTTGAAGTTTGTGAAAATGTGAAATTAATGTAGGACAATATAACACATTAGATCGGGTAAAGGATAATACAAAGAAAAAAACATGCGTTTTTTTTTGTGCCATCATCTTTGAAATGCAAGAGAAAGGCCATAATGTATTATTCCAGCCCAGGCGCAATTTAGATTTTGACCACTAGATGACAGCAGTGTATATTCAAAGTTTTAGACTGATCCAATGAACCAATGCACATCTGTTCAAAATGTTGTATCAAGACTACCAAAATGTGCCTAATTGGTTTATTAATACATTTTCAAGTTCATAATTGTACACTCTCCTCAAACAATAGCATGGTATTCTTACTACTGTAAATTAGATTAACAATAATGTAAACTTGGGGGGGGGGGGGGGGGGGGGGGGTCCGGTAGAGGTTTTGAGATGGACCTTAGAAAGGGAGAATTTCACAACTAACCATCCTACTAGTATTATAGGCAACACTGGTTGAATCAATGTTGTTTCTGCGTAATTTAAAATTCAATTACGTTGAACCAACGTGGAATACATGTTGAATTGATGTCTGTGCCCAGTGGGAGCCTACAGAGCTGGGTTCATGTGTATTTGAGTCTATTTAACAAATACATGTGTATTTGAGTGTTTGTATTAAATACTTATGTGCTGTGTATTTTAGTATTTCTTAAATAATGTGACCAAATCAACTAGTTCTATTTGTATTTTCAAATAATTTCCTATAAATAGCCTACTATTAGAAACTATTTTAAAATACTTGTTTCCATATACATTACCTTAAATACCGCTAGGACCAAACAGACCCGGGTGTAAATGCATGGAGTATTTAAATATGTGTTTTAAAATACACTTGTCTGTAGTAATAGCCTAACTATAATATCCTACTAATAAATTATATTCTATAGACACTCACAGATTAAGGTTTTGCCACTGTAGATTTGAAACAATTTGTAGAGATACTTGAAATATCAAATCACACATTTTAGGGCAGAGTGTAAATCCATTACCTATCATATTGTAACCCACATAGTCAACACTTTCCATTGAGAAGACTGGGAAAAGGAACAATAATTTGTGACTTGTGGGTCAATGATTTTGGAAAATTATATTTAGTCTACACTGCCATCTAGCGGTATTGTAAAATACAACTCACTCGACTGTAAACGTCAGTAGATCTCTGACTAGGCCTTCTACTAGGCTATTAAATGTTTATGATGATTGTGACTTGTATTAATTTATTTGGGGCAATCACCCCAATAGTTTCCAGCAAAATTGTCTTTTGTGATAATTGTTTGATTTATGATCTCAAATAGGCCTAACAGTTCAGTGAGAATTAAGTTAAATTACGAAATTGTAAAAACTGTAGTATACAACCATAAAGTGTTTTGCCCTAAACATAATTTCAACATCGTTGACATGCCATGACTGCCTTTAAATTAAAGGCCTATCTCTCTTCTAATTTAGCATTAGGTTTGCCTACCACGTATAACTTGGAAAAACTGTCTGACGTGTAAAGGGGCAATCTGCAGTTGTTACATCTACTTTTGGACTTGTAAATATATTTACCCATTAATTCTTGAAGAATGTAACTTATACATGCCTGATGAGTTTAGGTCAACTGTCGTACCCCATCATAACCCAAACTGTAAGCTTGTTTTACTACAATGTTTATAAACAAAGTAACTGTAAACATATCCTATTCAGCCTTAAAACATGGTTAAAACTATACTTTTGGTATCATGGATGATCAGCCCAAGCATCCATAGCTCTGTCTATGAATTTGAGAACGATTACATTTCTCCTGCCCCCTACTTCAGATTTTTACCGAAACAAGGGTGGGTATTTTATTTGTTATTGTTGCAACCGCTGGTTGCCGCTTTAACAGCCAAACCCACATGCTCTGATTGGCCACTCAAGGGTGGGGTCAGGCAATGCGTTCGTTCTCCTCACTACCTAATTGGTTATTCGCCTGATTATAGAACTAAGTACGACTCCGTAATTGGCTGCTTTAGATAGCAAGCTCAATGTGATAGGGTTAGAAAGGCAATGCAGTTCTACGGCAAGAAAAAGCCCCGCATGATTTTCACCACGGGATAGCCCGATTCTTACTAGAGCGGGCCGAGATGGTGCGCATGAATCTGAGATCTGAGGCGTACACCTTTGCCAGACGCAGGCGGCTTGTAAAACGAGCGCGCTCGATCATTCATAAAGGCGTGTATATTGTTATGTAGTTCCTCCCTACATCTGTTGGTTTCCTGGATGTGAAAAGGGGTTGAACCAGGAGTGGAACATGGCGAGAATGGTAAACGAAAACGGGTGTGGACAAGAGTTACAGAGCACAGAGCTAAATGGACCCGGTCGAGGTACAGCGCGGTGGGGTCCCCAACACGCAGGTGCTCTGGAACTTGCAAATTTGTATTCGCCAGGTGAGGCAACAGCTCTGTCTTTTGTCAACGCCACTCAGGAATGTCGTAGCCTACTAACGTTACGTTTATACAATACTTACGCTTATATATCGATCAGCCAATTAAGCTTCAGGATTTTACTAATTAGGATTACGGGAAAGAAGTTAGGCATTTTAATATCAGTATTTTCAGTTCAGGTACAATTCCGGAATACAGAAACTACATTACAACTAACTATACTGTAAAAGCCATACACAGAAGGCTCCACACGCACACTGGGAGGGGCTTGCTTGACCTTTCAAAACAATTTGCCCTAAGTGCATGGTGTCAGGAACGGACCAAAGCTCCGTCATAATAAATGAATGATGCACACTTCAGTTTAACTACACAATGTATTTAAAAAAAGATTAATGAAAGCTAGCCTAATGTATGAGGACAGATTACTGTACCAATTGAGCATTTCCTCCTTTGAGTCAGTTGAACTCTAAACACAACCTATTTGTATGTTACCTTTTGTACGTGATGCTTTTGAACGCTTTCTTTCTTTTCCGCTTGACTCCCATTGAAAGACACTGAATGCATAGGTGCTGCTGTGTCCAGAATGCTCCTGTGTCAGCCCTAATAGCACTACAACTGGTAACACTGGTCAGGCTCCTCATTAGCTCTGGTCCATGGTGTTGATGAGCAGCTGAGCTGCATGTAAACGCCCTGGAACAGAGCTCTTTACTGGCACAGCATTGCTCTGGTGTAAGGAGACTAACTTACTTTGCAGGGTATTGCCTGGGGTGTTGAGCTATAAGGCTGCTTGGCCTTAACCTGTCTTTGAGCTGGAAGAATCAGATCAGTATTTCTGTCCCAGCTGCTTCTCAATGAAATAAGTGGCTACAACAGCAAAGCATGTAGTGTAAGAAAGCCTTCTAAGGTTATCAGTTAAGTGAATGCACATCCATTAACTCACAGGTACAGGGTACAACAAGTTATGTCATGAAAGAAAGAGATGCTCGCTAACTGTTGAAGACCATTGGGTTGAAACGTTGCACAAAACTGCAGGAGCATTCAAGTGTATCTAGCTTTTCCCTAATTGAAAGGTTATATCATTGGGCATAATATTGTCTAACTACGTTGAAGATCCACCCCTATGCCTTTTCTATGGTTTTACAGTTCTTTAATCATGGTATGTTAATTTGTCTGTTTGTCTCCACAGGAAAAAGATGTCAGGAATGGATAAGTGTTGTCCTCTGCTTCTCTCTCATGGCCTTCAACTTTTGTCACCTCCTTGTTAACTTTCACCTGGGGCATATGTGGTACATCCTGTTGGGCATTGGTAAGCACCGCTGAAGCACCGGTCATTAGAATAGGTGTAACGGATGTGAAATGGCTAGCTAGTTAGCGGGTACGCGCTAATAGCGTTTCAATCAGTTACTTCACTTGCTCTGAAACCTAGAAGTAGTGGTTCCCCTTGCTCTGCAAGGGCCTTTGTGGAGCGATGGGTAACGATGCTTTGTGGGCGACCGTTGTTGATGTGTGCAGAGGGTCCCTGGTTCGCGCGAGGGGACGTACTAAAGTTATACTGTTACATTGGTGCCGTGACCCATATCACTGGTTGCTGCGGAAAAGGAGGAGGTTGAAAGGGGGGTGAGTAACGGATGTGAAATGGCTAGCTAGTTAGCGGGTATGCGCTAATAGCGTTTCAATCAGTTACGTCACTTGCTCTGAAACCTAGAAGTAGTGGTTCCCCTTTGCTCTGCAAGGGCCGTGGCTTTTGTGGAGCAATGAGTAACGACGCTTCGTGGGTGACTGTTGTTGATGTGTGCAGAGGGTCCCTGGTTCGCGCCCGTGTCGGGGCGAGGGGACGGTCTAAAGTTATACTGTTACATAGGCTTACATCCCATGTTATGTTTCTCATTGATTTACATGATTATTTGCTTACATGTCCCCTCCATCTCTTCCCGCTCTCTCTCTCAGTGGCAGGAATATTGACTGCAGACTTTGCCTCTGGTCTAGTCCACTGGGGGGCTGACACCTGGGGATCTGTGGAGCTACCCATCGTTGGAAAGGTAGGAGATGCATTTGCTAACGTGACTGGATTTGACAAGATATTGTAATGTGTGTTGTCTAATTATCTAATTGTTGTCTTGACTTTCTGATTTACTGTTTCTCCTGTTATTTTGAAATCACTTTCTGATATCTTGCCCCAGGCCTTTATCCGACCATTCAGGGAGCATCACATTGACCCTACAGCCATCACCCGCCATGACTTCATTGAGACAAATGGTGACAACTGCATGCTGACCCTGATCCCATTAGCACACATGGCTTTCAACTTCCTCACCCTCTCGCCTGGTGAGCTACTGCCAAAGATGGCACAATTATCATTCAACTGAGCCAATGCTCTGGCATCTGAAAACATCATTTTCTAGAGCCCTAAAATCGTTTTCTTTCGCTTTCCCACTCTCTCTGTTTCTCGCTCTTGACCCACATATAGCGGAGCACTATCACAACTACCCCTGGCACTGCTATGTGATGGCACTAGCCATTTTCGTTACCCTAACCAACCAGATTCATAAGTGGTCGCACACATACTTTGGGCTGCCAGGCTGGGTGGTCTTTCTACAGAACTGCCACATCATCCTGCCCCGCAAGCACCATCGCATCCATCACGTTTCCCCCCACGAGACATACTTCTGCATCACCACAGGTCAGTGCTTATGGGTATGGGTTTTGTGTGTATCAGAATATGTCTGTCAGGATATGAGGAAGGGGGAAAATATCATTAAACCCCACACTAATTGGGTCTTTTGACAAATCACTTTTGACATCAGATCTTTTTCAGAGCTGATCTGATTGGTAAAAATACCAATTAGTGGAACAAATATCAGAATTGGGCTGCCTGTCTATGCAACTGGGAAATTAAATGGCATACCCAGAATCCAATATTTAACAATAATGCCTTGCAATCTGGAGGACAGCTTACACATTGCCCCAGTCGTCCAAATGTGTTATCCGTGCCCATGGCGATATCATGGATAGTAATGGTTTGAGGACATTCAAAGATCTGAAAGAAGCATTTATATTACCAGGTATCTCTTTTTTTGAGTTTATTGATTCTTGCGCACAGATAAAACTGAAGAAATCATCATACAATTGGGGGAATGTAAGTGGAGACTCGGGATGGAGGGGGTAGATGAACATGTTGAAACAAATGGTTTCTGGCGGGGCGCGTGGTTGGGTAATGGCTGGGGGGGGGGGGGGGGGGCTTTGTTTAACTTGGATACAAAATATTACAAAACTATTGATACTGTTCTTTATCTTTGTATGCATTCTGTTTTTTTGTGGCAGCTAACAGTTACAAGAAAATATAACTGAATTGATATGACTTTTGATGTTATACCTGTATCTGTAACCCCCTCTGAAAAAACAAAAATGAAATGGTCAAAAAACGAATTGTGTTGCCTAACTGTCTAAACGCAGCCATAATGGTCTTATCTCCCCAGGCTGGCTGAACTATCCCCTGGAGAAGTTGGGGTTCTGGTCTAGGCTTGAGGATCTGATCCAGAGTGTGACTGGGGAGAAGCCCAGGTCTGACGACCTGAAATGGGCCCACAAAACCAAGTAACCATGCAGACTGGCTGCATCGCTACCTCAGGAGTATTCCGTCTCTTTCTCGCCTAACTCCAGCTGTAACCGATAGGAGACACCAACATAAGGATCTGGTTTCAGAGATGCCATATAGCTTTAAACCTTGCACATTTTGTCTGGTTATAACCGTGGAGCGTTTTGTCAAGGGCCCAGGGGTGTTTTCTTAACCCACTGTGGAAATCTGAGTGGGAAGTGCTTTTGAAATAACATTTTGAAAGCACTAATACATTGCAATACTTTCTCAACTCTTCATCTAGCTCTTTATTTCTGATCGTGTATGTCTAACTTGACTCAACCTTTCTTGAGGTGTAACACTAAAGCCATTGTCCCCAAAGGGACAGTCAAATATTTTTTTCATCCACTTTACAGACTGAAAATGCTAAAAAAAATACCTTTCAATGAAAACTCAAAATATCCCAACCAGAAATACTTGAAGGGAACAGTTTGCTTTTTTGCAGCACTTCGTGTTTGTTATTCATCACTGTTAAAAAGAAAGAAAAAAAAAAAGTCTGGTCATCTCTCACTGGGTAGCATGGACACAGTATTTTGTGTCCTTCAGCTGTCAAGGACTGCCTATTACCTTAATTTGCTATTCACAGTTGATGCCGGTTAACACTAACTCGCCTACCTAAGATATTTTTGCTTAACCTTCTAGTGCAGTGCTGGCTTACATTTTGTCTACATCCAATCGACGTAACTGCTATGTTCGTCCAGACTTCTCAAACAGCCTTAACAATCACAGATGCAGTGATCTCTTGCCTTTCACTTCTCTATTGCAGAACCTATTATGTAATGCTTCTGTTCTTTTCAACCGGTGGTTTCCTGTCTTAAATTTGCAAGTATCCATACAGTCATTCTCAAGTAATTTGCTAATCTTTTTTTACACACCACACCCTTTTTTTAAATCCCAGAAGCATGGAAGTGGTAAAACACAACATTACCCTTCAGTGATTTGCAAGTGCAGTAGAAGAGTAATCAAAAGTGATGAATCATCATAATTAGCAAAATACCTGAAATGAAAGTGCTTTGTGTGTATGCTCTAGTAATCATGTTTGTAAATGAACTGTGCAGCAGATACCTATGCAGTCTGACTGGTGGTGAACCTGAACCTTGTCTTAACTACTTTAACCTAAAAAATGGCCTGGTTGGCTAGAAATGCTATTTATGTTCTTAAATTCCCTTAACATAGAATTCTTTCATTATAAAAGGCACTATTACCTCTCTCTGCATGTGATATTTATTGTGATTGTCACAGACCGAACCGTTGACGTACAAAATTAACGACTGAGGTAATCGTGTGTGGGAGTTCTTTCATAATGAATTGAACTCTGGGGCTTTTATTTCCAGCACAAAAACCAGTGACAGTGTGGTGGTGTGCATGTTATTCTCCCATATATAAATGATTTCCAGATTATTTTAATATTTGAAAATAGTTCAGCTTGGGAAGAATAAAGGCTGTACACAAGAACACTGGTCTCAAATTCCCTATTCAAAGGTGTGTCACACTGATTTACATACTGTATACATGCATGCAGGTTGGCTTAGGATCACCAGCTTCCCGTTTGGGCCTTTATTTTAACAACCCAAATTGTCACAATTACTTAAGTTCTAGGCTTACTGTAATGTGGCATTTGCATTCATAGTTATGAAGTTTTTAAAAAAAGTGTCAAATTAAACTAGCTCGGATATGTTTTATTCAGAAGTCAGAATTACTTTACTGAAAGTTAACAAAGGTCCTTATTCCTCTGACTCAGTTCATACATTTCTCAATTGTAGGTCAGCAGAAAAATCCCTGCAGAGTTTGTTTTATTATAAGTAGGATATTGTAAAAGCTGGGAAAGTGATTAACATTTTGTTTCACTACCACTGGTTCTATTGGGCGTGAATTATTTCAGTCAAACCCAACCAGGTTGATGTATGAATATCTTGTTGGCAGGTACTGTTTATCATCCTTCAAATTAGTTAATTGTTGGCCAGAAACATTCATAGATCAATCATGAAATAACATTCTCCTCAAATGTGTTGTTTTGGTGCATTTAATGGATATGGTCTTATGGGTCCTAAATAAACGGCTGCTATTATCCCTGTGGAACCAGAAGTAGTGACACATACTATGCATCAATTCCATTGCTTATTGCTGTTCTGCTTTGTCTAGGCTAGGTCATATTAAAGCAGGTGTGAGTTACATATTAACTACAATGTCATTTATACTTTTTACTAAGGATACTAGTAAGTATTTTATAGAAGTAGGGAGAGGATAATAGTAAATAAGCAGCTCAATCAATAATTATGACTACGGCTTCACTAGTTTATTAAATAATTCAGTTGTGTGAAAAGTTTGAATGGATAAACAAATGGCTTTTCATATTGGTGAAATTGTAACCTCTTATCAGTTGTCTTTCAGATCATGTTGCTATTGACCAATGCCAAACTTAACTTGATTGATGGATAATTTAAAAAATGGTCAGTTTATAATGTAGTATATGCAAGATTATCTGTCATACTTTTGCCATTGCAGATTTGAAGTTACAGGGTATAATATGATGCATTAAACCATGTGTTTAGTACAAACTATTGCCTAGATGTAAATGTGTGATTAAGTTATTTTAATGACCTAATTGCTTTAATACAATATGTTTTCAATTAATGGATTTAGTTAAAGCTCTTAAGTGTAACATTTGGTTTGTCTAAATGATACAAGAATAGAGATGTTGCCTAATGCACTTATTTTTCAAAAGAAAGATCAATCATGTTATATAAATGGTTATTGTTGATTGTTGGGGTGTGTTTCTGACATGAGATTTGTAGTGCTCCTTGGGCCTGAAAGGATGGCCTTAGCTTACCAGTACAATATTGTTGGCCTACTTATGACTTGCAACCGCACTATACTATTCAATTGATTTTGCTCTTAAAAAACCTTAAGGATCTACCCCTTTTCCCCCCAATTTTTGCCTAAAATTACATACCCAATCTAACTGCCTGTAGCTCAGGACCTGAAGCAAGGATATGCATATTCTTGATACCATTTCAAAGGAAACACTTTGAAGTTTGGAAATGTGAAATGAATGTAGGAGAATAACACATTAGATCTGGTAAAAGATAATACAAAGGAAAAAGAATCATGTTTTTTTTTGTACCATCTTCAAAATGCAAGAGAAAGGCCATAATGTATTATTCCAGCCCAGGTGCAATTTAGATTTTGGTCACTAGATGACAGCAGTGTATATTCAAAGTTTTAGACTGATCCAATGAACCAGTGCACATCTGTTCAAAATGTATCAAGACTCCCCAAATGTGCCTAATTGGTTTATTAATACATTTTCAAGTTCATAATTGGGCACTCTCCTTGAACAATAGCATGGTATTATTTTACTGTAATAACTACTGTAAATTGGACAGTGCAGTTAGATTAACAAGAATTTAAGCTTTCTGCCAATATCAGATATGTCTATGTCCTGGGAAATGTTCTTGTTACTTACATTAGCCTACATTAGCTCAACCGACCCACCGATCCTGTAGAGGTTTTAAATTATCCAAAATACATGTCATCTTTTCTGATATGAATCCTGTGGATATTAGTAAAGTATGGTTGTGATGATGGAATTTTAGATATCAGAAACCATGCCTTGATGCCTTTTTGTTGTCTTCCATGTGGGAGACTTACTGTGTGTGTTATATTTATAAAGAAACTAAACACCAATATATTACTTGGTTGTGTTCATTATTCCCATTATATCTAACAAAGACCTTCCATGAGAACAATTACTATAGCACAGATTATTAATTATATTGACCAGATATTTAATTGGCCGCCACAATGAACATTTTTGAAAGCATTTATTTTTATTTTTTTAACCAGGCAAGTCAGTTAAGAACAAATTCTTATTTTCAATGACGGCCTAGGAACAGTGGGTTAACTGCCTGTTCAGGGGCAGAACGACAGATTTGTACCTTGTCAGCTTGGGGATTTGAACTTGCAACCTTTCGGTTACTAGTCCAACGCTCTAACCACTAGGCTACCCTGCCGCCCCGGCAGTAAAATCAGGTGGGAACATTCTAGCCGATGAGAGGGCAGATACGAGTGTGATAACAGGCACAATTCCAGTAGTGTTTTTATTTTTTCCTCTCAAGTTGCCATATTGTCACGTGGCATTCTTATATTGGTACATTTAACAACCGAAGCGTTACGAAACTCCAATTAGATCAAATACGCCATTAGATTTCTTTGTTAACCAAATTCTACTCTCATTAACCATGTTTCCATCCTCAGTTTTTATGCAAGTAAAGTAATATGGTATAAAAAATATCAGGACATCTGATGGAAAAAGGAAGTTTTGGTACAATTTTATAAATGCCAACATTTGTTTGACGTTGTGGGATGTTTTTATAATCGCTAAAATCAAATATGCGAGAAATGGCGGAAACTGCTTTATACGCAAACATTGGGAAACTATGCAGTTTATTAGGCTACAGAATAAGTTGTGAAAGTGCACGGTATGAGCTTGATGCTCCTTTCCAATAAAATGTTGAGGTTCTTATTCTGGTGACATGATCGATGCTTTACTGCCGTTTGACAAATACAAATATTCTAGCTCTTATGCATAATCTCATGTGTTGTAGACTAAACTACCAGCAGAGCCTACCTGCAAGCTATTTATTTTTATTTCACCTTTATTTAACCAGGTAGGCCAGTTGAACAAGTTATAATTTACAACTGCGACCTGGCCAAGATAGAGCAAAGCAGTGCGACATAAACAACACAGAGTTACACATGGAATAAACAAACGTACAGTCAATAACACAATAGAAAAATCTATATACAGTGAAACGTTGGCTAGAGGCACGTTTGCTTTGTATCGCAAAAAAAAATTGTGACAAAACATTGAACATTCGATTTTTATTCAGTACATGAAAACGTTGTGTGCACTACGTCTTCACGCACTGCTTTTTATCCCCCCCCCCAAAAAATTGGTGGAAAAACATACCACTGTTGGAAAATGCACATTTTCTTTATGCATATTTTAGAATATTTGCATGAAAACCTGTTGCCAATTGGATGGAAACCTAGCTATTGACCTCCATAGAGTACCACAGTATTAGTTATAATACCTAGCAGTCAAAACAGGAAGAGGTTCCAATCATGTTTCCACCATTCATAATTTTTCCCAGAGAGGATTTTAGAAACACTTAAAATAAGGGCTGTGTTTTGTGTAGGCTTACAATTGCGTGTTGTTTTGATAACCGTGTGAATCTCTCTAGGACAAGGTCACTTATCAATATATTCACCTGTATTTACCCCCTCAATAAAATGCAACGCCAATTAGCTGCTAACGTGGTTATCATAAAGAACTACAAATGCCATGATGATCTGGACGAGACTGCCGAATCGATGCAAAGGTAAGGATCTCTAGATTAAGTATCTGTTAGCTAAATGTAGTAATTCATATGTTTGAGGGGAAAAAAAATGTAAATTGACACAATACCTGTTAACAAAGGCGTCAACTAGAGATGGCGTGCAGGAACTTGCAGGGATTTGTAGTCTTGCATGATGTCTACTTTGATTCTAAGTAGAATTTTCAAATCTGCAAGTAAAAAGAGATGAATATATTGATAAAAGTCACCTTGTTCAAAAGAGATTTACCTGGTTATCAAAACGTCACACCAGGATAAGCCTACATGAAACACAGCCCTTATTTGAAGTATTTCTAAAAGTCCCTGTGGGAAAAAATTATGGTAGAAAAACGATTGGAACCATTTCCTTGTTTGACCTCTAGGTTTTATAGTATTATGATACCTCCACTGTGGGGCTCTATACAAAAACTCCTTGCTTGGTGAGCGAAAAAATACGAAAAAACGCTACCTGCTGGAAAATACAGTTATCTCTCTCGCTTCACCTCTTCCTCTGCTATTAGCTTATTCTTTTTTGAAATATATGCCATTGTCAAATGAACTACCATTGTCTGTAAATAAAATTTTAAAAACGCCTCTTTCGTTGCGTTAGTATTGGGGGTGGGTAAATCTCGAGCAAGCGCGTTCCCATCTCTCCGCTCCCCTTTAACAAACCATGGTTACGTGTGCGCTCCCGCTATTAAGCGACAAGATGGCGGTCGCCGCCGGATCAGGTAAATTATTCAGATAAATAAACAACTACCACATTACTTATTCCATGTAACAGTCAATAAACGTGTGTTGATGAAGTGTACAAGCGTTCCATGTTGCAATATATCTTACAGAAATGCTCAAGTATTGCTTCTTTTTTCGAAACATTGCTATACATAGCTAATAGCTAGCGAAATTAGCAAGTTAACACCTGGTATCTGCCAGCTGACAAGGTTTTTTTGTCTTGTAATTTCCATTGCCATAGTGAATTGAAGCTAACAGGACATGTCAAATTCCGTTGGAACCTATCCATACATAGTTACCCATACATTTAACGCTAAATCTAACTCATTTAACATGGCAAAATAACTCGCCAACCTGTGTCGACTGATCAATTGCCGCGTCATTCATCAGGCGTTGTTTTTAGCCTGTAACTTGCTAACGTTTGCTAACCACTCTAGTTCGTGTTACAAACTAGTTAGCTGCTCACATTAGCTTCCACATCCAGAACGTCATTAGTAAGAAAGCTACAAACTAGCTCATTATTCGCAGGAGTAGGTCGAACTGGCTGAGTTGTCTTGAGGTAGTTGACTAACTATATATGAACGGTTTCAGCACGCGTTAGCCTGAACGACACGATTTGGCAGTGATTTCGTGAGGTAATTTTAGCTAACTTGTCAGTCACATTGACTTGTAGTAGTTAGCTACCTATCTTAAGTTATGATGGAAATATGGCTATATTACATTGTATGTAGAAATAGGCTTTCTATTTAACTATGATGGCATCAATCAGCTAGCAAACGTTAGCTCACTCATCAGAATTTAGGCCAGACCCGTTTTGGCCTATGAACTGAAATGGCTAGCAAACGTTAGTAAGAATTGTCTACCCACATATTTCTTCGGATTGCTTTACGGTAGTCAGGGGTTTTACTAACTTTGGTTTACTAACTTTGGTTGGGTAGTGATAGTGGGGTAATTGATGCTGAGTGGTCTCTATAAATGTTACACGTATCTGATTAGCTTAATTATACACTAACAATCCGTTTTTATTACCAAAAACAATATAAGCAGCAATGCCGTACTTTGTAAAATGGAAGTTAAATGCCACATTACCAGATGGCTATGACTAGGAATTTAGCAGAACATTTCTAGAACCTCAGTGTCAATGGGCCTACCCACTAAATCTGCCTTGAGTTATTGCTCACCTCTGCACCCAATAATATAACAATGACTAAACTTAGTGGATACAGTTCAGCAAGGAGCCACGAGTAACCCACTAATCAATCCCATTGATGTACTGTTTCCCCTGTGGTATACTCTAGTGATGGGAAACTGAGGCTTTCTGAAGTCTTTGGGGCTTTCACCAAATTGTGCTGAAAATGTTAATTACTCTGAGCTTTTAACACAATGCACATTAGTGACAGCTGCTGGTCAGTAATGAAAATAAGCGTTTGATGTTTTATATATACGTTTTTTCCACTATTCGTCAAATCGCCATGTGCAGCGGTTAGTTGCGAGTCTTCATAGCCTACACTGAGTTACCATTGCAGGTTCGCACCTTTATCATGCTTCCAATTTTTAGCTGTGAATCCCCCTTTTTTTGCTGTCAAATGTAATTTTGGTCATTATTTAGTATGCTTAAGATCGGGAGTTGAAACTGAAATTATTTCCCCATGTAACTTTTTGCAGAGTGGCACCAGAATTCAATGAAAACACGTCTTAACTTTTTGTAGTTAATAAATCCAACGTGAAACGTGATAACTATAGTATCTTTAATTTGCATTGAAAAGGATAATCCATTCTTCTAATTAAAAATCTCTCCCTTATTTCTGAATCACTAGGGGTGTGTCGATCTCGTCATACTCATTTCGTAAACGTGTCCGTTTCTTCATACTTGATACTTGTAATCAGATTTACTCGTGATCGGAAAACCCGGAAGTGCGCTTTAAATGCCGATAGAGCCCATACCTTAAGTGCGCATTACTGTGCTATCACTCAGTGCATCTCAGAGCACATCGTTATCTTCCTTCATTCACACACCGGCCAAACCTGGACGACGCTGGGCGAATTGTGTGGCCCCCTATGGGACTCCCAATCACTGACGGTTGTGATACAGCCTGGATTCGTGTCTGTAGTGAAGCCTCTAGCACTGAGATGCTGTGCCTTAGAACGCTGTGCCACTCGGGAGCCCAAGGCAGTGCCAGTGGCGATCCAACTGACTAAAACGTTTGAACTTGAGATGACAAATAATGTTTTAGGCCTACCAAAGTTACTCCTAGAATTGAACAATATAATGCTTATCTGTATACAAAATATTCAGATAGAAAATTAACGAATTAGCCTCCTTCTGTACGCCTTTATAAGAAATGCATGTCGGTGTCATAGCATGCTGCCGGCATATCGCTCTCTACGGGGCTAGGCCTAAGCATCTCTAACTTCTTTATATATATTTTATTTTAAAGTCCTACAGTAAACACCTAAGCCTATGCATTTAGTGCTCAAATCTCTGACAGCTGAACCGTGAGGTGGACAATTTTAGGTAAGTAAAAAATAAATTGGCTACAAAATGTTGAAACACAAGAAATAGTGTTTTTGTAATTTGTTAAAGGACACTTTATTGTCTGCATCGAAGTATCAGTCCTTGTACCTAGCATCGAGCATGGTGGTGACACATTAAAGAGGCTCAGAGAGAATGCCACCGAATCGCTTGTTCACAACCTCTAGTGGAGTACCTTTGCAAGTTAACCCCACGGTCTGTGTTGCCAGTTTTGTTGAGCAGGCGTTTCAATGCCATGACCAAGGGTATCACGTCTGCTGCAGACGCAGTTGATGAGATTATTTCTTCAGTCAGTTGTTTGAATGGATCTAGGAGTGTGTTTGTATCAAACATGTTCTCAAATGCCATTGAAATTGCAGCACATTCTTGAGCATGAAATATAGCTTTCCTCAGTACGGAATCCTTGTCGACCCACTGTGCTGTCACACTCAGCATGCTCATGGGGCTGACATTGCTGGTCCAAATGTCAATCGGGAAGCTAATAGCAGTGACGCCCATAGCAAGTAGCTCGTGGATGTGCGTTTCAACAATACTGTGTAACTCCGATAGGGTAACATCTGAAAATAGTGCCTACTTGGTAGTGTGTACCGGTGCTCGACCAGTTGGCGAAAGCCAACATCATCCACAACAGATAACGGTTGATTGTTAAGGGCAATGAATTCCATTTTCTTGGCGTTTTTAATGGATTTCGCCTGAGTTGTCTCTCTGAAAATTTCTTACTCTTTCAAATGACTTCTTGACTTGAACTTGTTTAGTTGTTTGAAGTGTGCGCCTAGTTTTTTTTCTTCTTTTGTTCTAAGTAGTCGCTGAACGTCTGGGGGTGATGCACTTTCAAATGAGTAATTAGGTTTGTGGTATTGAAAGACTTCACTTTCTCCCCTCTGGTATCTTCCTTTGGAACCTCAAAATAGATCCACACAGCAAACATTGTGAGCTAGGTTAGGAATTCTGTGTTGAAAATGGAGCGCTGTATTTTTCTTGGCGTCGGTACGTCATCTACCTACGTTATATAGGTATGCACGTCAGCTTTGACATCGGTTTTTGACATCAGCGTTGAACTTGACTTTGGGCCGATGTTGGCATTTTTAGCTAATATCGCGTGATTCCGATATGCTTACTGATTTTTATATTGTGCGTCTCTAGTTATTAACCGGTTCCCATGCTTTTAAAATAACTGTTCTTTTCCTGGACAGTATAGATCACTTTGGAACTGGACCAGTTCCAACCCCTGCTTAAGACAGAAGCTTATACTTTACTCAATACAACTAATTGTTTGAACAGAAATGTGCAGAATGTGTGCTCACATAAAAAGATCCACAGAATAATATGCCTCCACCGGGTTCAACCCCATTCCCTGTCATCTGAGTGTTCTGGACCCCGACTCCACCTGCTGAACTACTGTTCAGGTGATGCTACATGAAAAAATCCTAACATTGTAAGTACGGTGTCCCGTAGTGGTCAATGTTTGAAAGCAGCTTTAAATGCGTGGGATGTCACAGTTTGCAACACAAGGTTTGAAAAACCATGTGATCAAACAAAGCTAAGGACGTCGTGGATCACGTCATAATGTTACTTTGGAACGAGCATCGGTACGTTGTCGGATCAGTAGTGCTTTGAAAACTGCATTGGAGTGCCGGTATCAATCATCCCATCACTACTATATTCATAACTTGTCTAATGCAAAATTCTTACTAACTTCTGTAGGCCTATCTACAGGTTTATGGACAGCTGTTGAGTGTAGTTCAGGTGGTTATGAAAAACAGCTGTTCTCTGGAGCTGCTTAAAGGGACTTGACTAGTAGGAAGCAGAATCTGCATAGCAGCCTCATATTGGCTACTACCAGACACTTTGTCAATGGACCAGGTACAGGTGTGATTGCCACTGACATTGGTAATGTCATCTGTCAACTAGGCACAGGTGAACTGTTTTGGTACACCTTGAGGTGGTCTGACCCACTCAACCTGTTTTGCAGTCAAAGTTAGCCTATCGCTCGTCTTTTATGGCTTGCAATCAACAAAAACCAGACAAAACCTGGCAAGTGCTGCAATAACAGTTCAAAGGGCACTATAGAAGAATCGAAACGCTTGCCTTGGTGGGTAACTGACAAATCCGTTGAGTATACAAAACATTAAGAACACCATAGACTGACCAGGTGAATCCAGGTGGATGCTATCTTTTATTGATGAAGGGGAGGAGACCGATTTAAAGAAGGATTAAAAAATGTTTAGCCTTGATATAATTGAGACATGGATTGTGTATGTGTGCCGTTGACGGTGAATGGCAAGTCAAAATGTTTCAGAGCTTTTGAACGGGTATGGTAGTAGGTGCCAGGCTCACCAATATGCCTGTTTAATGCTTTCGACAGTTTGTAGAGTCCATGCCCCAAAGAATTGAGGCTGTTCTGAGAAAAAAGGGGCGGGGTGCAACGCAATATTAGGAAGGTGTACCTAATGTTTGGTATTCTCAGTGTATATTGAACCTAATCGGGATGTGTACTGTTTTTGTTTTGTCTTTCAATCATTTCTGTTTTCTGTGCTTGACTCTCACACTAACAGGCGTTAAGGTTCCTCGTAACTTCCGGCTGCTTGAAGAGCTGGAAGAAGGTCAGAAAGGTGTGGGGGATGGGACAGTGAGCTGGGGATTGGAAGATGATGAGGACATGACCTTGACAAGATGGAGAGGGATGATCATTGGCCCTCCTAGGGTGAATAGGCTACTCTGATCCACAGGCTTCCACCAAGTTTGGTTCCCTGGCCTTGTCCAGAAACAACTCCTAGTGCTGACCACACTAGGCACTTGTGGCAATCTGAGAGGTTTGGACAGATGTAAGCAATATGGAAAAAATTCCACCTAGAATATCAAAGAGCAAAGTGGAGTTTTAACCATAATGCTAAATCTATCCAATCCTCTCAGTTCTTCACAAGCTTCTACTGAGTAGGGACTAGAGTTTGTTCCTGGATGAGGCCACTGTTTCCTAATGTAGACGTTCTGTATAACATGCTATCAGGAACCTTTGTCTGGCCTGCCATGATCACTGATGTGTTTTGTATGTCATTTTTCAGACAATCTATGAAAATAGGATGTACAGTCTAAAGGTTGAATGTGGTCCCAGATATCCAGAGGCACCACCGTTTGTCAGATTTGTGACAAAGATCAACTTGAATGGTGTGCACAACTCCAATGGCGTGGTAAGTAAACCTGTGTGGCTGGCCTTTTTTGCTGTTTAATAAAATGCTGTAAATCCTGCAAAATGTTTCAATTTGTGAAGGAAGATGTTGGAAAATGTCTCCTTTGTGTTGTAGATATTTTTTGACATATGTTTGAAGATTTGGTTATGTTAATTGAAGTGAATGACTGATTTAAATTGCCCCTGGCTGCTATAATACGATGGAGTTTAGTGCAGAGCTAACATGCAGTTGGATGACTGGTACACATAACATACACATGGGGTTTGTTGTAGATATGTGGTAGTAGAGTAGTGGCCTGAGGGGGCACACTTAATGTGTTGTGAAATGTAATGTTTTTAATTATATCTGCCTCACTTTTCCTAGGGTCCAGCATAATTAACTGCTGCCTTGGCAGCTGCTAATGGGGATCCATAATAAATACAAATGCCTACTAAGTTTAGGTCACATTACAGACAGGAAATGTCACATGCAATAAGAGTCCATTGCCATTTCAGACGACAGTACTTTGCTTGAACTTTACTAAATATAGTTATACATGATCATATATAATGTAGGTTCTGCAGGATAGGCTATTCCATAGGTTGCATTGAAGTAGACTTACAGTGCCTTTGGGAAAGTATTCAGACCCCTTGACTTTTTCCACATTTTAAGTTACAGCTTTACTCTAAAATGTATTAAATTGTTTTTTCCCATTATCCACATAGAAACAGTAACCCATAATGACAAAGCAAAAACAGTTTTTTAGAAATGTTTGCTAATTTATCAACTCTGCAAAAAAAAGAAACGTCCTCTCACTGTCAACTGCGTTTATTTCCAGCAGACTTAACATGTGTAAGTATTTTTATGAACATCTCAAGATTCAACAACAGATGTAAACTGAACAAGTTCCACAGACATGTGACTAACAGAAATGGAATAATGTGTCACTGAACAAATGGTGGTCAAAAGTAACAGTCAGTATCTGGTGTGGCCACCAGCTGCATTAAGTACTGCAATGCGTTAGAGGTCGACCGACTATGATTTTTCAATGCCGATACCGATTATTGGAGCACCAAAAAAAGCAGATACAGATTAATCTGCCAATTAAAAAAAAATATATATATATATATTATATATATATTTGTAATAATGACAACTACAACAAAACTGAATGAACACTTTGATTTTAACTTAATATAATACATAAATAACATATATTTAGTCTCAAATAAATTATGAAACATGTTCAATTTGGTTTAAATAATGCAAAAACAGTCTTGGAGAAAGTAAAAGTGCAATATGTGCCATGTAAAAAAGCTAACGTTTAAGTTTCTTGCTCAGAACATAAGAACATATGAAAGCTGGTGGTTCCTTTTAACATGAGTCTTCAATATTCCCCTGTTAAGAGGTTTTAGATTTGTAGTTGTAATAGGAATTATGACGTTTTCTCTCTATACCATTTGTATTTCATATACCTTTGACTATTGGATGTTCTTATAGGCGCATTAGTTTTGCCAGCCTAATCTCGGGAGTTGATAGGCTTTAAGTCATAAACAGAGCTGTGCTTCAATTGCGAAGATCTGCTGGCAAACGCAGGAAAGTGCTGTTTGAATGAATGCTTACGAGCCTGCTGCTGCCTACCACCACTCAGTCAGACTACTCTATCAAATCATATAATTAATTATAATATAATAAACACACAGAAATACAAGCCTTAGGTCATTAATATGGTCAAATCCAGTGAAATACGGAACCGTTCTGTATTTTATTGAACGGGTGGCATCCATAAGTGTAAATATTGCTGTTACATTGCACAACCTTCATTGTTACGTCATAATTATGTAAAATTCAGGCAAATTAATTATTCTTTGTTAGGAATAAATGGTCTTCACACAGTTCGCAACGAGCCAGGCGGCCCAAACTGCTGCCTATACCCTGACTCTGCTTGCACAGAACGCAAGAGAAGTGACACAATTTCCCAAGTTAATACTGCCTGCTAACATGAATTTCTTAACTAAATATGCAGGTTTAAAAAAATATATACTTGTGTATTGATTTTAAGAAAGGCATTGATGTTTATGGTTAGGTACATTGGTGCAACGTCAGTGCTTTTTTCGCGAATGCATTTGTTAAATCATCACCCGTTTGTCGAAGTAGGCTGTGATTCAATGATAAATCAACAGGCACTGCATTGATTATTTGCAACGCAGGACAAGCTAATTAAACTAGTAATATCATCAGCCATGTGTAGTAAACTAGTGATTATGTTAAGATTGATTGTTTTTATATAAGATAAGTTTAATGCTAGCTAGAAACTTACTTTGGCTCCTTGCTGCACTCGCGTAACAGGTGGTCAGCCTGCCACACAGTCTCCTCGTGCAGTGCAATGTAATCGGCCATAATCGGCGTCCAAAAATGCCTTTTTACCGATTGTTATGAAAACTTGAAATCAGCCCTAATTAATTGACCATGCCGATTAATCGGTCGACCTCTACAGTGCATCTCCTCCTCATGGACTGCACAAGAATTGCCAGTTCTTGCTGTGAGATGTTACCCCGCTCTTCCACCAAGGCACCTGCAAGTTCCCGGACATTTCTGGGGGGAAAGGCCCTAGCCATCGCCCTCCGATCCAACAGGTCCCAGACATGCTCAATGGGATTGAGATCCGGACTCTTCGCTGGCCATGGCAGAACACTGACATTCCTGTCTTGCAGGAAATCACGCACAGAACGAGCAGTATGGCTGGTGGCATTGTCATGCTTCAGGGTCATGTCAGGATGAGCCTGCAGGAAGGGTACCACATGAGGGAGGAGGATGTCTTCCCTGTAACGCACAACGTTGAGATTGCCTGCAATGACAACAAGCTCAGTCCGATGATGCTGTGACACACTGCCCCAGACCATGACGGACCCTCCACCTCTAAATCGATCCCGCTCCAGAGTACAGGTCTCGGTGAAACGCTCATTCCTTCGACGATAAACGCAAATCCCACCATCACCCCTGGTGAGACAAAACTGTGACTCGTCAGTGAAGAGCACTTTTTGCCAGTCCTGTCTGGTCCAGCGACGGTGGGTTTGTGCCCATAGGCAACGTTGTTGCCGGTGATGTCTGGTGAGGACCTGCCTTACAACAGGCATACAGGCCATCAGTCCAGCCGCTCTCAGCCTATTGCGGACAGTCTGAACACTGATGGAGGGATTGTGCATTCCTGGTATAACTCGGGCAGTTGTTGCCATCATGTACCTGTCCCACAGGTGTGATGTTGTAACACGTGGTCTGCCACTGCGAGGACGAGCAGCTGTCCCCCCGGTCTCCCTGTAGCGCTCTCTTATGCGTCTCACAGTATGGACATTGCAAATTATTGCCTTGGCCACATCTGCAGTCCTCATGCTTCCTTGCAGCATGCCTAAGGCACGTTCACACAGATGAGAAGAGACCCTGGGCATCTTTCTTTTGGTGTAGAATGGCCTGTGGTGTCCTTAGTTTTCATAACTGTGACCTTAATTGCCTACCGTCTGTAAGCTGTTAGTGTCTTAACGACCGTTCTACAGGTGCATGTTCATTAATTGTTTATGGTTCATTGAACAAGCATGGGAAACCCTTTACAATGAAGATCTGTGAAGTTATTTGGATTTTTACGAATTATCTTTGAAAGACAGGGTCCTGATAAAGGGCAGTTTCTTTTTTTGCTGAGTTTATATATAAACAAACTATGACATTTACTTAAGTTTTCAGACTCTTTACTCAGTACTTTGTTGAAGCACCTTTGAAAGCATTGTCTTATTGTGTATGACGCTACAAGCTTGGCACATCTATATTTGGTGAGTTTCTCCCATTCTTCTCTGCAGATACTCTCAAGCTCTGTCAGGTTGGATGGTGAGTGTTGCTGCACAGCTATTTTCAGGTCTCTCCAGAGATATTCGATCAAGTTCAGGCTCTGACTGGGCCAAGTACGTGCTCTGGCTTCCGGACATTTAGAGACTTGTCCCGAAGCCACTCCTGCATTGTCTTGGCTGTGTGCTTAGGGTCGTTGTCCTGTTGGAAGGTGAACTTTAACCCGCTCCAGAGCAGACTGGGGCTTTCATCAAAGATGTCTCTGTACTTTGCTCCGTTCATATTTCCCTCAATCCTGACTGGTCTCCCAGTCCCTGCCGCTGAAAAACATCCCCACAGCATGATACTGCCACCACTATTCTTCACCTTAGGGAAGGTTTTCATCCAGGCATGATGCTTGGCATTCCGGCCAAACAGTTGAATCTTGGTTTCATCAGACCAGAGAATCATGTTTGTCATGGTCTGGGAGTCTTTAGGTGCCTTTTGGCAAACTCCAAGCGGGCTGTAATGTGCCTTTTACTGAGTGGCAGAGTTGCTGCAGAGATGGCTGTTCTTCTAGAAGGTTCTCCCATCTCCACAAAGGAGCTCTGTCAGAGTGACCATCGGGTTCTTGATCACCTTCCTGATCCAAGGCCCTTGTCCCCTGATTGCACAGTCTTGGTGCTTCCAAACTTCCATTTAAGAATGATGGAGGCCACTATGTTCTTGGACCTTCGATGCTGCCAATGTTTTTTATTTTTTTTATTTTTTTACCCTTCCCCAGATCTGTGCCTTGACACAATCCTGTCTCAGAGCTCTACGGACAATTTTTTTTCGACCTCATGGCTTGGTTTTTGCTCTGACATGCACTGTCAAGTGGGACGTTATATAGACAGATGTGTGCCTTTCCAAATAGTGTCCAATCAATTGAATTTACCACAGGTGGACTCCAATCAAGTTGTAGGAACATCTCAAGGATGATCAATGGAAACAGGATGCACCTGAGCTCAATTTCGAGTCTCATAGCAAAGGTTCTGAATACTTATGTAAATAAGGTAGTTCTGTTTTTTATTTAGTATACATTGGCAAAAATGTCATGCTGGTTTCACTTTAACATTATGGTGTATTGTGTGTAGATTGATGAGGGGAAATAAACTATTTAATACATTTTAGAATAAGGCTGTAACTTAACAAAATGTGGGTACAGTCAAGGGGTCTGAATACTTTCCCGAAAGGCACTATCTGCATTTTACATCCATTAAAAACCTGATTGATGTGAGAGTGTAATTGAGGTGTGACAATGTTTCTCTCCTTGTTCCCTGTCCTGCAGGTTGACACACGAGCAGTGTCTGCGCTGACCAAGTGGCAGAACTCATACAGCATCCGTGTGGTCCTGCAGGAGCTCAGACGACTCATGATGTGCAAGGAGAACATGAAGCTCCCCCAGCCACCAGAGGGCCAGATCTACACCAACTGAACCCATGTTACTACTCTCCTCCTTTTCCCCCTCTTTTGTTTTCAGTCATCCTTTCACCCCATCTACCACCTCCCTCCTTTTTTCATTCAGGTGCCTGCCAACACTCAAGCGTACACACACACACACACAGATATAGGGATGTACATGTATGCACGTGTACATAAACACATAGACATAGGAACATACATGTGTGCGAAAGCGTATGCAGACATACACGAACATGCAATCACTTCTGTATGCGCCATTCCTAGGCCCTGGCCCCTCCCCTCTTCCATCACTGGAGCTCTGGTTGGCCTAAAGAAGACTAGGCAGGCGGAGTCATCGGTCCACACCAGACCTGATCATTCGAATACTGTACATCTTAATCTTTTTTTATTATTATTTGTTATAAATGCAGATTGTACAATAACATAAATAATCTTGAGTGTACATTTTGTGTGCTGCCTTTTTGTAATAGAGAAAGAACCTCAGCCAGTCCTTACTTGTTTATAATTCACCAATTATGCGAGTATTTGTGGATGTTCAGTGCCAAATATAACTGAGATACATTTTCTTATCAGGTTCTAAATATAATCCAACCAGTCAATTACCTTACCTCCCCATTGATTTAGAGAGCTTGACTCAACAAATGTGAAAATATTTAGTGTTTTTCTTGGCTTTGTGCATGTTTGTATATAGTATAGCAATCTATTTACCATATCCACTGGAAATGCATGTGACTGCAGCAGCTTATGGCAAGATGCCTGAAGTAGGAAGGCCTTCATGCTGTCACTTTGGTCAACACTTGTGTGGCCATGACACAAGCAACCACTGATATTACGCCTCCCATACCCAGTAATGTTTTAATTCACAAGTGTAATTGGGTGTATAAACTCAATACAATAAAATTTGCCAGCTGATAGGGTTCATACAGCAGAAAACTTGAATTAGCTACCTCTTTCGGTCCTTAGTTATACGAGAGTAGAATTGACCAGTTGTTTTCTTCCCCCATAAATCTTGCATCATGCCTTCACACTTGTGTATAGTGTCTAGAGTCCTATGGTTCTAACCACTTGCAGCCATTTCCCATGTTTGTCTTAGCTTACTAGAGTCATTGGGTTTAAGGTCATTCATACACTGTTAGTATGGCTTATGAAACTACAGTGATTGTACTTTTACACTATCTTTGTCTGTACATGATCTTATGTATAGTGTTTACGTTTGTTCCCTTTGAGTGAGCTTACCTAACATGCAGTAAATCTCAGTGTGACCAGTTTTCTGACTATTTCTCTCAGTAATGGTGGTGGCTAGTTTGATTTTATAAAGTACAATATTACAAATATGCTCCTCTTGAAGTGGGATCGGAGGAAATAGTATACATCAAAAGGGTGCAGTCCTATTAGCTTAAGTTCAGCATTTAAAGTTCTGTGGACATAGTTCTTCTTGTGCAAATTGTAAAATGGCTTACGTTGCATTCAGAAAGTATTCAGACCCCTTGACTTTTTCCATGTTTTGTTACGTTACAGCCTTATTCTAAAATGGATTAAATAGTTTTTATCCCCTCAATCTACACAATAGCCCATAATGACAAAGTAAAAACAAGTTTTCAGAAATGTTAGCAAATATATTAAAAATAAAACACTGAAATATATTTACAGTACATAAGTATTCAGACACTTGACTCAGTACTTTGTTGAAGCACCTTTGGCAGTGATTACAGCTTCGAGTCTTCTTGGGTATGACGCTACAAGCTTGCCACACTTGTATTTGGGGAGTTTCTCCCATTCTTCTCTGCAGATGCTCTCAAGCTCTGGCAGGTTGGATGAGGAGCGTCGCTGCACAGCTATTTTTAGGTCTCCAGAGATGTTAGATCGGGTTCAAGTCCGGTCTCTGGGTGGGCCACTCAAAGACATTCAGAGACTTGTCCCGAAGCTACTCCTGCATTGTCTTGACTGTGCTCGTTGTCCGGTTGGAAGGTGAACCTTCCCCCAAGTCTGAAAACCTGCTCCTGAGCACTCAGGATTTCAAGGATCTCTCTGTACTTTGCTCCATTAATCTTTTCCTCAATCCTGACTAGTCTCCAAGTCCTCACAGCTGAAGAACATCCCCACAGCATGATGCTGCCACCTCCATGATTCATTTTAGGGATCGTGCCAGGTTTCCTGCAGACGTGACGCTTGGCATTCAGGCCAAAGAGTTGAATATTGGTTCTCATGGCCTGAGTACTTTAGGTGCCTTTGGCAAACTCCAAGTGGGCTGCCGTGCCTTTTACTGAGGAGTGGCTTCCGTCTGGCCACTACCATAATGGCCTGATTGGTGGAGTGCTGCAGAGATGATTGTCCTTCTGGAAGGTTCTCCCATCTCCACAGAGGAACTCTGTCAGAGTGACCATCGGGATCTTGGTCACCTCCCTGACCAAGGCCCTTCTCCCCCGATTGCTCAGTTTGGCCGGTGAGGCCAGCTCTAGGAAGAGTCTTGGTGGTTCCAAACTTTTTATTTTTTTATTTTATTTCACCTTTATTTAACCAGGTAGGCCAGTTGAGAACAAGTTCTCATTTACAACTGCGACCTGGCCAAGATAAAGCAAAGCAGTGCGACAAAAACAACAGAGTTACACATGGGATAAACAAACGTACAATCAATAACACAATAGAAAAATCTGTATACAGTGTGTGCAAATGAAGTAAGGAGGTAAGGCAATAAATAGGCCAATAGTGGTGAAGTTATTGCAATTTATACTGGAGTACACTGTCAACTGTGTGCCTTTCCAAAACAGGTGTGTGCCTTTCCAAATCATGCCCAATCAATTTAATTTACCATAGGTGGACTCCCAAGTTGTAGAAACATCTCAAGGATGATCAATGAAAACAGGATGTACCTGAGCTCAGTTTCGAATCTCATAGCAAATGGTCTAAATACTTATGTAAACAAGGTATTTCTGTTTTTATTTTTAATAAATTTGCAAACATTTCTAAAAACCTGTTGGTTTTGTCATTAAAGGGGTATTTTGAAGCTGAAAGCAGGGCAAGTACAGTTAGCAAGAAAGATGAGTGGACAACAGTAGTCCAAGAATGGAACAAAAAGGGCTAAATTTGTTGTGGAAAATGAGTCTGATGGATCTTTCTTGTTGTACGATTTTTGGTTAAGGATGTTTATTTGGGAAACCCTTTTGAAGTCACGAGGATGGTAAGAAGGCGTTGGGAAAAGTGGATGCAGTCAAAGTAACCAGGAGTTGTATGGTGTTGATATCGTGTGTATCTAAAGAGCAAAAGGAGCGTGCATTGTGGGTCAATATCTTAGGCAAAAAAATCCAGATGTAGTTTATGCATGTCGCTTGACGTATGGAGAATGGGGGAAAAAAGAGCACAGTGTATCTGTATTATTTATGTTTGATGAGCATTTTTCCACCCTATGTGAAGTTTGAATATATAAGATATGCAGTAAAACCCGATGCAATGTAAGAAGTGTAAAAAGTTTGACCATGTGTCAAGTGTTTGCAGACGGAAGGAATACGTTAAGTAAATGTTAAATGTTGTAACTGTGGTGGGGATCATATTTCTGAATTCCCTGAGTGCCCTGTTAGGGTGAAAGAGGTTGAGGGGTCAAGCATCAGGGCTGTACAGCAAATCTTCTCTGTGGAGGCGGTGAAGAGCGTTGAAGGGGCAAGAGGCCACAGTTCTGAAGAAGATATGGCGGTGGATGGACCACAACCAGTTGCAAATGTTATACGTCACTCAAGTGATCTGGATACACTTATTGTGAAGATGGTGGATTTTGTAGCATTTATAGCCACAGTTTTTAATTGTACTGCACAAGTGTCCAAGAAGATGGACATAATTGTATCTCCAGCCGAGAAGTTTTTGGGCCTCCAAGACTTACCAGCAGAAGCACTGCAAGGACTACTGTCGCCAGTAAATGTCCCGCCCTCACAGGATCCTTCTGAGCCTGTGTAAGGACCTGATTAAAACAGAAAAGCAGGCTGATTTAGTTTAACATTTCATTACTGATGGTTTGTTTGGAATTTATATTTTGACCTTGTATTTTTTTATCTTTTTGGATCCTCATTACCCACCTGTACAGTAGGTGGTAGAATGCACATATAATTGTTATGAACGCCATTATACCAAAGAAGAAGTGCATGTCAGAGCAAAACCCAAGCCATGAGGTCGAAGGAATTGTCCATTGAGCTCCGAGATAGGATTGTGTCGAGGCACAGATCTGGGGAAGGGTACCAAAACATTTCTGCAGCATTGAAGGTCCCCAAGAACACAGTGGCCTCCATCATTCTTAAATGGAAGAAGTTTGGAACCATCAAGACTCTTCCTAGAGCTGGCTGCCCGGCCAAACTGAGCAATCGAGGGGGAAGGACCTTGTTCAGGGAGATGACCAAGAACCCAATGATCACTGTGACAGAGCTCCAGAGTTCCTCTGTGAAGATGGGATAAACTTCTAGAAAAACAATAATCTCTGCAGCACTCCACCAATCAGGCCTTTATGGTAGAGTGACCAGACGGAAGCCACTCCTCAGTAAAAGGCACATGACAGCCCGCTTGGAGTTTGCCAAAGGCACCTAAAGTACTCAGTCCATGAGAACCAATATTCAACTCTTTGGCCTGATACAGGTGTTCCAAGCTTGTAGCATCATACCCAAGAAGACTTGAGGCTGTAATCGCTGCCTAAGGTGCTTCAACAAAGTACTGAGTAAAGGGTCTGAATACTTACATATGTAAATGTAATATTTCTATTTTTTATTTGGTTAAATGTATATACCTGTTTTGCTTTGTCATTAAGGGGTATTGTGTGTAGATTGATGAGGGGGTAAAAAAAACTATTGAATCAATTTTAGAATAAGGCTGTAATGTAACAAAACGTGGAAAAAGTGAAAGGGTCAGAATACTTTCCCAAATTAACTGTAATTGTGGAATTAGAAAAGGGACCTTAGGTCTCCCATTAGTCTCACGGGGCTGGGCAGGCGGAGGAAGGGGACGTCCCATCTCTACTATGTCTGACTTTATGACTGTTGCACAGACTTAAAAAGGACACAGTTGAGTTTAATCTTACACGGTGGAGCTGACTGCTGGACTGGACTCTGAACTACCCACAAGGCACTAGTTTCCTAGTTTATCCTCCAGCCTGCGTGTGAAGGAGAGAGGAAGCCGGTCACATTGTCCCAAAAAAGCTCTATATATGAGATGAGAGGGAGGAAGTTGGATTCCTCAATAGGGCATCCACCCAGTGGCTCAAGAAACCTGTGAGTACAATTTTTTATCTGCTTGATTCCTATGAGTTGTTTAAAAAATGTATTGTGCCCTAAAGTCAAGCAATGGAACAATAATGAAAGCTTAAGTGTATCAATTTCATATATTGTAAAGGAGGCCTTTTTCAGGTAGATTCTGATGATCTATTCCTCTGACAAGAATAATAGTGATCATTATGAAGTTAACGTTCTTGCACTCCCTTCACTTTAAAATATTCTTTGTGTGAATTAATGTAACACATCTGGGCTTTGTAAGCCAGGTAGATATACAGAATGTGATGGTATTGGCTCTGACATTGTCTAATTTGTTAGGCCCAACATCATGAAATTGTGTAAAAGCTAAACGCCTGTCTGATTTTTCACTAGCAGAGATAGGAAACGAGCCATGTAGACCGAATTGTGCAGTAGCAAAGTTGACTTTGTAAAGGTAAAAGAAGAGACTTGAGTTCCAGGATCCGGTCGAAGTAAACGTTTTAATACAGAGTTTTGGGTATAGGTGGTCATGTGAAAATGCAAAGGCTAATAGCACCAGTGGCTAAAAAGCCACGACCAAGAATAGCATGGTGCAAATTATGCTTATGAGTCTCAAGAATATATAGTCATTCTGAATTATGTATAGATGCATCTTAACAGACAATGGTTGATATGAAACGGATACAATTTCTAGTTCAACAATGAAACATTTGCCACTTTGGGAACTGTGTGTGATGTTCAGCAGCTTGAGCCAGTTCAAGGTTTGGAGTGTCAGTGTCACAAGTTGAATTGTGTGTCCTGTGTGATCTAGGTGGTCATCCGGCTGGCCAGGCTGGCCCCCATTGCCTTGTGGCATGTTGTATTTCTAGACCATGTGTTAGGGAAGGGAAAATTACTTCAGCTGGTTGACATGCGACTGTGTAGAGTAGACTGGAATACTTATCTGTTATATTGCTAGTATTGTCTCAAGGTTTCATGGTCTCCTCAATGGTCTCATCTGTGTATTCATTTAAAATACAATACATCTGATAATCACTACTCCAGCTCCACAGTTAGGTAGATGTCATTGACTTTGAGCCAATCAGTGTAACTAAATAACTAAACCAGTAATTTCAAAGTGTGAAGTGTGACATTTGCACCCTTGAGCAACACCCTGTGCATAAAATATAGGGCACACAGAGGCTGCTTTACACAGGCTGCCCAATTATGATATTTTTTCCACCTATTGGTCTTTTGACCAATCACATCAGATATTTTCACATTAGATATTTCTCAGAGATCATCTGATTGGTCAAAATACCAATTTGGTGAATTAAAAGATCAGAATTGGGCTACCTGTCTAAACACAGCCGAGAGCATCAGTGTTTAACTAGATCTGCTTATAACAGGTTGCTTCACCCTGTATGACTAAAGTTACAGTGTAAAACAGCACACTAAAAAGCTGTTTGGTTAAAGTTAAAGATCAAATTCCAATGACAATAGGAATGCACTTTCAATAACTAAGAAAAGATTTAGTAAGCACACAATAACAATGTGATATTTGCTCTTGGTTAATCATTATTGATGGTCCAGGCTATAGGTCAATGCCTACCAGTTGATAGATCCTTTCAGAGAGATTTGGTACTACAATACTAACATGTAATACTTTTACTAGCATAATTATTGTCCTTAGTCATTTGACCCTTAATCTAATTTGATCGTTTTAGCAGCAATGTCTTTCAGTATTACTGGTATCTCGATATTTCCTCTCTTTCTAGGCTCTGAAGGCTGGCCGGGTTGAAACTGTTCAGAGAGATCTTCACTTCAGATCAGAAGTTCCTCCAGAAGACTACTTCACCTGACCTGACTGGGACCAGCAACAATAAAGCCATGTCTCTGCGGATCCATGTGCTGGCCTGCTGCTTCGGCCTGGGCTCCTGGGTGGCTGTCAATGGCCTGTGGGTGGAGCTCCCCCTCATCGTTAACACTCTCCCAGAGGGCTGGGAACTACCATCTTACCTGACCGTTATTATCCAGCTCGCCAACCTGGGGCCTCTGCTGGTCACTCTCATGCACAAGCTGTGTCCGGGCCGTCTGAAGGAAAGAGCTGTCATCTACAGTGTGTTGTCTATAGGTGTCTTGGCCTGTATACTTCTGGCGTTCTCCTGGGATGAGACCACAGTGGTGGCGGCGGCATCTCGGAGCACAGCCTTCTTTATCCTCACCTTCTTCCTGGCCTTGGTGGACTGCACCTCCTCTGTCACCTTCCTGCCCTTCATGATGCAGCTGCCAGCCCACTACATCACCACCTACTTCATTGGAGAGGGCCTGAGTGGCTTTATCCCTGGTCTGGTGGCTCTCGGCCAGGGCGTCGGCATGGCCAAGTGTGTGAATGCCACTCAGTCCTCTGGTAACCTCACTGAAGAGGATATGTACATTGTCCAGACCCAGTTTCTACCACCCAACTTCTCCACCGAGGTGTTTTTCTTCTTCCTGGCGGCCATGATGTGCATCAGCCTGGCAGCATTCTCTGCACTAAACAGGCTCCCACGTACCTTTGAACTGTCCACAGAGAACTTGGTTCCAGACACTGACACAGTGGCGTCAGTCTGCTCCGGACTAGACAACCATGGAGCAGTGACTGAAGGGGAGAACTCAAACCCAAAACGCCACAGTGAGGAATCAGGTCAGGCCAGGCCACAGCTGGTTAAATCCGGCCACTCTGTTTTTCAGTTAACTTTTATCTATTTCATGGTGGTCTGGGTGAATGGGGCGACTAACGGCCTCTTGACCTCGGTGCAGACATACTCCTGTATGCCCTACGGTAACCTGGCATATCACCTGTCTGCTGCTCTGGCATCCTGTGCCAACCCAGTGGCCTGTATAGTCGCCATGTTTTTTCCTAAAAGGTAAAACCTCAAATAGCCTCAGTAACTCTCTAAATGGTTGTTCTATTATTATGGTTGAAATAGCTTTCCACTCTTAAAGGTTGACACATTTTACAGCATGCTAAGGTAAAAATATGGTATATACTAGTATATGATAAAGTAATTCAGCTTTCCCTCACTATCTCTGCGGTTATCTAGAATGTCTTTACTTCAGATACAGGTACCTAACCAGTTCCTGTTCTGAGTCTCTGTTTAGGTCACTAGTGCTCCTGGGTGTACTGTGTCTCATTGGATCAGTCTTTGGAGGATACAACATGGCAATGGCCACCATGAGTCCATGTCCACTACTACAAGGCTCCGCACTAGGAGAAGCCATCATAGTGAGTAACACACCTCCACCTGTAGAGATACTGTAGGTCTCAGTCCAGAGACACTTTCTAAGAAAAGGTTGGCTCTCTGTCAGTTCATTGATCCTTGTTATTGCAGAAAAGGAATAGTGACAAAGTTGTTGCTGTCATGTTTGGAAGATGCTATCACCTTTTATTTTCTGGAATACCAATGATCTACAATAACTATATACCGAGATAACATTTACAATTTAGTAATTTAGCAGACGCTTTTATCCAGAGAGACTTCTCTTAAGATAGCTAGGTGGGACAACCACATATCTCAGTCATAATAAGTCAATTTTTCCTCAATAAAGTAGCTATCAGCAGAGTCAGTGCGAGTAGGAGGGGAGAAGTCAAGTGAGAGTATTAGTTCATAAAAGGCACTTGTTTTTGTTTGGGGGAGCTAATGTGGGATTATTTAAGATACTCTTTGAAGAGGTAGGGTTTCAGATATTTTCGTAAAATGGGCAGGGACTCTGCTGTCCTAGCTTCAGGGGGAAGCTGGTTCCACTTTTGTGGTGTCAGGACAGAGAAGAGCTTTGACTGGGATGAGCGGGAGCTGCCGTCCCGTAGGTGGCAGAACGTAGTACTCGGGTTGGGGTGTAGGGTTTGAGCATAGCCTGAAGTTAGGGGGGGTAGTTCCTCTTGCTGCTCCGTAGGCAAATAGCATAGTTTTGTAGTGGATGTGAACTTCAACTGCAACATACCGAAACCACACGAACTATGCAAGACTTAGTATGCAAAACAAACTATACAAGAGATTTTGTTGTAGAGTTAGGATTCTATTGCATTGCCAGGCAGGACTCAGGCATGTACTCCACACAGACCGATGCGCCATAACCAATCAGAGCTGAAGTAGGCCTGTATGCAAATTGACAATTGCCATATATGGATCTGTGCCATTCCCTTTGAACTGGACTGTTTGTACAACATCAACTTAAAGCGGGTACAGCCTGTGTGTTCACAGTAAATGTGTGCCAGAAGTTGCACAGAAATTTCACAACCTTCAAGTTTGCGCTCAGCAGACCTGAAATTTGCTTAGTGATGATTTTTTTTTGAGGGAACATTGCTGATAATGTTACCTTGTAACCCTCAGGTGCTGTCGTGGGTCTTCTTCACAGGGATACTGACTTATGTCAAGGTTATGGTGGGTGTCATCTTCAGAGATGAGAGCCACAGCGCCCTGGTGTGGTGTGGAGCAGCGGCACAGACAGGCTCTCTGCTGGGCTCTGCCATCATGTTCCCACTGGTAAATGTCTTCAACCTGTTTCAGTCAGGAGACTTCTGTAACACCAAGTGCCCTTTATGATGATGACCTATTCCGAAAACACTAACATAACCACGGGTAAGTAGCCTTGTCCAAGCCAGAATGGCCCGTCTCATGTTTCTGTACAAGTACACTCCCCGGAAAGGACACTAGTACCTGCTAGTACTTATACCAACTGGGGTGCTGTGTGAATAATGTGGGGAATGAACAATGACTGGACAAGATTAGAGATTGGACTCCAAACATGCCTTCAAGGGCACTCTCTTCTGAGAGAGAAATCCACCTGGATCAATGGACTAAAATATTACATTTCAAAATGTTGCTCAATTAATATTTGAAAATATTTTTTATAAAGTGTGATTCACAACCCACGCTCAAGGTTAGCAATGATTGTTTAAAATGTCTGCCCTAGTAAGTGGGTCAAGCACCTTTGAAATACTTTCTGTGAATAGCCTCAATCTTTTAATCTTTATTGTGTTGTCGACTTTTTTGTTGTTGATGGACGAAATCTTTATTCATTTTAAAATGTTGTTGTTGGGGTAGGCTACATGCACAAATTCACATAATTTAAGTTAAGCCCCCCCCCCCCCCCCCCCCCGCACAACAACTTCAATTTGTCGGGGAAGGGACTCTAAACGATGTCAGAAGCGTTCCACAAAACATTAGGACCACCTACCTAATATTGAGTTGCACCCCCTTTTGCCCTAAGAACAACCTCAATTCCTCGGGTATGGACTACAAGGTTTCGAAAGCGTTCCCCGGAGATGCTGGCCCATGTTGACTCCAATACTTCCCACGGTTGTGTCAAGTTGACTGGATATCCTTTGGATGGTGGACCATTCTTGATACACAAGGGAAACAGTTGAAAGTGAAAAACCCAGCAGCGACCCATTCAAAGGAACTTAAATATTTTGTCTTGCCCATTCACTCTCTGAATGGCACACATACACAATCCATGTCTCAATTGTCTCAAGGCTTAAAAATCATTTTTAACCTGTCTCTTCCCCTTCATCTACACTCATTTGAAGTAGGTTAAACAGGTGACATCAATAAGGGATGCTAGCTTTCACCTGAAATCACCTGGTCAGTCTGTCATGTTTAATGTTTTGTATACTCAGTGTATGTATGTATGTATGTATGTATGTATGTATGTATGTATGTATGTATGTACAGTACCAGTCAAAAGCTTAGACACACCTACCCATTCATGGGTTTTTCTTTATTTTTACTATTTTCTACATTGTAGAATAATAGTGAATACATCAAAACTATAAAGGTAGCCACCCTTTGCCTTGATGACAGCTTTGCATACTCTTGGCATTCTCTCAACAAACTTCATGAGGCAGTCACCTGGAATGCATTTCAATTAACAGGTAAGCCTTGACCTTTTAAGGATCGGACCCTTTTTAAAACATTTATTCCTAAAATGACATACCCAAACCAAACAACCTGTAGCTCAGGACCTGAAGCAAGGATATGCAAATTCTTGATACCATTTGAAAGGAAACACTTGACGTTTGTGGAAATGTGAAATTAATGTAGGAGAATATAACACATTAGATATGGTAAAAGATAATACACATTTTTTTTTTTTGTAACATCAACTTTGAAATGCAAGAGAAAGGCCATAAGGCCATAAATTCCAGCCCAGGGGCAATTTAGATTTTGGCCACTAGATAGCAGCAGTGTATGTGAAGTCAGCTTGCAGGCGACCGGCCCACCACAAGGAGTCGCTAGAGCCGTCTGTCCTCGTTTGCAACACTCTCTACCGAGTTCTAAAACTGCCTCTGGAAGCAACATCAGCACAAGAAGTGTTCATTGGGAGCTTCATGAAAAGGGTTTCCATGGCCGAGCAGCCGCACACAAGTCTAAGATCAACATGTGCAATGCCAAGCGTCAGCTGGAGTTGTGCAAAGCTTGCTGCCATAGGACTCTGGACCAGTGGAAACACGTTCTCTGGATTGATGAATTGCACTTCACCATTTGGCAGTCTGACTGACAAATCTGGGTTTGCCGGATGCCAGGAGAACGCTACCTGCCCAAATGCATAGTGTCAACTGTAAAGTTTGGTGGAGGAGGAACAATGGTCTGGGGCTGTTTTTCATGGTTCGGGCCAGGCCCCTTAATTTCAGTGAAGGGAAATCTTAACGCTACAGCATACAATGACATTCTAGACTATTCTGTGTCCAACTTTGTGGCAACAGTTTGGGGAAGCCCTTTCCAGTTTCAGCATGACAATGCCCCTGTGCACAAAGTGAGGTCCATACAGAAATGGTTTGTCAAGAAGAACTTGACTGGCCTGCACAGAGCCTTGACCTCAACCCCATCAATCACCTTTGGGATAAATCGGAACGCCGACTGCGAGACAGGCCGATTAGCCCAACATCAGTGCCCGACCTCACTAATGCTCTTGTGGCTGATTGGAAGCAAGTCCCCGCAGCAAGCCCCCGCAGCAATGTTCCAACATCTAGTGGAAAGCCTTCCCAGAAGAGTGGAGGTTGTTTAGGAGCAAAGGTGGGACCAACTCCTTATTAATTATATATTGTTTGTTTGTATGTTTGGCTTTAGCTGAGATTATTCTTTACAAAGTCAAGTATATTTTCAAGGCCTCAATTGTTCTTTGTCAAGCAGCATTCTGTTATGCTGGTGAATGAGGACCCAAAAGCGACTTAACAAAAACAGAGTCTTTATTCCAGTCTTAAACAAAACGGTACTCCAGGATATATCTTAGATGACACCTGCTCACACGTAGCATCTGATGAAGGCAAAAACACGACAGGGTGGAACCAGGACACAGAACAGCAAACATCAAACAAGAATCCGACAAAGACAGAAGCAGAAAACAGAGGGAGAAATAGGGACTCAAATCAGAGGGCAAAATAGGGGACAGGTGTGAAAGAGTAAATGAGGTCGTTAGGAGAAAGAGAAACAGCTGGGAGCAGGAACGGAACGATAGAGAGAGAGAGCGGGGGAGGGAGAGAGGGAGGAAGAGAGAGGGAATAGAAAGAGGGAAAGAACCTAATAAGACCAGCAGAGGGAAGCACAGGGACAAGACATGAAGATCAAAGACAAAACATGACAGTACCCCCCCACTCACCAAGCGCCTCCTGGCGCACTCGAGGAGGAACCCTGGCGGCGACGAAGGAAATCATCAATCAACGAACGGTCCAGCACGTCCCGAGAAGGAACCCAACTCCTCTCCTCAGGACCGTAACCCTCCCAATCCACTAAGTACTGGTGACCACGTCCCTGAGAACGCATGTCCATGATCCTCCGTTCCTTGTAAACAGGAGTGCCCTCGACAAGGACGGGAGGGGGGGAGGGAAGACGAACGGGGGCGCGAAGAAAAGGCTTGACACAAGAGACATGGAAGACAGGGTGGACGCGACGAAGATGTCGCGGAAGAAGCAGTCGCACAGCGACAGGATTAACGACCTGAGAGACACGGAACGGACCAATGAACCGCGGAGTCAACTTGCGAGAAGCTGTCGTAAGGGAAAGGTTACGAGTGGAAAGCCACACTCTCTGACCGCGACCATACCTAGGACTCTTAATCCTACGTTTATTGGCGGCTCTCACAGTCCTCCCCGCAGACGAAGGCAGACCGGTACTAAAGTCTAAGGCGATATGAGACCATGGTCGAGAAGGAATGGGAAGCGGTCTAAGACGACCGGCATGAGGAGAGTTACCTGACTTAGTCTGCGCGCAGTCCGAACAAGCAGCCACGAAACGGCGCGTGTCCCGCTCCTGAGTAGGCCACCAAAACCGCTGGCGAATAGAAGCAAGCGTACCCCGAACACCGGGGTGACCAGCTAACTTGGCAGAATGAGCCCACTGAAGAACAGCCAGACGAGTAGAGACAGGAACGAACAGAAGGTTACTAGGACAAGCGCGCGGCGACGCAGTGTGAGTGAGTGCTTGCTCTACCTGTCTCTCAATTCCCCAGACAGTCAACCCGACAACACGCCCTTCAGGGAGAATCCCCTCGGGTTCGGTAGAAACCACAGGAGAACTAAAGAGACGGGATAAAGCATCAGGCTTGGTGTTCTTATTTCCCGGACGATAGGAAATCTCAAACTCGAAACGAGCGAAAAACAATGCCCAACGAGCTTGACGTGCATTAAGTCGTTTGGCAGAACGGATGTACTCAAGGTTCTTATGGTCAGTCCAAACGACAAACGGAACGGTCGCCCCCTCCAACCACTGTCGCCATTCGCCTAAGGCTAAGCGGATGGCGAGCAGTTCGCGGTTACCCACATCATAGTTGCGTTCCGATGGCGACAAGCGATGAGAAAAGTAAGCGCAAGGATGGACCTTATCGTCAGACTGGAAGCGCTGGGACAGAATGGCTCCCACGCCCACCTCTGAAGCGTCAACCTCAACAATGAATTGTTTTGTGACGTCAGGAGTAACAAGGATAGGGGCGGATGTAAAACGCTTCTTGAGGAGATCAAAAGCTCCCTGGGCGGAACCGGACCACTTAAAGCAAGACTTGACAGAAGTCAGAGCTGTGAGAGGGGCAGCCACTTGACCGAAATTACGAATGAAACGCCGATAGAAATTAGCGAAACCGAGAAAGCGCAGTAACTCGACACGTGACTTAGGAACGGGCCAATCGCTGACATCCTGGACCTTAGCGGGATCCATCTGAATGCCTTCAGCAGACAGATAATCATCGAGAGCCTTACGTTCGGGAGCCGACAGAGAGAATAATCTACCCCGAGGAGAAGTGGTCCCCGGAAGGAGATCAATACAACAATCATACGACCGGTGAGGAGGAAGAGAGTTGGCTCTGGACCGACTGAAGACCGTGCGTAGATCATGATGTTCCTCCGGCACTCCTGTCACATCACCAGGCTCCTCCTGAGTAGAGGGGACAGAAGAAACAGGAGGAATAGCAGACATTAAACACTTCACATGACAAGAAACGTTCCAGGATAGGATAGAATTACTAGACCAATTAATAGAAGGATTATGACATACTAGCCAGGGATGACCCAAAACAACAGGTGTAACAGGTGAACAAAAAATCAAAAAAGAAATGGTCTCACTGTGGTTACCAGATACTGTGAGGGTTAAAGGTAGTGTCTCATATCTGATACTGGGGAGAGGACTACCATCTAAGGCGAACATGGGTGTGATCCTCCCTAACTCTCTGAGAGGAATGTCATGTTTCCGAGCCCATGCTTCGTCCATAAAACAACCCTCAGCCCCAGAGTCTATCAAGGCACTGCAGGAAGCAGCCGACCCGGTCCAGCGTAGATGGACCGACAAGGTAGTACAGGATCTTGATGGAGAGACCTGAGTAGTAGCGCTCACCAGTAGCCCTCCGCTTACTGATGATCTCTGACCTTTAACTGGACATGACATGACAAAATGTCCAGCAGAACCGCAATAGAAGCAAAGGCGGTTGGTGATTCTCCGTTCCCTCTCCTTAGTCGAGATGTGAACACCTCCCAGCTGCATGGGCTCAGTCTCTGAGCCGATGGAAGGAGATGGTCGAGATGCGGAGAAGGGAAGCCCCGCTAACGCGAGCTCTCTTCCACGAGCTCGGTGACGAAGATCTACCCGTCGTTCGATGCGGATGGCGAGTGCAATCAACGAGTCCACGCTGGAAGGAACCTCCCGGGAGAGAATCTCATCCTTAACCTCAGCGTGGAGTCCCTCCAGAAAACGAGCGAGCAACGCCGGCTCGTTCCAGTCACTGGATGCAGCAAGAGTACGAAACTCTATAGAGTAATCCGTTATGGATCGATCACCTTGACATAGGGAAGCCAGACCCCTGGAAGCCTCCTTCCCAAAAACTGAACGATCAAAGACCCGTATCATCTCCTCCTTAAAGTTCTGATAAATGTCAGAACACTCAGCCCTTGCCTCCCAGATAGCTGTGCCCCACTCCCGAGCCCGCCCAGTAAGGAGTGATATGACGTAAGCGATCCGAGCTCTCTCTCCAGAGTATGTGTTGGGCTGGAGAGAGAACACAATATCACACTGGGTGAGAAAGGAGCGACACTCAGTGGGCTGTCCAGAGTAACATGGTGGATTATTAACCCTGGGTTCCGGAGACTCGGAAGACCAGGAAGTAGCTTGTGGTACGAGACGAAGACTCTGAAACTGTCCTGAGAGATCGGAAACCTGAGCGGCCAGGGTCTCAACGGCATGACGAGCAGCAGACAATTCCTGCTCGTGTCTGCCGAGCATTGCTCCCTGGAACTTGACGGTAGTGTAGAGAGAATCCGTAGTCGCTGGGTCCATTCTTGGTCGGATTCTTCTGTTATGCTGGTGAATGAGGACCCAAAAGCGACTTAACAAAAACAGAGTCTTTATTCCAGTCTTAAACAAAACGGTACTCCAGGATATATCTTAGATGACACCTGCTCACACGTAGCATCTGATGAAGGCAAAAACACGACAGGGTGGAACCAGGACACAGAACAGCAAACATCAAACAAGAATCCGACAAAGACAGAAGCAGAAAACAGAGGGAGAAATAGGGACTCAAATCAGAGGGCAAAATAGGGGACAGGTGTGAAAGAGTAAATGAGGTCGTTAGGAGAAAGAGAAACAGCTGGGAGCAGGAACGGAACGATAGAGAGAGAGAGCGGGGGAGGGAGAGAGGGAGGAGGAGAGAGGGAATAGAAAGAGGGAAAGAACCTAATAAGACCAGCAGAGGGAAGCACAGGGACAAGACATGAAGATCAAAGACAAAACATGACACATTCATTCTCACTGTTGATAATTCTGTTATAACTTAATAGTAATAATAGTAACTGTATCCACTGGCGAATTGGGAGAGAGTGAGGTGAATGCCATATAAGAACCCACATCTTTTTCCGGCAGTGCTGCCTGCCAGCAGTAGTTGTCTCCGATTTATTGAGTCATTAAGTAACATAGTAGATGCAAAGCATTGAATATTTACATTCATGCACTTTGAAATTGAGTAACTTTGACCCAGAAGCATTTAACCGCAGGGCAATCACACACCCTATGAAGGAATGTGCCTACCTGATTTAGGGGACACAGTGAACAGTTGGGGCAAATTTCACTGTAAAACGTTTTGTTGGTGTTAAATACAGTCTGTTAACAAACTTCAATGTATAAGGTGATGGTTCGGATTACGGGATGCCAAAGTCATATTTTTCATATTCTGTTCGATTTAAAGGGTTGTTCATATACACTTAGATCTGTGGACCATAATTATTTTAATATGAGAATATGAGCTTTCAAAAAGTTGTTTATAAAGTATAGAGATCAGCCCTTTTGGGAGTGCAGGTTCAGTAGTTGGGTCTCCCAAGGGACTCCATAGGCCAGCATAGCTGACCTAAGTTGTACATATAGAAAAAAGGAGTTGCCTGTAATGTGCCTTTCAAATTTTGGAATGTTCTCAAACCATTACTGTCCTTGATAACGGCAAGGATACAGATTCCACATTTGGATTATTGGGGGGAATGCAAAAGGCTGCCTTCCAGATCGCAAGGCGTTATAGTAGAATATTGAAGTATGAGTATGCCATTTTGATTCTCAGTTACATTGTTTTTAAATGTTGTGCCAAATAGAGATTGCTTAAGCAATAATGGCACCAAAACGTAGTTTACATTGTTTAACGGATATATCGGTTAAGACCAACCCTTCCATGGCAATAGGAGACACTATATTTCTCTATATACACAGCCAGGGGGCGGAATAATCATGTCTAAACCAATTTAGGATGGTTGACTTTTTTCATACATGTATGATTATTTTAAACCAAGTTGAATATGTGGAATACGCAGAATCCAGATTCACTCAAAATCAAGTCAATTAAGTAAATAACACCTTATTAAATAAATAATTAAACAGACACAAGACTGTTTATCAGACAGATGATGTCACCTTGTATTGCTACTAGTGAACCCACTGGGCTCTTTGCTGTGTGTGAATGTTTCACATTGCAACTCTAGATGGCATCACTATACCATGTCAGAAAAAAGTGCCTACAATTCTTTGCATTCCTCTGGCACCCCAGCAGATTCTCTTAACACAAAATACATTTAATTGCACTTTGTCTATTTAACACTGCTTGTATAACAGCTTTTATATCTCTATGTTTGTGTGTGTCTGTGAATGTTTTCAAGAGCTTTCCATGTAAGATCATCATGTGACTTGCACTGTTGATTGTTTTTGTAAATACAATATAGATCACAGGACGTCATGTGTCAATATGTTCAACGTCATGTGTTCACTCACATACAATGTGGCTTCAAGACATACTCTGGCTATCATGTATGTCTGAGAATTTGATTACTGCAGATTATAGCACCTTCTCTCAGGAGGATGCTGCTCTTCCATGGGAAGCGCAATGTCCCCATCAGCAGCTGTTGTTCCTTCAGTCTCTATCCCTCTATCCCCTTCCCCTCAGATGAGTGGAGGACCACAAATAGACCCCCCCAGCAGCTCCAGGTCTGAGGAGAAGCCCGGGGAGGGGGTTACTAATGAAGGGAGGTCAGAGTAGAGTAGGCAGTCAGTCGGCTGTTGGCCCTGTCGCTGGTCACTTGGGAGCTCCGCTGACCCCGGCGCTGAGTAAAAACAAAAAAGAAAGAGGGCAATGATTATCCCCACCCTGCCTCTGGGTCAGCTGAGGATCAGGCTAAGAGCAGATGTGGCTTTCTCTCTTGGATTTGAGGAAAGGACACCCCTTTTCCTGAAATCACTGCAGTGGTTTACTCACTTTGTTGACAATGAATAAGCCTGAGCTATTTTATCCTTAGTGGATTATATCATGTAAAAGAAAAATGTAAACGTAGTTTTGGATAAAGTGTTACATTAAGTTGAAGATGAATCAGAATTTGTCTGTATTTCTTTTTTATTTTATATAAAAGCTATTTTTTTGTTTTGGGCACTTACACAGCTTGTTACGCACAATTCACCGCATCTTGCATGCAAATGTTGTTCCGCTTTGCTTCACAACGACCATGAATATCTCAGTGCAACTAAGAGGTTTTCTGCTAGCTTCATTAGCTGAATTCCTTGATTGGCCTGGGCTTTTGTGGCGAGGCATTGACAAGACAGCACAAAGCAGCAGCAGCAAAAGAAAAGTGTATCATTTTCATCCGAGTGTCAGATGGCCCATCGCTTCTCCAGCTGGACAGGAGGGGCTATGGCCACCTGGATTCCCTGTGTTGGTCCTGTGAGATCCTGCAGTCTCCTCTGCCATGTGAGGACTCCACTTACTACGCCACTGAGAGGCCCATCTGGTCAGGACGACACCTCCCAGTGTGGAACCCCACCCTCACACCCAAAAGAACCCCCACCCTCACACCCAAAAGAACCCCCACCCTCACACCCCACTGAACCACCACCCTACCCAGCCGCTTCCCCTCCCAGCTCCCAGCTAAATGAGCAGCGCGTCAAATTGAATAGGGAATTTACCCTCTTTAATTAACAGAATCAGAGGATGAATTCAGAGAGCTGTGACACGATGAACTATAAACCACCACTCTAAATAAATATCCTATCTGACTAGTTGCTAAATCCACAGATATGTCACCTGTGCCTGACACTGTAACTGTGTTTATATGATCCCCTTTGTAAAGTTGGTAAAACAACAGTCATTTAAGAATTCATGATTAACATTAATACTCAAATTTACTACACCATCAGCTAAAAAGTAGCATAATTACACTAGTAAAATTATAAAGCTGTTTTGTCAAAACGTCAACAAAATCCGGAATGTGGGGGAAATTTGCATGGGGACATTTTTGCTTGAGCAAACCCAGATGGAGACAAATGCTGGCAGCTGATATTCAGGTGAACAGCTTGTGGAAACCAATTGCTGATGCATGCAGACAATCAAGTGACAGACACACAAGGAAATATTCAGACATTAGTACTTCAATAAGTACGCCCCATCTCCTATCAATTTCTATTTAAATAATGCTATCCCATAAAATTAGATTGAACGTTACAGCCCTCTGTCATTTCCCTATATTCTCTCCCTGTAGACAGCAGTGCTCATGCCTGCTCTTCTTTTTCCATCAGCCGATATTGATGTTGGTTTAATGAAGTGCCTACCGCTCCACTCTTGGAAGGGACAAGTCTGTCAGCATATGTAAATGCTTCCTGCTTGTCAATGTAGCAGGGGGTTCTGCAGGGGTCAGCATGCACCCACCAACCCCCTCTCTGGGAACCCTTTGTTCTGGGGGCTGACTGTGCCATATGTGGGGACCAATGATAGAGATGCACAGCAGGGAGGAGGGGAAAACTTGTTATGCTGTTGTAGTGAGCTAATTACTACACTTACCTAGTTGATAGAAGAGCGCTCATGAGTGAGTAACTAAATAGACAAATGTTTTACCTATTCTTCATGGATGTCTGTCTGAAAGCATGTTTACTAAAATGTCAGTGATTTGGACTGTAGTTAAATTCTTACGGCCCTTTGATGATCACTGTTTGGGAAAAGGTTTTTCTCAATTTTAACCATAAACAGGTACAAATGGTACATAACAGGAATATAAAGTAAAATCCTCACAGTGCTTCTTTGCATTGTACTGTGCAATTCAAAGGCAATTGACTGGTTCATGCTACCTGACTGCCAGCCCCATAACCTTGAGATGACATAGAGAAATTATTTGTGAAAATGTTGTATTCCTCTGTTAGTTCCTGGGTTGAACCTCACCTGACTGGGCCTGATGTTGATGTTGACACAATGCCCATGTGGCTGGCCAACCAGACACTTTCATTCATTATAAATTATATAATGTAATGTATATCTTCTCTGTCTGCGTCCCAAATGGTACCTTATTCCCTACATAGTGCACTACTTTTGACCAGAGTGCTATGTGAATAGGGTGCCACTTGGGACACAGTCTCTGTCCCTAATGCTCTGAGTTATGTGATGAGGCATTGGCAGTCTGTGCTACATCAATGGGTACAGGATGAGTTGCCAGGCTAGCATTGATGCAGTGGCACGGTTGACATGCCAGGCTGTGCTCAATAAAGCAGCAGACTCTAGAGACCATTGACAGTACCAAGCAGCATACTGTACTGCAAGCAGTAATGTGGTGAGAGATCCCATAAGGGTCAAAGGACCTGTGGATAGGGTTTATGATGACCGGCTTCCATTATCTAGGACCATGTTATCTTTCTGTGGACCACCTGCAGAATTAGCTAACCATTTCCCACACAGCGATGTGATGATCATGGGTTAAGATTTAGCTATGTAAGTATTATGACTATTCCCTGTAAAACTAGCTTTTATATCTATGGTAATCAACAATAGAAGCATTGAATTATTGATCGCTACTCTGATGGGTCCCAGTAAAGAATGGTTTGGGGCAACAATATTGGATGCCCCTTTTGGATACCCATGTGATGATGGGGATTTTGACCCCCCTTTAACACTGAGAGCTCTCTCGTTGCATGGACCCCCCCCCTTCCCCTACAGCACCCTACCCCCCTTGACCAGTCTGGCACAGCTGCTGGGAGTTGCCAAGCCCGGCGGAGGCTGAGCTATAGGCCCTTTGTCTGTGGGGCCAGTCAAGTGGAAAATGGCCACTACAGAGAGCCCACTTCAGAGAGCCGTCACCCTTTGAAGGGGATTGATGGCCTTTGACAGCCACAGTGTTAACATGGAGCACATAGGAACACAGCACGGCTATTATTGTGTTTACCAGTGCAGGGGGAGAAAAGAGAGGATAAAGGGGAGACCCCCTTGGTTGATATTTGCAGCCAACAGAGACAAGGGGCTTGTCTTACGGACAAGCATCACAGACAGATGACGTATGATAACTGACAGCCAGGTATAGCTGTACAGTATATCATATTTGCATAATATCTGCTGCTCCATTGGTACTGTAAACAAACCACTCGTCTGCTGAATAATATGTCCTCAACCAGGCCATCATAGTAATATTAGGGACAGTTCGAAAACAAATGCACCCCCCTTCCCAATTTAAAAAATATCTTCACATGACCCCCCCCCCCCCCCCCCACACTGTAAATGAAATGTGCACACCCTTCCCCTCGTTGAATTAGCTCAAAATAATGTTTACGACCACAAATAACAATAACTGTACCAACCTTGTGTTTATAAATGTGGATATCGACTTTGCCACTTCAGCATGTTTTTGTAGTGGCACAGTTTGATGCCACACAGGGTTACGGGCCATAAGGTTGATGGTTCTTCGACCACTCACTCTCTCTGCCTGTGTCATTACACTACGATCAAAGCCAGCTGCAGACAATGATCAGCTAGGGGAAATCAGATTTTCAACATTTTGATGGTATATTTATAATTACAGTGAGCTCCAAAAGTATTGTTGTTTTGGCTCTGTAAGCTAGAGCTTTGGATTTTAAATGATACAATTACTATGAGGTTAACGTGCAGGCTGTCAGCTTTAATTTGAGGATATTTTCAAGTTTCTACTGTCACAAGCTTGATGTAGTCATTGCATGCTAGGAATATGAGACCAAATACTTAGCTTTTTACTACTTTAATAGTAATGTACATATAAGTGAATTTGTCCCAATACTTTTGGTCCCCTGAAATGGTGGGACAATTAATTAGAAAATATCCTCAAATTAAAGCTGACAGTCTGCACTTTAACCTCATAGTCATTGTATCATTTAAAATCTAAAGTGCTGGATTACAGAGCCAAAACAACAACAAATGTGTCACTGTCCCAATACGTTTGGAGCTCACTGTTTATAAAATACTGTATATGCAATTTATTTTCCACCAACAGGTTTCTGTGCCAATGCACCATACAACCAATAAGCAAAGCATACTAACTTTGGGCACTTCAACATCAAGGTTTGCATTTTCAACACCACAGTCAAATAGACTATGTCAATCTCGACAAACAGAAAATACATCCCTCCCTACCTTGTCCCCAATATTGAAGGCGTGGCTATATGGAGTACCACCGTATGAGTCATAAAATCCGGGAAATGGTTCCAATCGTTATTTCACCATTCATTTTTCCATATGGGATTTTAGAACTACTGTATATAAGGTCTGTGTTTCATGTAGGCTTACCCTGGCATTACGTTTTGATAACTGCGCAAATATTTCACTTTTATCAATAATTTGCATTGTACATTTTTGAGAGTAAATTGAGGTGAAAATATTGACAAAACTTACTGTGTCCAAGAGAGAATTACACGGCTATCAAAACGTCAAGCCAAGGTAAGCCTACACCAAACATACAATTTATTAGAATTTTTTGTAAAATTCACGATGTGAAAAACGAATGGAGGAAAAACTATTGCGACCATTTCCATGTTTTAATGGGTATTATGACGTGTCCACTGTTGCGGACTATTGAAGCAGGTCCTAGGTGCGCATGAAGCTTTCCTGAATAACCGGGACTGCTGGGAGCCACATTATTAAAGGACGACCTGGGAGAATTATGATCTGCAACGAACAGCGCATCTCAGTATCAGAAGTTAAATTATAGCCAGACTGGCCTGCTACAATGCCTTTCTAGACTTTATACATTTTTCAGAGTAGATCCACAACTGACCTACAGTGGGGCAAAAAAGTATTTAGTCAGCCACCAATTGTGCAAGTTCTCCCACTTAAAAAGATGAGAGAGGCCTGTCATTTTCATCATAGGTACACTTCAACTATGACAGACAAAATGAGAAAAAAAAATCCAGAAAATCACATTGTAGGATTTTTAATGAATTTATTTGCAAATTATGGTGGAAAATAAGTATTTGGTCACCTACAAACAAGCAAGATTTCTGGCTCTCACAGACCTGTAACTTCTTCTTTAAGAGGCTCCTCTGTCCTCCACTCGTTACCTGTATTAATGGCACCTGTTTGAACTTGTTATCAGTATAAAAGACACCTGTCCACAACCTAAAACAGTAACACTCCAAACTCCACTATGGCCAAGACCAAAGAGCTGTCAAAGGACACCAGAAACAAAATTGTAGACCTGCACCAGGCTGGGAAGACTGAATCTGCAATAGGTAAGCAGCTTGGTTTGAAGAAATCAACTGTGGGATCAATTATTAGGAAATGGAAGACATACAAGACCACTGATAATCTCCCTCGATCTGGGGCTCCACGCAAGATCTCACCCCGTGGGGTCAAAACGATCACAAGAAAGGTGAGCAAAAATCCCAGAATGACACGGGGGGACCTAGTGAATGACCTGCAGAAAGCTGGGACCAAAGTAACAAAGCCTACCATCAGTAACACACTACGCCGCCAGGGACTCAAATCCTGCAGTGCCAGACGTGTCCCCCTGCTTAAGCCAGTACATGTCCAGGCCCGTCTGAAGTTTGCTAGAGAGCATTTGGATGATCCAGAAGAAGATTGGGAGAATGTCATATGGTCAGATGAAACCAAAATATAACTTTTTGGTAAAAACTCAACTCGTCGTGTTTGGAGGACAAAGAATGCTGAGTTGCATCCAAAGAACACCATACCTACTGTGAAGCATGGGGGTGGAAACATCATGCTTTGGGGCTGTTTTTCTGCAAAGGGACCAGGACGACTGATCCGTGTAAAGGAAAGAATGACTTGGGCCATGTATCGTGAGATTTTGAGTGAAAACCTCCTTCCATCAGCAAGGGCATTGAAGATGAAACGTGGCTGGGTCTTTCAGAATGACAATGATCCCAAACCCACCGCCCGGGCAACGAAGGAGTGGCTTCGTAAGAAGCATTTCAAGGTCCTGGAGTGGCCTAGCCAGTCTCCAGATCTCAACCCCATAGAAAATCTTTGGAGGGAGTTGTAAGTCTGTGTTGCCCAGCAACAGCCCCAAAACATCACTGCTCTAGAGGAGATCTGCATGGAGGAATGGGCCAAAATACCAGCAACAGTGTTTGAAAACCTTGTGAAGACTTACAGAAAACGTTTGACCTCTGTCATTGCCAACAAAGGGTATTTAACAAAGTATTGAGATAAACTTTTGTTATTGACCAAATACTTATTTTCCACCATAATTTGCAAATAAATTCATAAAAAATCCTACAATGTGATTTTCTGGAATTCTTTTTCTAATTTTGTCTGTCATAGTTGAAGTGTACCTATGATGAAAATTACAGGCCTCTCTCATCTTTTTAAGTGGGAGAACTTGCACAATTGGTGGCTGACTAAATACTTTTTTGCCCCACTGTATATGGAATAAATGGAATTAAATGTTTAAATCACAGGACTTTTGCGCTGTTATTCAGATTTCATTATTCACTGCCATTTACAGCGTAGAGAATACTTTTGTACTCACTTGTTGTAGGCTAGTCTAGATAATTTAATTGTCCCTAAAAAAGATCAATGTGGGAGCTTTTTGAGCTGCGTGTCTCACGTCTTCAATGTTCTTTCATGTGCAATGACATACCTGGCCACTTCGCTGCCTATCAGCTATTCCTCCTTGTTCTCGTGGATTTTTATTGCAGCTTTTAATGATTTTATTTGTGGTATGAATGCTAGTTAGCCCATTGCCGATCTTGACAAACGACCACCTACCACTATTTTCACTATGAATGGTGAATAGAAGGCAGAATAGACAGTTAGACTGGTAGACTATATTGCCCTGTGGTATATTTAGCGCATAGTGCATACGGGAAGTAGCAAAACACTTCGATAGGGGAAGCGCATGTAAACAGATTTGGCAATTTGGCTAGGATGGAAGAAATTATATAATAACACACTACCCTCCCCCCAACTGTCCCTTGGTTATATAGGTTACAGTGAAACGTCTCAGCTGGTGTGCTTACAGTTGGTTAATTATTTACTCCATTTCCAATGTGTAGAGCAGCTGAATGTGCAACAGTGATTATATCTGCAACAAATGGTCTTGCTACGTTATGTCATTATCCAGATTCTCAGGAGTTGGGTCATTTTCTGCCACAGATGCCACTGTTGTATTACGTCTCACATGAGTTTGTCTGGGAGCTAATATGGGTTTACTAGAAAAGAGCATGCGGCGTCACTGTGTTAAAGCTCATCTGATCTCAGTCGTCCGTCATATGGCAGTTCCACCTTCTCACAGGTCCCTCTCCTCAGGGCCCTGCATCAGGGTGGTCCATCTCGGGGGATACATTTTACATTTACATTTTAGTCATTTAGCAGACGCTCTTATCCAGAGCGACTTACAGTAGAGTGCATACATTTTATTACATTTTTACATTTCATTACATTTTACATACTGAGACAAGGATATCCCTACCGGCCAAACCCCTAACCCGGACGACGCTATGCCAATTGTGCGTCGCCCCACGGACCTCCCGGTTGCGGCCGGCTGCGACAGAGCCTGGGCGCGAACCCAGCCCAGCCTGGGCGCGAACCCAGAGACTCTGGTGGCGCAGCTAGCACTGCGATGCAGTGCCCTAGACCACTGCGCCACCCGGGATAGATGGATAGGCTTTCATTATCCTCCCTCAGGGTTAAGATCTCTCCCACTCCCCTGGTTATGGAAGTGATGTCTGAAGTGGGTGAAGGTGGTAACATATTATACAGAGACGGTAGTTAGCACAAACTAATTCTTAGACATCCATTCGAATGCAGCCACGAAGTCCCACTTTATTACTGCACTATTTTACATGGTAAAAAACAGTGATACATCTGATCTGGAAAACATCCCAAAACCGTAGCTTCCTTGCATAACTGATTTATTATTTTCTGCTGAGGCAGAGTTTTCCTCTTTGTCCTTGAGCACCTGCTGGTGTTATCTTCTCCTATAGTGTTCATTGTCAGAGGCTTTTGATGGTGCTGTGTTGTATGTCTTGAGTGTGCTTTGAATGTGAAGTTCTGTGTGTGTGACATACAGCACAAATGTATAGGTCTTTGAAAGCCAAATATTTCAACAACGATCCAAAAGGTTTGGCTGTGATTTTGGACTGTGGCGTGTATGCCTCTTTCTAAACAGGTGAGGGGACAGGACCACAGGTAATGGTTTATCCACCAGCCCACCCCTGATGACAGTGGTGCCTTGCATTAATGGCCAGATCAATGAATAAAGGTGTCTATTTGGACTCAGTTCAAGGGAAATGTCCTTGAAATTATGAACTTTGATACCTGGTATCCAACAGAGGACCTTGAGCGCTCAATAAAAAGTGAATAGTCTTTCCAAGGTTTGATGATTTACTTTCTCCTTCATTCATTTATTTAGTTGCCTTCTTAATTCCTGAAACATTATCCCTATAAGCAGAATTATTCAAGATAAGAAACAAAGTATGTATTATGTTCATGTTGCTCTGTGATAATGTTCACTTTCCCTGTGCCCTCAGTTTACTATGATTTACTTCATTATGTGGATAGATATAGGATGCATGAAATAATGTAATATGCTAATTTGACATCTGCATACTGCCATGGCTCGGTGCCAGCTATAAAAGGACAAGAACACAATCACACTCTCTTTGATGACGACAATTGGCAAAGTCCCCAACCCTTAAAGTGACCTGCACTGCTGTTGCTGGATGAATCCAGTGGGGAGAGAGTGCACTCAGTATATCTACAGTACAGGGCCTAGATTCACATTGTCCAGCAGAGCAGACAATGTCCTTGAGAGTTAATGCCCTATTAGTTTATCTAACAGTTTAACTTGATCCTGTTTTCTTTCACAGCATTTATAGATCGCATTTTGAACTTTGTTTATGATTATGGATAGATAATCAAAAGCATTGGGGGATATCTTGACAAGTTATTTAAATGTGTGCCTCCCAAACATGCATTTTGGCAAATGCTAGTGAGGACAGCCAACAATCCCATTGAGAAAGTAGCAGCCAGCCCCCTACCAACGACTTTCTATTGTTTATGAATAATTCAGCTGTCAGAGAGAGGTGAAGGCTGGGAGACCATGTCACTGGCGTTTGACTAAGCACACTGTGGCCTGAGGGGGACAATCTAAACCTGAGAGATTGGTTCTGCTTAGTTTCTCACAGGTTCTAATGCATACTCTGCTGATGTGACCGACTGGGTTATGTTACCAACTGGGTTGAAACCTGGGTCTCTGGTGTGCCAAAATACAGTGTTAGCCTGCTGATCTAAAGCCTAGGTTTTACCAGGGACCAGAAAGTTTCTGGATGTAAACTGAAATGTGGATTAACCACTAAAGTCCCACTGAAAGTCTCCTTGAAAAGTCAGTTGATTATCATCACAACAATGATCCAAATAGATTATAGAGATGACTTGGGCAAGTGTAAGTTATTTTTACATTAAATAGTTATAATTGCTGTTGTGCGGTTGCTGCCAAATTACTGTAAGTGCTGTGGGTTAGCCTGGCCTGATTAATCATATTAAACCTGTTGTCATTATGACCTTTAGGTCAGTCAGAGACAACTTTTCCTTTCTTACTCCCTCTCTCCCTGCTCCCCTTTCCCTCTCCATTCTCCCTCTCTCTCCCTGCCTCCTTCTGCCTCTCCCCCTCTCCCTCTCCTTTTCTCTCTCCCTGCCTCCATCTGCCTCTCCCCCCTCTCCCTGCCTCCCTTTCCTTTTCTCTCCCCTCACTCACTCCCTCTCCCTCTTTCTTTCACTCTCCCTCTGCCTCTCTCTCCACCTTTACCCCTCTTTCTTCCTATTACATTCCTCCCTTCCACTATATGCCACCATTCCCTCGCTACTGTCTTTCTACACTCTGTTCTTCCATTTCTATAGCCTTTGTTTTTCACATAGACTACCAATGTATGCATCATGCCCCTGCTACCTGCCACTCTTATCGTATAGCCTTTGGAGTGAGAAGGCATTTTGAGACACTTACAAAAGAGTATTCCACATCCAGGTCATGCTGCCCCTCTGGGCTATATGGCATATTTTCCTATAGGCCACAGACTCAAGCCTTAACAACACATCTGTTTGGCTCTGGAAGGATACTTTGAAGTGGAAGGTTCACAATGCAGAATGAGAGTGAAGGACAATCTAAACCAAAATAGAAAGTTAGGGTTGAGGATCCACTCAATAAGCTCAATAGATTAATATTTTTGATAGAGTTATTGTTGTTAATTGGCTTAACAATCCAGCCCTATGGGTGCACTGCAAAATGGATCAATACTACTGGAGAAAGACAGCATTACTGTATTAGCAAATCTTCTCCAACAACCAGACTTCATAAATCAGTGTAAGGGTAGATGTCCTTTGATTGAGAATTCAAACAGGTGTCATCCTGGCTCATCCTGGCTCCTTGGAGGCGACATAAATGACAGTCTACTGGGCCGTAAACAGCAGAGCAGATGATGGGAGACTGGCCATATGTCCATTGTTTGTCTGTTAGTGCCAGCAAGCCACACTGGCTTGGTTTCTGATGGGAGGGATTCTTCTGGGAACATCTCAGTGAATGCTCCTCTGGGACAGAGAGAAACTTCTCCATCTCTAATTGCTATATTTTGAGATAAGATTTTTTGTTGTTGCTGTTTTGACACGTTAGAGAAGTGATGTTCTGACTCAACTTCTCAGTAATTACAATTAATGGGACATTATTAATGTAATGTGATTATTTGTTAACAAAAACAAGTGCTTTGTAATACCAAAACTAGTGGCAACTGAGCTGCGACCAACTTGAAGGAGACCAAACCTTAACTTTGCTGGATTATTTAAACACATCATCCTGATATATTTTTAAACATTACATGGTGTGTTGTAACACCACTTAATCAACTGTTGTGTAACACCTTGCCAGGGACTGGGAGCACTAACAGAACAGATTAAAAACTATTTTGGTGTTTCGAGCCCTTTTTAGTGCAGAACTAGATACCTCTCTTTTGATGCTGTTTCCTCCCTCTAAAGCTTCTCAAGACCAGTATGATGTTTTAAATCCTGTCTAGTGCAGAATTAGATCCCTTTTTCTGAAGTGTTTTAATGTTTAAGACTGTTTTATGTACTTGATCATTTTCCTTTTTATACCATTTTGGTAGGAATTGTCAAGCACAGTGTTCAAACCCCCAGCACTGACTGGAGATTGAACTGCAAGAATTGAGGATTCTGCAGTTCACCATTGATAAATATGGATTTATCAATGGGTCAAAGACCCCAGCCACCCCAGTTATAGACTAGGACAAAAAGCCTTCCCAACAGGTTTTACCCCCAAGCCATAAGACTCCTGAACAGGTAATCAAATGGCTACCCGGACTATTTGCATTGTGCCCCCCCCCCCCCCCCCCCCCCCTTCCCCTTATCATCAATTAATATTTAGGCTATATATGCATGTTTTGATGTTACCTTTTACATGCACTGAAACCCCCAAAAAGTGTTTTCACAACATTCTCTTAAAAACATCAATATTCAGGTTAAAGAACTGCTTTGGGTGTTTCATAGTTCTTCATTTCTGTTATAAAATATATTCTGTGACTTGCAACACTTCCATTGGGTTTACATTCAAACCCCCTCCAAACACCAGATCTCATAATAGGTGCGCTACTTTTCATGGTTTCATTACACAACCATGGTGTTTTGAGACTTTCCATTTTTACAGTGTATGATGTAGGCCTACACCACATCTAATCTGAGTTGAATAATGAAAGGCATGTACGAACATGTATGAATATAAAGATTTCAAAAATATTTCCAAATGCTTCATGTAATAACAAGCACATACTTTAACATTGTCTCACTAGCCTGCCTCTTGTCCTCTCGATACCTATTTACTTCTGAGAGAATGCTATGAGAATGCTATGAGGATTGTGTGCTTGTGTGCACACACACACAAGCACATGATTGGTGTTACACAAGGAGAGGCCATTCTCCTAGGAGCAACCAACTCCATCCGGGCCTAAGTAATTGGTCTGCTATTCATATTTCAGCAATAGGGCTATTCATACATTCACTCATGAACTAGATACACCGAGGACAATCAAAAGATGGGTTGACCTTAATGTCACAACATTTTTAGAAGTGGTGGACAGGTTGAGATGGAGTAACCTGGGTCTAGGGGGGGTTGAATAGCTTATAGACTTTTTTTTATAGGTAGTTGTCATGAAGATGGAAATGGAGGTTCCCTTGTAGATAACAGATAACTACCCTTTAATGTTCCAAAATACCAATTTCTTCTCAAAATTAGGAAACACACTATCTGGAATATACAGTTAAGTAAAATGTGACAATGGGAATTGATTTGAATTATATATCAACACCACTTTTAATAATAAGATTAGACTGCAACAGCAATATAACCTTTTATCAGAGATCACATTTTCATAAGGAGGATTGCCTTATCCTCAGCAATACAACATCTATTCTTTCTCTAATATATTCAGTGAGTCATGAATTACTGTACAGCGGCAGTTCATGGTGAGTTATCTTCTTAAAAAATGTAAGAGCAAAAAACAAGTTCACCGCAAAGGCATTACCACCTACAGATATAGGATCTTAATTTGATTATTTTTTTTGCTGAGGAAATGCAAGCTTTGAAGTGTATTCAAGGTTTAAAAAGTATTCTAAAGTTTGTAATTTCCACATTAAAATGTCAGACTTGATTTGCCCTTATGAAAAATGTATCAACCCCCACACATTTTCCCATGAATTATAATTCACATAATAATTTGCTTTTGCTGCAGGATTATTTTTCTGCTGTAGCAAACTGGCTCAAATAAAGATCCTACATCTGTACACACACGTACACACACACACACACACACATATTCCTCTTGGCAACCATCCATCCATAGACCACAGCAGTAATACATTTCCATATTTCATCATTAATAAAATTACCCATGAGGTATTACCAAAGTAATATTCCACCCCATTGTCAATGCAATGCAACGACCATAAACTCTCTTCCTAACAATGCTTACCACTTTAAACCTGTCTGCTATTCTACAAGTGGAACATAGATAATCAATGGACAAAACCCTTTTGTTGTGAGTGGAGGTATGGTCTGTCTGGACAACATTTTACAGGACACAACACCTTTATCATCTGATCATTCCTCAACAAGATGAATACGGTTTTCAACATTTTGACAGACAAATGCTGTCCTCTCAGTCGCAAAGGTTTTGGAGTGGTTTATTTATCATGGTTTGAAGTGGCATCTGAGTCTATCCAAAGTACTGATTATACAGAGTGAAGAGGAGCCGCCGGCCCATTACTGGCCCGGAAAAAGACAATGTAAACACCCGCCTCCATCGCCTCTCCCAATGTAGTATGTCAGAGCTTGTCAGCTGCAGCGCCATTCATTCAATCTCAACAAGCCGTGTGCTTGAGTCCTCATTCGTTGTGTATCCTGTCCTCCTCTATCTCTTCTCCCCTCCCTTTCTTGTTTCACTCTCCCTGGTACACCGCCTTCCATCAGGTCGGTCCCTCTTTCTTGCAGGCTGCACCCCTCCACCCCCCTGTCCCTATGAGCCATTGTAAGATCCAAGCAGATGGATGGGAACAAAGGGGGTGAAAGGGGGCCCCCCTCTGCTCTGCCTGTCCCTTCCCTCGGTATCACTGCCAGCCAGGCCCTGGGTAATCTTCTCAAGCTTTCACGGCAAGGCCATGAATAACCCCAGCCTCTTTTCTGTGACCCAGGCTCCACCACCGCCCAGCCGCCCCTTCTTATCTCCCCTTGTGCAGGCTCGCTAGCCAGGCTCCGTGCTCCCTGGATAGCATCTCTCACCCTCGCTTCCCACTCACCATCTCTGACTCTCTGTCCTCCTAGTCCTACGCACCCAAAGATTTTTTTTTTGTTTCTTCTCTGGGCTTGTTACAAGGCCTTGGAGATTAATTGGGGCTGTGGCTGGCTGACATCTGGTCCTGGTTTCATAAAGGCCTGGGTCCTTGAGGTCTGCTGGGTTTATAATGAAGTGTACACATAAGTTAATTTTCTCATCAACGGAACGTTCACCAAAGACTACAATAGCAGTCTCCACACCCAATTGGGGATGATTTTGAAAACACAATTTTGACCGACTTGATTACTCAAATTAGTGTACCAACTCACACTCTGGTTTTTGCTATTTTCATCAAATCTGTGATTTGTATATTCTGATGATATATTTACGAAAACAGTATTTGAGAAATTGTGTCAAGATGAAAAGAATCCAAGTTAAAAAATATATACAATTTCAGCCCAAGAAGAATAAACACCAGAAAATGTAACAGTTGTGAACCAATCCATTTCATTCTTAATTGTGTATATGAAAATAGAGTTGATAAAACAAAGGACGATAATTATATTTTTCAAACCACATATCACATGGAAATTCAACAAAAATTCAAAGAGGCTTTTACAATAACACCCATATTATTGTGGTGCAATTTCACACCTCATTTGTTGCATCAGTAGTCATTTTGTCAAATAATTTTACCTGGTTTGAGCATGGAATATGAACCATAGTGCCTGGACAGTGATGGGTGAACTTCAGTGATCGGTTAGCCCTGAGGCTTTTAGAGCAAATTGCGTGAATGGGGCTATACACTACCCATACTGTGGCTTAACAAAGACAAAATCCACCTGTATTAAAAAGGACCAGCCCCGCCATTCCATTCCCAAGCCTTCTTTCATGGTAACCCTGTTAAAATATTGAGCAGGTACTTAAGTGCTATTTGGCCAAGTGTCATTTAGGCTGAAGGACCCTCCATCCGCAAAAGACGCCTTGAAGTGACTCAATCAGAACTGGTAGTGAACCACAGACGAACATAAAGGTACTGAATTATTTACCGCCCATTAAACATTAATGCTATTGTCCCATAAACTAATAACCAGAGCTGGGGAAACATAGAATAACTTAGATTCACATTAAAAATGAGGAAATAAGACCACAATTATGTACGTTATCATATTTTTGTGCGTAAACCCTTACAGAAAAACCACAGGAGTTCATGAGTTCATGTGGTTTTGGAACACTTCAAATGTGAGGATATTTCACATGAAGTTTCACATGGATTTTCACATTTGATCACATAACCTTTCACATGTGAAATCGTGTGAAACCATGTGGTTTTGGAACACTTCACAAGTGATGATATTTCACATGAAGTTTCACGTGTGGATTTTCACATGTGAAATCATGTTGTTTCTTGTGGATTTATACATAATCTTTCACATGTGGATTCACACATATCCTGCAAACAAAAATGTGTTGTTAGGATGTCCCCGGAATGTACATATTTGATACACATGAATACATTTTGTATGTTTATTTATACAGTAATTATTATTCAACATGTCCTTACCTGGAATTTAAACCCACTACCTGTCACAACTTCCGCCGAAGTTGGTCACTCTCCTTGTTCGGGCGGCGTTCGGCGATCGACGTCACCGGCCTTCTAGCCATCGCCGATCCACTTTTCATTTTCCATTTGTTTTGTCTTTGTTTTTCACACCTGGTTTCAAGCCCCCAATTACTTGTTCATTATTTAACCCTCTGTTTCCCCATGTTTTTTTGTGAGTGATTGTTTTGTATGTAGTAAGGTTCGTTTATGTGGGCTCTCTTTTGTATTGCATTTGATTTATGTTGAGTAAAGTACGTTTATTTACTCATATCTGCTGTCCTGCGCCTGACTCCTAACCAGCTACACACAGACCTCATTACACTACCTCTTGGTTCATGGCATTCCGCTCTTCCTGCTACGCCATCATGTCTGTGTCAATGACTGATTTCACCTGTATTACAAATTCTACAATTTGATCTTCAAAGTAAATCTCATCTTTGTATAATACACTCAATAAAAACTACTATATTTATCATAATGATTCAGGACAAACATTAAAGCAGAATAACATACTTCTACCAACATTAGACAACTATACAGAAAACCCTCAGATTGCTGAAGTAAGTAAATGATATCAATGATGAGAGAATATTCAGATCAAATGATAACTAAAATAACAGTGCAGATGGCACTCTTTTGCTAAGTGCAGAGCTGTATTCTACACTGAGAGTAGCAAACATTAAGGACACCTGCTCTTTCCATGACATACACTAACCAGGTGAATCCAGGTGAAAGCTATGATCCCTTATTGACAGTGACGGTTTTAGCATGTAAATCTTGGTGGGGCAAACATTTCTTTTTTTTAGATGCATGTCAGCAAAGCCACTACACAACACTAAACAACACATTAAATACTTCCTGTATATAGTATACTTACTTTATTGTTCTTATTCTTATTTCTCATGTTTTTTTTCTAGCAATACATTGTTATTGATTATTGCATTGTTGGGTTTTGAGTTTGCAAGAAAGGCATTTCACTGTACATTAAAACTTGAAACTGAATTGCACTATAACGGTGAATAAGGGTGCCCACAAACTGTTAGGGCCTACATAAAGCTGTCCCAATAGCAGACCTTTCTTTTCAACACTGTGGTGTGAATCCTTACCACTGCTACACCTGGCGCCTTGTCTGGCAGTGAAACAGTTCATTCAGCCTCATTTACTGACTTTAAAAAAAAACTGCTGATATGGCTGACTTGCTTAAACAAATGTGGTTTCTACTGAGGGTTGAGATGTACAAACTATGGCATAAGGGAACAATGAGGGGATAAGAGGCAATCCGTAATTTCGATTATGACATTAATAAGCGAGCTAAGACAGATGTAGTCAATATAACTATTTGTTCAGCACTTTTGAAATGTACAGCGAAATAATTCAGAACATGGGCCGTTCTTACAGTATTCTCCATGTATACCAAGTTAGAATCGTAGGATAAATAAAGGGGGCATATAAGCAGACAATGAAAGCTCATACATTATTTGATGATGATATTTCTCTAAAACAGACTATAGGCTACATGTACACCACCAAGTCAGAACTGTAGGCTAAGTTATGAGGGGGAAAGGGACCAAATGATTATGGCGAGGCACATGGGTTACTAACAGCTTACTACACAACATACACTTAGTATTACTTTCTAAGCTACAGTATACATATCTCCCTGGCATATTACATAATTTATGCAGAGGCATACAAGACATTTTTGGACTCACCTTGTGAGGTGGCGCGGCGCTCCTTCTGTTGGACACATTTTGTCATCAAACTTTGTCATCAAAATCTGTCAGTCTCTGGATTTATGGTGCTTTGAAGAAAACTGTGAACTCAGAAAAAAACAAGGTCGAATCATGACATCAGTGATCTTCAGGTCGGAGCTCAAAACGTATTTTCCCACACGGAGCTTGTTTCTTTCCGAGTTCCCAGTTGTCTTGAACTCACTGAAGTCTGAGATTTCCCAGATCTGAGTTTCCAGTTGTTTTGAATGTGGCAGGAGTCATGCTTCATAGACAGCATGGCCAATGTATTCAACCTTTTCTGGCCTATGGTGTTGAATGTGAATGTTTATCCTTTTAAGCTGTGAAAAGAGACACTTAAACCCAGACTTGGACCACACACCCTCTCCACCAAATAGCAGGCTAGTGATTGCTTTGCAACGCTTGCAGTTAGCCACTGACTCCTTCCATACTACTCATTGTTGAATTTGTGATTTCCAACTTGTTGTGTAATGTTTATGGCTGATGGCCGATGGGCACCGATACGTTTTATCTATAATTTGTCTTCATATGACAAGGATTGAAAAGGATTTTCCAGTAGATTGATTCATGACGATGACTGCTTGTCTAGCTTGCTAGCTAAGATTTTGAAAGTATGATGTTGACATGATCAGTCCAATCAAAGCTATGGTAGATATAACGTGATTTGACGTAATTTTAACTGTGGCCAATGACCTTGAGCCATTTTGGATGGGCACTTCTAATGTAATTCTATGGCAGCACCCAAGGAGCTTGAACTTTCTAGCTCTCCCTGTAGATGTTGCGGTGACGTAGTGTCCCCATGAGTGACAGAACACTGAGCCAATCATGGAGCAACTAAAGAACAACTCCTATGCTCTGTATTTTCCACTGGCTGCCCAACCACCAGAGAAAGCAGTGATCTAGGCTGAAACAGCTGCATTTTGGAGCTGCCATTCTCAAGAAAGCCCCACCTGCCCCACCTGCCCTGAATGACGGGTCACCACTGCTTATTGATGTCACCTATTAAACCCACTTCAATCAGTGTAGATGAAGGGGAGGAGACAGGTTAAAGAAGGATTTTTAAACTTTTAGATAATTGAGACATGGATTGTGTATATGTGCCATTCAGAGGATAAATGGGCAAGGAAAAAAATTTATGTGCCTTTGAACAGTTTGTAAAACACATTATCACATGTGAAATTCATGTGTTTTTTCCTTAAGGGACAATCTGATGAGGATAAAATATGGTCTATTTCTGCAATGCTTTGTTGTTGTGTGGGAGTATACTTACCTAGGCTATAATGTAATACACACAGTAAATCCTTTATTTTCTATTTTTGTTTGAACCTTGACCTACTGTAGTGGGATGTGCATATCTCTATTCATAGGTTTCTAACAACATAGAACAACAAAACACAGCCGTGGTGAACCGTGGCTTTTGTACCTAGGCCTTCAGTGGGGAAGAAACTCTTCCAACACGTTGTATCAAACTCAAAAATCAACATAGCATCACTTAATGCGCACAACTGAATCAAACATGCTGGAGGCTGAACCACGCTTTGGGCTGCCACTCACACAGAGACAGCACATGCACTGACAATGCTACCAGCAACAACAACCACACTGCATACACAACCTATTGTAGCCTAACGCCATCACTATCACACTCTCACCAATTCAACAACAGTGACACGTCATAGGATGTGAGTGTGACAGGCTGATGATGGTGAAAGGACAGCGACCGTAATGTGCAGCGCACTCCATGTAGGAGAGTGCACTTTCTGTGAAACACACAGGGCCGATAGAAAGACAACAGTCACACACAGCATGATGTTAAAAGATAAGCAGCCCATTCACTCTGACATAATAAGCCAGTAGGCCTCAATCATAAGAATACAAATATACAACCATTAGGCTAAGCGTTTCCCAATCTAAATTTACAACCATTACTTCCCACTGCAAATGTATTTTTCATGTTCAGCACACCACAAAGTAACCATTTATCTGAAGTTTAAATGCAACAACGTTTCACACACAAGTTATTTTCAAAGAGGTGGTTAACAACAGCAAGAGAGCTGCAATAAAAAGCACAGTTCCCCTCACCAGATGATCATTTGAAACTTAACTTCTTGTTGAAAGTTCATCTCGAAAAGGGCAAGGCTAACAAATCAAATCAAAGTTTATTGGTCGCTACACAGTTTAGCAAATGTTATAGAGGGTCCAGCGAAATGCTAATGTTAATAGCTCCTTGCAGTGCAGTACACAAATAATTAAATGTAAAAAAGTACAACAAAAAACATGAAATCAAGAACGTCTGGAATTATTAGCAGCAACATCCTCTTCGATAACACATGCTGCAGCCTCTGCACACTAGCCTACAACAAAAGCTAGCTAGCAAGACCCTGGTGAAACTACTTCTCGTTATTGCGCAGTGACCTGTTGGCCTTCGAAAAGGCAGAAGTTTCCATACGTTTATAGGTGGTCACTAGTTAAGACACAAAGTCATTATTATAGCTAAACCACACCCATTTCTAAAACGGTTCTTCTTAAAATCTGCATTTAATCCTTACCCTAACCTTAACCACAATGCTAACCTTATGCCTAACCCTAACCTTCAATTAATACCAAAAAGCTAATTTTTGTAGCCAATTTTGACTTTGTTACTCTGGAATCTGACTTTATGGTCAAGTTTATGTAAAATGGTCCCATCCATTACAAGTCAAAATTTGATTTGTTGATTCCATTGTCACTCCAAAATTCTTCCATGAGACAGTTGAATGGCAAAGATGCCTTCTATAAAGTTTCTGAGTGCCTAGCCAATGGCTGTGTAACGACTTTCTTCCTGGGATGAAGGAGAGGACCAAAATGCAGCGCAGTTAGTGTTCAACATGTTTAATTAAACAATAAACGATGAACATTAACAAATAACAAAATAACAAACGTGAAAGCCGAGACAGTCCTATCTGGTGCGGAACACAAACACAGAGACAGGAAACAACCACCCACAATCCCCAACACAAAACAAGCCACCTTTATATGATTCTCAATCAGGGACAACGATTGACAGCTGTCTCTGATTGAAAACCATATTAGGCTGAACACAGAAACAGACGCACTAGACACACAACATAGAATTCCCACCCAGCTCACGTCCTGACCAACACTAAACAAGCAAAACACATAAGAACTCTGGTCAGGACGTTACAGAGACCAGAGACCACAGCATCTGTCCGCGGTGGCGGCTCCGGCGGTGGACGAGGACACCACTCCACCACTGTCTTTGTCCCCCTCCTTAGCGTCCTTTGAGTGGCGACCCTCGCCCACAACCTTGGCTTTAGAATCCTCCCCAATGCCCCCACATGATTTAGGAGGTAGCTCAGGACAGAGAGGTAGCTCAGGACAGAGAGGTAGCTCAGGACAGAGAGGCAGCTCAGGACAGAGGGGCAACTCAGGACAGAGGGGCAGCTCCGGACTGGAGGGCAGCTCATGACTGGAGGGCAGCTCATGACTGGAGGGCAGCTCATGACTGGAGGGCAGCTCATGACTGGAGGGCGGCTCATGACTGGAGGGCGGCTCATGACTGGAGGGCGGCTCATGACTGGAGGGCGGCTCATGACTGTAGGGCGGCTCATGACTGGAAGGCGGCTCATGACTGGAAGGCGGCTCATGACTGGAAGGCGGCTCATGACTGGAAGGCGGCTCTGGCAGCTCCTGACTGGCTGGCGGCTCTGGCAGCTCCTGACTGGCTGGCGGCTCTGGCAGCTCCTGACTGGCTGGCGGCTCTGGCAGCTCCTGACTGGCTGGCGGCTCTGGCAGCTCCTGACTGGCTGGCGGCTCTGGCAGCTCCTGACTGGCTGGCGGCTCTGGCAGCTCCTGACTGGCTGGCGGCTCTGGCAGCTCCTGACTGGAGGGCAGCTCATGACTGGAGGGCAGCTCATGACTGGAAGGCAGCTCATGACTGGAGGGCAGCTCATGACTGGAGGGCAGCTCATGACTGGAGGGCAGCTCATGACTGGAGGGCGGCTCATGACTGGAGGGCGGCTCATGACTGGAAGGAGGCTCATGACTGGAAGGTGGCTCATGACTGGAAGGCGGCTCATGACTGGAAGGCGGCTCATGACTGGAAGGCGGCTCATGACTGGAAGGCGGCTCTGGCAGCTCCTGACTGGCTGGCGGCTCTGGCAGCTCCTGACTGGCTGGCGGCTCTGGCAGCTCCTGACTGGCTGGCGGCTCTGGCAGCTCCTGACTGGCTGGCGGCTCTGGCAGCTCCTGACTGGCTGGCGGCTCTGGCAGCTCCTGACTGGCTGGCGGCTCTGGCAGCTCCTGACTGGCTGGCGGCTCTGGCAGCTCCTGACTGGCGGACGGATATACCGGACCGTGCAGGCTTACTGGCTCCCTTGAGCACTGAGCCTGCCCAACCTTACCTGGTTGAATGGTCCCCGTAGCCCTGCCAGTGCGGCGAGGTGGAATAGCCCGCACCGGGCTATGCACCCGTACAGGAGACACCGTGCGCTGTTCCGCATAACACGGTGTCTGCCCGTACTCCCGCTCTCCACGGTAAGCATGGGAAGTGGGCGCAGGTTTCCTACCTGCCCTCGCCACACTACCCTTTAGCCCCCCCAAGAAATCTTTGGGATTTCCTCTCGGGTTTCCGTGCTAGCCGCGTACCTTCATAACTCCGGTTCCTCTCTCCGGATGCCTCTGCTCTCCTAACTGCCTCCAGCTGTTCCCATGGGAGGCGATCCCTTCCAGCCAGGATCTCCTCCCATGTGTAGCAACCCTTGCCGTCCAAAACGTCTTCCCATGTCCATTTCTTCTTTCTCTGCTCCTGCTGTCGCTGCCCGTAGCCACGCTGCTTGGTCCTTTGTTGGTGGGTGGTTCTGTAACGACTTTCTTTCTGGGATGAAGGAGAGGACCAAAATGCAGCGCAGTTAGTGTTCAACATGTTTAATTAAACAATAAACGATGAACATTAACAAATAACAAAATAACAAACGTGAAAGCCGAGACAGTCCTATCTGGTGCAGAACACAAACACAGAGACAGGAAACAACCACCCACAATCCCCAACACAAAACAAGCCACCTTTATATGATTCTCAATCAGGGACAACGATTGACAGCTGTCTCTGATTGAGAACCATATTAGGCTGAACACAGAAACAGACGCACTAAACACACAACATAGAATTCCCACCCAGCTCACGTCCTGACCAACACTAAACAAGCAAAACACATAAGAACTCTGGTCAGGACGTTACAGGCTGACTTAGCGAGCTCAATGTATTTACCCAGAGACCGCCAAAGAAAAATCCTGATTGGATCTTTTTTCTCTTCAGCGTTAACACTTTCCTTTCCAACACAAACGGAATTGGTTAAAGCAGAATATCATTGAAAATAATCATATAATTAAAATATAATTGAAATGTTATTGAAAAGATGAAATAGACATTTACATTTTAAAAATACAACATTATTATTCAATAAATCCTTAGGCCTTCTCTGAAGGTGTAGAAGATCGTCATGGTTCCCCACTGCAACACATCATTATGCTACAGGGACTCATTCATTACCCAGGCAGCCTGTGGCTGCTGCTGTCCGTACGTGTTCCTGACAATGGCAAGATACAAATCCCTTAGATTTTATATACAGGAAATGTTACACACTTGTAGCCAAGCTCATATCAAAACATTTGGTTTATTCCTGTATTGGGTGATTCACACTTAATACATCTACTAATTCCTACAACCATAGTTGTTTGAGAGGGTTCCTACAAACAAAACTTCCTAAATGCCTTAAGTGTTGATTGTTGTAAACCTGCTTGTCTGAGAAACTGAGCACCTTGCACATGTATACAGACTTTTGCTTTTTCATTTCCCTACCATCTGTAACCAGTCGGTCATGTCCCAGTCCCTAACCCCCTCAGGGGACCCCCAGCCTATCAGCAGGCCCTCAAAACTAGGGGGGAGGAGGAGGGATATTTGATTTATGATGGTGTGAATTAACCAGAAAGAGATGGAGAGAATCCTTTTATCAGGCCTCAAACACAAGTGGATTAAAATGTAGTTGTACAACCCCTCTGTATAATTCAGCAGCCCCACGGTATCGCTGTGCGCCAGAAGTCCTGATGAGATACGCCTTCCTCCATCACTGACCCCACCTCTATGTCGGTGAACCAAGAAGACAAACAGAAACCTGTGAGAAAGGTTTTCAACAGATCCACATCATGAAAACATTATTTTCCAAGATCTACCATGTTCCATAATCTAACCTTTGATGCTCAAATTCCTAATCTCAGTGCACTTTCTGTATCCTAATTTACATTTAACTAGATAAACATATGTCATATTTTGGTTGGTCACAGTATAAAGGTGCCAGTGTACAAGGGTTTTTGGTTGTAGAATAATAATTGATTTTCTGAAAGAATGGAGTGTAAAGTGTAGGAACTAGTGACTACATCGCCCACAGAAAATAGGTGAGGGACCATAGAGATCCTATAATTCTATTTAATTCTGTGTGAGAGACCTTGAAACGGAATATTCCACAATATATCACCTGGTTACATCTGTACTCTGGAGCTCAATATACAGTACAGTCAATAATGGAAGAGGTGACATGCAGTAGCTCCTGGCTGTCTTAAACAGTGTCACCAAGGCATTCTCAATATTGCCCATTCCAGAGGCCTTAATGGGTCTGCTACATGTCTCTGTCATGCTGTCAGGATACACTGGGAACGCAGTGCCTCTGACTCCATGGCTGTCCCGCTGATGTTTTGTGCCACTGTATCATTTATTAGCCTCTTCTCGTACAGGCCTCTCTCTGCACATCCTCCACTGTCTACTTAGGGAGCAGGTGAGAGTTCAGCTGTTTAGTTTAACAAATCACTGACAACCAAGGCCCAGAGACCAGGCTGGCTCACTGCACAGACCGCACATGTGACAACTGCAATTAGAGGGAATTCTGAGGAATATACAAATTACTGAGAATTCCCGTTTTCTCATGCAGGCGGACAAGAGTAATTTATCAACGGGCCCCCAATGGCATCTCCTCAGTCCTATAGGCCTGCGGGGAATGGAGTTGCGCTAGTGTTGCTGTCTTTGTATTGAGCTCTTCCCCTTCAGGCCTGGTCTGGTCTGTGAACTGAAGGATCCCTGGGAGGGCAGGATGCATTGACGAATAGGGATGCAGCCAGGGTTCACTGATCAAAAACAACCCCCTTACTTACTCCCTGTCGCCGATTTGTTTCATGGTCTGTTGTTTCTGCTGTAAACTAGTAGAGTATGATTGTTGCTGCAAGCTACTGCAGTAGTAGGGCTTAAAGATGGAATCTGCATTAGGGGAAACAGCGCCACTGGTTGCCCCAACCGCCCTTGTTATTGCTTTTGTTTTGTTGACAAACGGAGATGAGGAGCATGGTAAAAAAATACTGATGTTCTGCTGTTTAATCGAGCTTACAATGATGTCCGAGGGAAAAAATAGTGTCCGTTGTTTGCAGTAACTTTTTTGTTGTAATATCCCAAACAGATGTTGCTGATTCCCCATTATGGATTCCAACTTTAACAGAGTGTAGTAGCACAATAGGGAAAGACATATGGGACAATTTGCTAAAATGTTCCCTTCCACCCCTACAGTATACAGTTAAAGTATGGGTTAGCATTGCAAGACATTCTTGTCTACTGTATATGAGACTATAATTATCTTCTTTCCAGTGTTGAACACTGTCCAAGACGTGACTGACCAAGGTACCCCAGCTAGCACATAATGTTCTGGGAACCATTTGTTTCTTAGAGCTTGGTGAGAGCGTGGTTGTCCTATGGTTATTTTGCATACAATCTTCCCACAACATTCTGGGAATGGTGCAGGATATCCAGCTACAGTAGCACATAACGTTTCGCTTTTTAGGTGGGAATTTCAGTACTTCAGCATAACGTTTTCTGCAGGTCTCCTCATGGTTCTATTTAAAGTCATGTTCTCAGAACGTTCAGAGAATGTTTAGAAACTATCTTCTTTGGGAATTTCAGTGCATCAGCCTAATGTTTTCTACAGGATTCCTCATGGATCTATTTAATGTCATGTTCTCAGAACATTAAAAAAACTTTCCATTAAAAAAACACAAGAAAACATTAGTAACGTTCAATGAACGTTCTAAGAAAGTTATTTAATTAAAAGCATACATTCCTTTCTCAGTATTCTCTCTCTACCCTCTATCTTGTTGGCCACACCTGATTGATTGGCCACACCTGATCTTTATGAGCGCTTGTTTCCTTTGAAATGGGGTCTGGTTGAATAGAATAAAATCAACAGTTTTGTAAAAAAAAAACAACATGGAATGCTAGCTCCATTTTGGAAAATGTTTTGTTCTTAGAACGTTTAAAAAAAAGTTCAGTTTTACCAGTCACGAAACCTATGGCTTCATTCCCAGAATCAATGGGAAACCAAAAACGTACATTCCCACAACTTCCAAGGAACCAAATGTGCTAGCTGGGACCAACCTGCTGCAGGCCTTTGTCCCCATGCAGTCTGAATGGAGCTGATAGATAGGATCAGAGTGACGAGGGCAAAGAGCATGACGATTTGAGCACTGACCTGGTTTCCACTGTAGTCATCATAAAGCACACAGTGCCAAGCTCTTGGGCCTCCAGGGGACATGTAATAACATCAGGCCTTTTGTGTAATTCAGAAATTCAGTGTGCAGTTGGTTAATATAGTAAAAACCATTACCATTTGCTTTTACAATTCGTTCCTCTGTCCCTGGTTCCAGGCAGCCTGGATTCAGGTGACTGTAGTCCCCTCTAATGGAGTTCCATTGATAAGGACGGGTCTATTTATTACGTATGTGCGGTCGACCGTAGTGGTAGCAGCTGAGCACGGGCAGGTGTTGAGCCCAGCGAGTGCTAAGGCACCACTGGCAGGCCACAGCATTCATTTCATGCACGTTAACGTCACACAAGCTGTGTTGGTAACAGAGGTCGCCGAGTGCACCATAGTCTATAACTGCTGAGTGATGAGGTCTCTTTATAGTCAGAGAGGGAGTTTCCATTATTCTAGAAAATTGGTTTGTTTGGGAAAAATCAATAAATCATCATTATTGTTTTTTTGGGGGGGGGAATATCTGATTTAACTAGACATATGGCCAATTCTGTGTAATCATACATGAGATAGAAATGCTGAAACAACTTGGCTATAGCCTCAAAGAAAGTCTTATGTCCAAAGAGATTGTGATTGAGTGGTTTGCCACTGTTCTAATTCATGATGGGTTTACCATTGGACAATATATTGCTGTGGATCACCAATGAGTCCTAAATGAGAGAAGAGTTATTGGCTGCAGTATTTAAATGTGGTTTTAAAGTGTCTATCGAAAAGGCATAAACAATACCCGAGTGAAATCATGTACGTCAGAATGAACAAATACGGGAAAATAATACCAATAGTCAGTCAATGTTGCAAATTTAAGGTTAGATGTTTCAGCTCTCACAGACATTTACAAACCCTTGAGGATACATTTTACTTCAAATTACAGTGTCTATTTGATGTAATATCTTAATAGGGATGGATTGGAGGAGAGGACTGGATGTATGGTGCTCGCTCTCCTCTCTCACCCTGAGGGGACAGACTGTCATTACCAACTCAGTCCTTCAGAACAAACCCAATGGGAGGAAGGTGGTTCCACAGAAAATGTTGCCTGTTTTGACAGGTGTCTTTTCTGGTTAATGTATCAGGCAATTACACAGAACTACTGTACTGTCTTCTTCATTTGGGCAACCATTGGTGTCGATTTGTCATGTGTAGATTCTAGAATCACACATCTAACAGTGGAGTGTGTTGAGGGAATATGAAAATGCATCCTGAATATCTTTATCGCTCATTTGTAAAAATAAAAATAAAAAATAATAATAATAGAGTCGATGTCCGTGCCCCCACAATCCCCATCTAAATGTATTCTTTAAAAAAAAAAATATTTCACCTTTATTTAACCAGGTAGGCCAGTTGAACAAGTTATCATTTACAACTGCGACCTGGCCAAGATAAAGCAAAGCAGTGCGACACGAACAACAACACAGAGTTACACATGGAATAAACAAACGTACAGTCAATAACACGATAGAAAAAAATCTATATACAGTGTGTGCAAATGAGGTAAGATTAGGGAGGTAAGGCAATAAATAGGCCATAGTGGCAAAGTAATTACAATTTAGCAATTAAACAATGGAGGGATTGATGTGCAGAAGATGAATGTGCAAGTAGAGATACTGGGATGCAAAGGAGCAAAAATAAATAACAATATGGGGATGAGGTAGTTGAATGGGCTATTTACAGATGGGCTATGTACAGGTGCAGTGATCTGTGAGCTGCTCTGACAGCTGATGCTTAAAGTTAGTGAGGGAGATATGAGTCTCCAGCTTCAGTGATTTTGCAATTCGTTTCAATCATTGGCAGCAGAGAACTGGAAGGAAAGGCGGCCAAAGGAGCAATAGGCTTTGGGGGTGACATGAAATATACCTGCTGGAGTGCGTGCTACGGGTGGGTGCTGCTATGGTGACCAGTGAGCTGAGATAAGGCGGGGCTTTACCTAGCAAAAACTTACAGATGACCTGGAGCCAGTGGGTTTGGCGACGAATATGAAGCGAGGGCCAGCCAACGAGAGCATACAGGTTGCAGTGATGGGTAGTACAGTGGGGCAAAAAAGTATTTAGTCAGCCACCAATTGTGCAAGTTCTCCCACTTAAAAAGATGAGAGAGGCCTGTAATTTTCATCATAGCTACACTTCAACTATGACAGACAAAATGAGGAAAAGAAATCCAGAAAATCACATTGTAGGATTTTTAATGAATTTATTTGCAAATTATGGTGGAAAATAAGTATTTGGTCACCTACAAACAAGCAAGATTTATGGCTCTCACAGACCTGTAACTTCTTCTTTAAGAGGCTCCTCTGTCCTCCACTCGTTACCTGTATTAATGGCACCTTTTTGGACTTGTTATCAGTATAAAAGACACCTGTCCACAACCTCAAAAAGTCACACTCCAAACTCCACTATGGCCAAGACCAAAGAGCTGTCAAAGGACACCAGAAACAAAATTGTAGACCTGCACCAGGCTGGGAAGACTGAATCTGCAATAGGTAAGCAGCTTGGTTTGAAGAAATCAACTGTGGGAGCAATTATTAGGAAATGGAAGACATACAAGACCACTGATAATCTCCCTCGATCTGGGGCTCCACGCAAGATCTCACCCCGCGGGGTCAAAATGATCACAAGAACGATGAACAAAAATCCCAGAACCACACAGAGGGACCTAGTGAATAACTTGCAGAGAGCTGGGACCAAAGTAACAAAGCCTACCATCAGTAACACACTACGCCGCCAGGGACTCAAATCCTGCAGTGCCAGACGTGTCCCCCTGCTTAAGCCAGTACATGTCCAGGCCCATCTGAAGTTTGCTAGGGGAGCATTTGGATGATCCAGAAGAAGATTGGGAGAATGTCATATGGTCAGATGTAACCAAAATAGAACTTTTTGGTAAAAACTCAACTCGTCGTGTTTGGAGGACAAAGAATGCTGAGTTGCATCCAAAGAACACCATACCTACTGTGAAGCATGGGGGTGGAAACATCATGCTTTGGGGCTGTTTTTCTGCAAAGGGACCAGGACGACTGATCCATGTAAAGGAAAGAATGAATGGGGCCATGTATCGTGAGATTTTGAGTGAAAACCTCCTTCCATCAGCAAGGGCATTGAAGATGAAACGTGGCTGGGTCTTTCAGCATGACAATGATCCCAAACACACCGCCCGGGCAACGAAGGAGTGGCTTCGTAAGAAGCATTTCAAGGTCCTGGAGTGGCCTAGCCAGTCTCCAGATCTCAACCCCAAAGAAAATCTTTGGAGGGAGTTGAAAGTCCGTGTTGCCCAGCAACAGCCCCAAAACATCACTGCTCTAGAGGAGATCTGCATGGAGGAATGGGCCAAAATACCAGCAACAGTGTGTGAAAACCTTGTAAAGACTTACTTACAGAATACGTTTGACCTCTGTCATTGCCAACAAAGGGTATATAACAAAGTATTGAGATAAACCTTTGTTATTGACCAAATGCTTATTTTCCACCATAATTTGCAAATAAATTCATAAAAAATCCTACAATGTGATTTTCTGGATTTTTTTTCTTCTCATTTTATCTGTCATAGTTAAAGTGTACCTTTGATGAAAATTACAGGCCTCTCTCATATTTTTAAGTGGGAGAACTTGCACAATTGGTGGCTGACTAAATACTTTTTTGCCCCACTGTATATGGGGCTTTGGTGACAAAACGGATGGCACTGTGATAGACTGCATCCAATTTGCTGAGTGTTGGAGGCTATTTTTAAAATGACATCGCCGAAGTCAAGGATTGGTAGGATGGTTAGTTTTATCAAGGGTATGTTTGGCAGCATGAATGAAGGATGCTTTGTTGCGAAATAGGAAGCCGATTCTAGATTTATTTTTGGATTGGAGATGCTTAATGTGAGTCTGGAAGGAGAGTTACAGTCTAACCAGACACGACACCTCGGTATTTGTAGTTGTCCACCTATTCTAAGTCAGAACCGTCCAGAGTAGTAATGCTGGATGGGCGGGCAGGTGTGGGCAGCGATCGGTTGAAGAGCATGCATTTAGTTTTACTTGCATTTAAGAGTAGTTGGAGGCCACGGAAGGAGAGTTGTATGGCATTGAAGCTTGTCTGGAGGTTAGTTAACACATTGTCCAAAGAAGGGCCAGAAGTATACAGAATGGTGTCGTCTGCATAGAGGTGGATCAGAGAATCACCAGCAGCAAGAGCAACATCATTGATGTATACAGAGAAAGAGTCGGCCCGAGAATTTAACTCTGTGGCACCCCCATAGAGACTGCCAGAGGTTCGGACAACAGGCCCTCCAATTTGACACACTGAACTCTGTCTGAGAAGTAGTTGGTGAACCAGGCGAGGCAGTCATTTGAGAAACCAAGGCTGTTGAGTCTGCCGATAAGAATGTGGTGATTGACAGAGTCGAAAGCCTTGGCCAGGTTGATGAATACGGCTGCACAGTATTGTCTTTTATCGATGGCGGGTATGATTGTCACGGTTCATGAATCCACTGCCTCACTCTCTCTTTTCTCTCTCGCTCTCTCTCTCTCTCTCTCCTGTGTTTGTGTGGGCGTGGTTCCCAATCTTGGCCTGATTGTCTGCGCCAGCTGGAATTAATTATCTTCCCCTTTATATGTTCTGTAACCTGTGTTTCTTGTTGTCAGATCGTTGTTTCTTCCCTGAGGTTGTGTCGTGTGTCAGTGCTCATTCTCTCTCAGCCCTTGTGGGGATTATCTGCTGTGCTCCTTCCTACCCAGCCGGACTCACTCCCTTGGATTTCTCAGCACGCTATCATCAGAGGATGTGCCCTAGGCCCTGGGTTGGATTCTGTCTGAGTATATTCTGTCTGTCCTGTGGATACTGTAAACTATTTTCATTAAACCATCGTTGCTTGCATCTTGCATCCGCCTCTGTATTGTGACAATGATATCCTTTAGGACCTTGAGCGTGGCTGAGGTGCACCCATGACCAGCTTGGAAACCAGATTGCATAGCGGAGAAGGTGGGATTCGAAATGGTCGGTGATCTGTTTGTTAACTTGGCTTTCGAAGACCTTAGAAAGGCAGTGTAGGATAGATATAGGTCTGTAACAGTTTGGGTCTAGAGTGTCTCCCCCTTTGAAGAGGGGGATGACCGCGGCAGCTTTCCAATCTTTGGGGATCTCAGACGATACAAAAGAGAGGTTGAACAGGCTAGTAATAGGGGTTGCAACAATTATGGGAGATCATTTTAGAAAGAGAGTGTCCAGATTGTCTAGCCCAGCTGATTTGTAGGGGTCCAGATTTTGCAACTCTTTCAGAACATCAGCTATCTGGATTTGGTTGAAGGAGAAATGGGGGAGGTTTGGGCAAGTTGCTGTGGGGGGTGCAGGGCTATTGACCGGGGTAGGGATAGGGGTAGCCAGGTGGAAGGCATGGCCAGCCGTAGAAAAATGCTTATTGAAATTCTCAACTATCGTGGATTTATCGGTGGTGACAGTGTTTCCTAGCCTCAGTGCAGTGGGCAGCTGGGAGGAGGTGCTCTTATTCTCCATGGAGTTTACAGTGTCCCAGAAATGTTGGAGTTTGTGCTACAGGATGCAAATTTCTGTTTGAAAAAGCTAGCCTTTGCTTTCCTAACTGCCTGTGTATATTGGTTCCTAACTTCCCTGAAAAGTTGCATATCGCGGGGGCTATTCGATGCTAATGCAGAACGCCACAGGATGTTTTTGTGCTGGTCAAGGGCAGTCAGGTCTGGAGTGAAACAAGGGCTATATCTGTTCCTGGTTCTACATTTTTTGAGTGGGGCATGCTTATTTAAGATGGTGAGGAAAGCACTTTTAAAGAATAACCAGGCATCCTCAACTGACGGAATGAGGTCAATATCCTTCCAGGATACCCGGGCCAGGTCGATTAGAAAGGCCTGCTCGCTGAAGTGTTTTAGGGAGCGTTTGACAGTGATGAGGGGTGGTTGTTTGACCGCGGACCCATTACGTACGCAGGCAATGAGGCAGTGATCGCTGAGATCCTGGTTGATGACAGCAGAGGTGTATTAAGAGGGCAGGTTGGTCAGGATGATATCTATGAGCGTATGAGGATACCCCTCTATGGAAAGATGAGTCTCTCAAAAACACATACGTGTTGGTTGTTTTGCTCTAGGACACCTGCAAGCCTCACAAGATTCTCCTGATGGCAACCCTGGTCCCAGTAAAAAATAAAATAATGGAAGTATGCACTCGGAAAGTGTTCAGACCCCTTCCCTTTTTCCACATTTTGTTACGTTACAGCCTTATTCTAAAATTGATTACTCCATTTTTGTTCCTCATTAATCTACTCACAATACCTCACTATGACAAACCAAAAACAGGTTTTTAGAAATGTTAGCAAATGTATTATAACTATAAACAGAAATACCTAATTTACATAAGTAGTCATACCCTTTGCTATGAGACTCGAAATTGAGTTCAGGTGGATCCTGTTTCCATTGATCATCCTTGAGATGTTTCTACAACTTGATTGGAGTCCACCTGTGGTTAATTCAATTGATTGGACATGATTTGGAAAGGCACACACCTACGTACATAAGGTCCCACAGTTAACAGTGCATGTCAGAGCAAAATACGAAGCTATGAGTTCAAAGGAATTGTCCGTAGAGCTCCGCGATAGGATTGTGTCGAGGCACAGATCTGAGGAAGGGTACCAAAACATGTATGCAGCAGTGAAGGTCCCCAAGAACACCGTGGCCTCAATTATTCTTAAATGGAAGAAGTTTGGAACCACCGAGACTCTTCCTAAAGCTGGCCACCCGGCCAAACTGAGCAATCGGGCGAGACGGGCCTTGGTCAGGGAGGTGACCAAGAACCCAATGGTCACTCTGGCAGAGCTCCAGAGTTCCTCTGTGAAGATGAGAGAATCAAGTCAAATCAAATCAAAGATTATTTGTCACGTGCGCCGAATACAACAGGTGTAGACCTTACAGTGAAATGCTTACTTACAGGCTCTAACCAATAGGGCAAAAAAGGTATTAGGCAAACAATAGGTAAGTAAAGAAATAAAAACAACAGTAAAAAGACAGTGAAAAACAGTAGCGAGGCTATATACAGTAGCGAGGCTATAAAAGTAGCGAGGCTACATACAGACACCGGTTAGTCAGGCTGATTGAGGTAGTATGTACATGTAGATATGGTTTAAGTGACTATGCATATATGAACCTTCCAGAAGGACAACCATCTCTGCAGCACTCCACGAATCAGGCCTTTATGGTAGAGTGGCCAGACGGAGGCCACTCCTCAGTAAAATGCACATGACAGCCCGTTTGGAGTTTGCCAAAAGGCACCTAAAGGGCTCTCAGACCATGAGAAACAAGATTCTCTGGTCTGATGAAACCAAGATTGGAACGTCATTTCACGACTTGTAGATGTGTACATGCTGCTGTGCGGTTTGTTGTTAACCTTACTTTGCTACCTGCCAACTTTACGGTTTTTACTTTTTAATTACGGTTTATATTTTTGGTTTTTCTCTCGCTCAACATTTTTCATTCAACTTTTTCACCCCGGATGTTTTATCTGGACATGGTTCGTCAGGACCTCCATCAGCCGAAGGTAAGGAGTAACATTAACATGATGCCTTTTAATTGCAGTAGCTGTTTTCATAATATACAGGAGAATGATCACCTTATGGCGAGGATAGCTGTGCTGCAAGCCCAGCTTCAGACGCAATCGTTAGGCAAGGGTAATTTCAGTGTAGGAAAGGATGAAACAGTGTCTGTGCCACCAGTAAGTACAGATAGTAGTTTAAATCCCCTCGCACAGTCCCCGCAGCCGGACAACTTTCTCATGGCTTCTGGAGGGAAATGCTGTAGGAATGCTCAACCGGTGTCGCTCATTCAGCCGACAGACACTTTCAACCGGTTCTCCCCATTAAGCAACGGGTCAGAGTCAGAGGCCGAGCCTTCTCTGGTCTCTACTCCTCCCGTTACGGGGTCTGAGACACCGAAGCCTCCCACCATTAGCTCTGACAAATTGAAAACCCTAGTCATTGGCGACTCCATTACCCTCAGTATTAGACTTAAAACGAATCATCCAGCGATCATACACTGTTTACCAGGGGTCAGGGCTACCGACGTCAAGGCTACTCTGAAGATGGTGTTGGCTAAAGCCAAAACTGGTGAGTATAGAGAGTATAAGGATATTGTTATCCACATCGGCACCAACAATGTCAGGATGAAACAGTCTGAGGTCACCAAGCGCAACATAGCTTCAGCGTGTAAATCAGCTAGAAAGATGTGTCGGCATCGAGTAATTGTCTCTGGCCCCCTCCCAGTTAGGGGGAGTGATAAGCTCTACAGCAGTCTCACAACTCAATCGCTGGTTGAAAACTGTTTTCTGCCACTCCCAAAAGATAGAATTTGTAGATAATTGGCCCTCTTTCTGGGACTCACCCACAAACAGGACCAAGCCTGGCCTGTTGAGGAGTGACGGACTCCATCCTAGCTGGAGGGGTGCTCTCATCTTATCTACAAACATAGACAGGCTTTTTACTCCCCTAGCTCCAAAATGAGATAGGGTGCAGGCCAGGCAGCAGGCTGTTAGCCAGCCTGCCAGCTTAGTGGAGCCTGCCACTTGCACAGTCAGTGTAGTCAGCTCAGCTATCCCCATTGAGACCGTGTCTGTGCCTCGATCTAGGTTGGGCAAAACTAAACATGGCGGTGTTCGCTCTAGCAATCTCACTGGAATAAAGACCTCCTCCATTCCTGCCATCATTGAAAGAGATTGTGATATCTCACATCTTAAAATAGGGCTTCTTAATGTTAGATCCCTCACTTCCAAGGCAGTTACAGTCAATGAACTAATCACTGATCATAATCTTGATGTGATTGGCCTGACTCACCTCCTGGTTACACTTGTGACCATATCCCCCACGCATCCCGCAAAGGCAGAGGTGTTGCTAACATTTACAATAGCAAATTTCAATTTACAAAATAAAAACCAACGTTTTCGTCTTTTGAACTTCTAGTCATGAAATCTATGCAGCCTACTCAATCCCTTTTATAGCTACTGTTTACAGGCCTACTGGGCAATATACAGCGTTCCTCACTGAGTTCCCTGAATTCCTATCGGACCTTGTAGTCATGGCAGATAATATTCATATTTTTGGTGACTTTAATATTCACATGGAAAAGTCCACAGACCCACTCCAAAAGGCTTTTGGAGCCATCATCGACTCAGTGGGTTTTGTCCAACATGTCTCCAGAACTCATGGAATAAATGTTGTGGATCTTAATATTTTTCCTCATAATCCTGGACTATCGGACCACCATTTTATTACGTTTGCAATCGCAACAAATAATCTGCTCAGACCCCAACCAACGATCATCAAAAGCCGTGCTATAAATTCTCGGACAACCCAAGATTCCTAGATGCCCTTCCAGATTCCCTCCACCTACCCAAGGATGTCAGAGTGCAAAAATCAGTTAACCGCCTAACTGAGGAACTCAATTTAACCTTGCGCAATACCCTAGATGCAGTCGCACACTTAAAACATTTGTCATAAGAAACTAGCTCCCTGGTATACAGAAAATACCCGAGTTCTGAAGCAAGCTTCCAGAAAATTGGAACAGAAATGGCGCTACACCAAACTGGAAGTCTTCCGACTAGCTTGGAAAGACAGTACCGTGTAGTATCGAAGAGCTCGATCATCCTATTTTTCCAACTTAATTGAGGAAAATAAGAACAATCCAACATTTATTTTTGATACTGTCGCAAAGCTAACTAAAAAGCAGCATTCCCCAAGAGAGGATGGCTTTCACTTCAGCAGGGATAAATTCATGAACTTCTTTGAGGAAAAGATCATGATCATTAGAAAGCAAATTACGGACTCCTCTTTAAATCTGCGCATTCCTACAAAGCTCAGTTGTCCTGAGTCTGCACAACTCTGCCAGGACCTAGGATCAAGGGAGACGCTCAAGTTTTTTAATACTATATCTCTTGACACATTGATAAAAAATAATCATGGCCTCTTAACCTTCAAGCTGCATACTGGTTCCCATTCCAACTAAACTACTGAAAGAGCTGCTTCCTGTGCTTGGCCCTCCTATGTTGAACATAATAAACGTCTCTTAATCAACCGGATGTGTACCAAACTCACTAAAAGTTCTGGCCTGGTTTAGATCTTATCTGTTGGAAAGATAGCAGTTTGTCTCTGTGGATGGTTTGTCCTCTGACAAATCAGCTGTAAATTTCAGTGTTCCTCAAGGCTCCGTTTTAGGACCACTATTGTTTTCACTATATATTTTACCTCTGGGTCATTCGGAAACATAATGTTAACTTTCACTGCTATGCGGACGGCACAAAGCTGTACATTTCGATGAAATATGGTGAAGCCCCAAAATTGCCCTCCCTGGAAGCCTGTGATTCAGACATAAGGAAGTGGAAGGCGGCAAATGTTCTACTTTGAAACTCGAACAAAACAGAGATGCTTGTTCTAGGTCCCAAGAAACAAAAAGATCTTCTGTTGAATCTGACAATTAATCTTGATGGTTGTACAGTTGTCTCAAATAAAACTTTTAAGGACCTCGGCGTTCCTCTGGACCCTGATCTCTCTTTTGACAAACATATCAAGACTGTTTCAAGGATAGCTTTTTTCCATCTACGTAACGTTGCAAAAATCAGAAACTTTCTGTCCAAAAATGATGCAGAAAAATTAATCCATGCTTTTGTCACTTCTAGATTAGACTACTGTAATGCTCTACTTTCCGGCTACCTGGATAAAGCAATAAATAAACTTCAGTTAGTGCTAAACACGGCTGCTAGAATCTTGACTAGAACCAAAAAATGAGATCATATTACTCCAGTGCTAGCCTCTCTACACTGGCTTCCTGTTAAGGCTAGGGCTGATTTCAAGGTTTTACTGCTAACCTACCAAAGCGTTACATGGGCTTGCTCCTACCTATCTTTCCAATTTGTTCCTGCCGTACATACCTACACGTACGCTACGGTCACAAGACGCAGGCCTCCTTATTGTCCCTAGAATTTCTAAGCAAACAGCTGGAGGCAGGGCTTTCTCCTATAAAGCTCAATTTTTATGGAATGGTCTGCCTATCCATGTGAGACAAAATAGAGATGCTAGTTCTAGGTCCCAAGAAACAAAGAGATCTTCTGTTTAATCTGACAATTAATTTAAGTCTTTATTGAAGACTCATCTCTTCAGTAGGTCCTATGATTGAGTGTAGTTTGGCCCAGGAGTGTGAAGGTGAACGGAAAGGCACTGGCGCATCGAACCGCACTTGCTGTCTCTGCCTGGCCGGTTCCCCTCTCTCCACTGGGATTCTCTGCCTCAAACCCTATTACCGTGGCTGAGTCACTGGCTTACTGGTGCTCTTCCATGCCATTCCTAGGAGGGGTGCGTGACTTGAGTGCGTTGAGTCACTGACGTGATCTTCCTGTCCGGTTGTGCCGTGGGGGAGATCTTTGTGGGCTATACTCGGCCTTGTCTCAGGATGGTAAGTTGGTGGTTGGAGATATCCCTATAGTGGTGTGGGGGCTGTGCTTTGGAAAAGTGGGTGGGGTTATATCCTGCCTGTTTGGCCCTGTCTGGGGGTATCGTCGGACGACCCCTCCTATCTCAGCCTCCAGTATTTATGCTGCAGTAGTTTATGTGTCGGTGGGCTAGGGGCAGTCTGTTATATCTGGAGTATTTCTCCTGTCTTATCCGGTGTCCTGTGTGAATTTAAGTATGCTCTCTCTAATTCTCTCTTTCTTTCTTTCTTTCTTTCTCTCTTTCTTTCTTTCTTTCTTTCTTTCTTTCTTTCTTTCTTTCTTTCTTTCTTTCTTTCTTTCTTTCTTTCTTTCTTTCTTTCTTTCTTTCTTTCTTTCTTTCTTTCTTTCTTTCTTTCTTTCTTTCTTTCTTTCTTTCTTTCTTTCTTTCTTTCTTTCTTTCTTTCTTTCTTTCTTTCTTTCTTTCTTTCTTTCTTTCTTTCTTTCTTTCTTTCTTTCTTTCTTTCTTTCTTTCTTGGAGGACCTGAGCCCTAGGACCATGCCTCAGGACACCCTGGCCTGATGTCTCCTTGCTGTCCCCAGTCCACTTGGTCATGCTGCTGCTCCAGTTTCAACTGTTCTGCCTGCGGCTATGGAACCCTGACCTGTTCACCGGACGTGCTACCTGTCCCAGACCTGCTGTTTTCAACTCTCTAGAGACAGCAGGAGCGGTAGAGATACTCTGAATGATCGGCTATGAAAAGCCAACTGACATTTACTCCTGAGGTGTTGACCTGTTGCACCCTCTACAACCACTGTGATTATTATTATTTGACCCTGCTGGTCATCTATGAACATTTGAACATCTTGGCCATGTTCTGTTATAATCTCCAACCGGCACAGCCAGAAGAGGACTGGCCACCCCTCATAGTATGGTTCCTCTCTAGGTTTCTTCCTAGGTTCTGGCCTTTCTAGGGAGTTTTTCCTAGCCACCGTGCTTCTACACCTACATTGCTTGCTGTTTGGGGTTTTAGACTGGGTTTCTGTACAACACTTTGTGACATCAGCTGATGTAAGAAGGGCTTTATAAATACATTTGATTGATTGATTGATTGAAATCTTTGGCCTGAATTCCAAGCGTCAAGTCTGGAGGAAACCTGGCACTATCTCTACGGTGAAGCATGGTGGTAACAGCATCATGCTGTGGGGATGTTTTTAAGTGGCAGGGATTAGGAAACAAGTCAGGGTCGAGGGAAAGATGAAAGGAGCAAAGAGATCCTTGATGGAAACCTGCTCCAGAGCACTCAGGATCTCAGACAGGGACTATTTGTTTTCAATGTTTGAATCTGTTATTCAATTTGTCTCTATGGGATAATAGCAGTAACGCCAAATTCAATGTTTCATCAAATAATTGTTTTTAATAATTTTTTGCAGATACCTAAAGGGGTCCTAAAATTAAAAATCAAATAGCTAAATTATCCTTGGTATGACCATCAGCCGTTCTGGATGGAGCAGACAGCAGACGGATAAGGAGGCAGCTTTTATGCACCCTATATAAAGGGTGACCCAGGAGCCACGGCCTTCTGTAAGTGTGCCAACTTGCACGCTTCAAGGCAGCAACACAGTGAACACAGCTTGCCTCTGACTGCCAGCTGCATCGTCTGTGTGTGTGCCTCCTGCACAAAAGCTGCATGCCCTTTGAAATGTGCTCAAATACACAAATGTAGGTCTATGAATGCACACACACACTTACACACGCACCGATGTGCAACGCAAAACATGCATGGTTGCGCAGTTAAATTTCAAAGTAAAGAATGGGATTTTATATGTAATGTACACTGAGTGTACAAAACATTAGGACCACCTTCCTAATATTGAGTTGCACCCCCTTTTTCCCTCAGAACAGCCTCAATTCCTCAGGCATTGACTCTACAAGGTGTCGAAAGCGATCCACAGGGATGCTGGCCCATGTTGACTCCAATGCTTCCCATAGTTGTGTCAAGTTGGCTGGCTGTCTTTTGGGTGGTGGACCATTCTTGATACAAAGGGGAAACTGTTGAGATTGAAAAACCCATCAGCGTTGCAGTTCTTGACACAAATCGGTGTGCCTGGCACCTACTACCATACCTCGTTCAAAGGCACTTACATCTTTTGTCTTGCCCATTCACTCTCTGAATGGCACACATACATAATCCTTGTCTCAATTGTCTCAAGGCTTAAAAATCCTTATTTAACCTGCCTCCGCCGCTTCACCTACACTGATTTGATGTGTATTCAACAGGTGACATCAATTAGGGATCATAGCTTTCACCTGGAGTCAACTGGCCAGTCTGTCATGGAAAGAGCAGGTATTCCTAATGTTTTGTTTACTCACTGTATAATTCTACAGTATAAAGGTACACAAAGAAACCATATATTATGACTACACATCATACAATTATATGACTTTTAATGCAATGTTGATTAATGAATGTAACTATAAATATATTTTATGGCTAAATCTGCCCCCGCAGGGTAATTGGTCTTTGTTTTGTGGTAGCCTGTAGTCTATCTGTTGGAATAGAAGAGAGTGTGTAGCAAAAGAGCAACTCCACCACACCAGTGCATTAGGATCCTAGTCTCCTAGCACCGTGATTATTGTCTGCCTCAGCGTTGTTCGTGGACAAGGGCCTCATAACAGGTGACAGAATGCCTGCCAGCCGCTCCCACCTCCCCACCCCCACCCCAGAATGGCGACTATTATAAACCAAAAACGTATGCTCTCAATATATATGCAAATGACGACCGGTCCCAAGGTGAAGTTCGCAAAGGCAGCAATGCTGCTCTGCTCGCCTCTGTTTTGCTCATTTGCAAAAATGTTGAGAGTAACAAAGACCACAGGAAATTGAAAAATTGTTGCTAAGTAGTAGAAAAAGCAATCATTTTCCACGGGCAGCCTAATCCGGGGGAAATTGATCCTCACCTCTCTGACAAGCAGCATTGGTGGGAAGGGAAACACATAAGAGGAGAAAAAAGACGCCTGCTTCAATGTTGCCTGATGGAAAATTTGCTTGGTTGCAGATTCCTTCATTTTATTCATGAAAGGGCTTGGTTTTTGGCAAACAAGGGCTCCATGTCTTGGTTTGTCCCCTAAAAGCAAACAGGTGTTGCTCACACAGACAAATGAGCAACTGAAATGAGAAAGTATTTTTGGACTTGCTACACAATTAACATCTTTGGTCTGTGTTTAGTCTATTGGGCCATTCCACTTCATCCATGCTGCATGCAAATATTCTAATTTGTTGTCTAATTTCAAACAGACTGATAGCATCACACTAATGCAGTTGCTCCTATTTTTGGGTCGGGGTACAAATTGCAAGAGACAGGCTATTATCAAGTGGTATGACCTTGTCCATGGAACATATTATGAAAAAAACCTGCAATGCCTTTTTGGGGATGGGGGATGGAGGAGGGTTAGAGGGGGGACTGTTGATGATTAATTAACCCAATTAACTTAGAATAAGATTACTGGAACAATCATTTAGAGATAACTTAGAGCAACGTGCTGTGATGACAATTATAATTCATATTTAATTATCACTATAGAAAGGGAAACGGTTGATATGAATACATAGGAAATCTTTTGGAGAGTGGCTTTTACATTTAAAACAAGATCTTTACATTTTTAATGGCACTAGGGTGCTTCTACGTCATTCCTTTGGAAGGTACTGGGTTGTAGGTTTGCCTTTTGAGGAAATGTTTATGAATAATAAAGTATTTTTTTGGTGTGGAGATGAACAATCAGATGTATTATTTAAGTCCAATCCAAGCATCTCTCCATTCACATTTACTGCTTGTTGAAATGACGGTTTTAGAAAATGACTTTCTCATCACGCTGACAATAACAGAGCACTTTACTGTATATGGTTGTGGGCAACTAGCTACCTACCATATGGTGAAGATTGCATATGCTTTATTGCTCTCACTTTCACCAGTGTTATTTATTGAACTGGCATCACGGAAAACACACGCTCTGCACGGTCAGTGATTTCCTCCTCATCCATAATATGATAAAGGAATTTATGCCACTAGAACAGTGTACTAAGCTGCAGATTAAATGAACAACAGATTGGGGGAGTGGGAGAGAAATTGGGGGAGTGGGAGAGAGTGGGAGAGAAAATGTGGGCTAGGGGGAGAGAAGAAGGGAGAGAAAGAGACAGAAAGCGATAGGGAATGAGAGAGAGGGCGAGAGAGAAGGTGAGAGAGAGAGACGGAGACAGAGAGATGGAGACTAGGTTGTAAGTGTGCACGAGGCTAAATGGGGAAGAAGTGCTCACAATGAGACAATAGGACAGAGGAGGAGATTTCTTTTTTTTTTCGCACTGCAAAACAATTGTATATTTCTATATTGATCCCACCTTGGGCTGGGTAGATTTGTTGTTGTATCATTTATGTTCAACATTTTTCTCATCTTATCACACATACCAAGTATCTAAATATCACTGGTCAATGGGTTGTTATTCATGTTTATACATCCTAATTAGGTAGGCCTACTCCTTCCTTTCCTAACCACAAAGGGGCTCACAGTATGAGTGAGTGTGAGTGAGTGTATTTACCATTATATATTGATAGTTGTGGAACATTGAAAATCCAATTCTGTCTGGGCTCTGTCTGAGAGATATTCATTCATTTCCATGCAGCTGTCTTCTTGCAAGGTGTTGAGAAACAGCTTTTTCTAGAGGATGAAAAGGATTTTTCAGAGGGAGAATGAAGGGTCTGCTATCATTTTTAGGCAGACTGGAGCTGGTGGAGATGTTATTAGCATAAATTATCTCACCCACCAAAGAGAGATAGGAACATGTTAGCTTCTTTCTGCCTTTCACAGTTAATTGCCCCACTTATTGTACAGTTGCCTGTGGACAACAAAAGCGCACACACAGAACAACAGGCATACACAAGCCAAATAGGGCATGAGTGATATATGCCAACTTGCATTTGATATAGTGTGGCAGTGGAACCAGTTAAAGCCCATTCACTCCCTTTATGTTGAGCCGGGAGTCCTCAATAAAGTACGAAATATTGTCTTCTCGACCTTCTTCTCTTTTCTAGGGCTGATCAGTTTGTTATTTACAACAGAAGGACAGGTGTGCATGACATTGGAATGCGCTATATATAACAATTATTCAGTTATTTGCTGTAGTCTGGGTTTATTTATTTATTTGTATTCCAATGCAGAGAATATTATTCATCGTTCTCAGTTTGATTTTTCTGGATAAACTGTTATCGCGACCAAATCATCCCTATACGCTGAGTCACTTATCATCAGTATAGGATGTTTATCATAAAACAGCACAACACTATTTGATACAGCACACGACAGAGCCTCCATGATAAAACAGTATGAGGGAATATTGGCTTGCTGCACTAACCCAGTAAGGCAGAGTGAGGTGAATTATAGATGGTGGTTGTGCCTAATGGACTCTGAGCACCTTGACTCACACTCATGGTAACATTATAAGTGGCACAATGGGCTGTGTCCTGGACTCCTTAGGCACCACTACCTTTTCAGAAGAAGAGCTGTTTCAATGGCTTTATTTTCTCTCTATTCAAACGAAATCCTTGATTTCTAAAGAAGTTACTGAGATGAATTAGCCTGAAAGTAAATTAAGGGATTGAATTGCTTTACATGTGATTTCTTCTCCAATGGCTTTATCTCCTCTGTTTTGGGCTTCACAGCATCTCTAGCGGAGGAATTGCCTCAAACAAGAAGAAACCCAAGACATTTAACATTCAGCTGGCCAGCTTTCCACAGCCCTCTGAGGCTGTACAGTATGTTAATGCAGTTGAGATAGTGTCGCTGCCTCCCCCTCTGACCAGACTGTGGATACAACCCAAGCCCCTGCCCCGACTACTGGGGAGGGTAGAGCCGTCCCACTCCCACTAACCCTGAGGGGGCTGTCACCATGGCAACACTTGTCCCGAGGCAGTGATCAGATGTCAGAGTGAGTCTGAGGGGGTTCTAATGGACTGGAACATCAGGGAAGTGGAGAGGAGTGGTAGGGTGAGAGGCAACCTGTAACCTGTCACCTGTAACTAGCAGTTGTTGGTCTCAAATATGAAATCAGGATCATTCATGGTTGAATGGTTGAATACTGTGTATCCTGTCAAAATATAGCCAGTTAAGCAAATGTTCAGACATAAAAGTTAACCACACAACCATATGAATACAACAAATAACACTGTAAAACCACTTAAATGTAGGGCAATAGAACTGGGAGGACTGACACGTTGGTGCTGAGGATGCTTCTTTCTCAATGGAGGTTTCCTTCCTCCATTAGGTTGAGTTGCTATCAGTGCCTTAATGTTTCTTCAGAGCGTTATCTTTATGTGTGTAATGTTAATGTCTGCTTGCCATGTCTGAAGCAGAGAGGGGTGCCCTGGTTGTGCTCCACTGCACCGTACAGAAAGCAGAAGAATGAGGAGGGCCTCTGCCACAGATAAACCTCAGTTCAGACCGCAGAGTCAAACTAGAGGTCGGTTAAAAACTGCTGGAGAAGTTCGATGTTAGTTAAAAAAGTTAACTTTAATTTATCCCCCTGGCGGATTTTTTGTTGAAGTCAGAAACACTTGTAGCTTTCCGATGTCAAAATTAAAATGTCTAAAACCCAGCAAGAGTTGTGCTGAACTTGGAAAAAACATTACTATTAAATAGACTCAAGAACCCTGAGAGAGTAGACCCAGAAATACCAGATGTGTACAAGACATGTGCCTATACAGTAAACTGTGGACAGCAACTTTCAGTAATTGGTCCCACACCACAAACCTTTGGGAAATCATTCATAGCATGATGCACAGTGTTTTCTCCATATTTCTCAATTTCTGCTCCTCTGTAGACTAGATAACTGAACTTGGCTGTAGCAAGTTTCTTAGAGTATGTCCAAATTGTTGAAACAAGCAGCAGCACAGTTATAAAACTGTCACTTCCAATTTATGACTGTCAATTCAGCTTGAAATTGTCCCATAGCCTTGCTACTGTATCATTGCAGCATGACAATGTTTTACTGTATGATCCAGCATTGCTGTGCATGGTTTTCCTGATTGATTATTGAGAATGATGAGAGTTTATACGCATGACTGACATACAGTAAAAGGCTCCTCAGTGTTCTACAAATGAGAAATCAAGTCTTGTTATGTAAGATTTCTACAATCTCCAATGTATATTTGTCAGATACATTGACCCTTTCTGACAGAATTCTAAAAGGAAAACTGTTCAATATTTTGAAATAAGAAATATTACAGAATATGTAGATATCGAAGTATTTGATGCCAGCTATGCTTTAATATTATCAACCCAAATCAATCTAGAAATGACCTCACTAATTAGCAGATGTGGGTCTAATTTTGCATTTCACTCTAATCAAAAAGATGTAATTAAACAGATAATACATTTTCATGCATAGCAGGAAACACATCTGTGCCGCACCGTCAGGGAAGAAAATTCTAGAGAGTTTGCCAGGAACGCTCCTAATACATCCATGGATAAACAGATAAACAGTGCTGAAATCACTTTCATGAAACTCTACAGTGCATGTGTCAGGGTTGGAGTCAATTTCATTCCAATGCAGTCAATCAGGAAGGTAACTAAAAATCCATTTCCAATTCAAACATTTTCTCATGGAGAATTACGGAGGAAAATGTGAATTGTGGAATTACAGTAGGATATGCCTACTTTCGTTTCAGCCTAGGATAGTTTGGAATGGGGAGAGGTAGTGAGGTGACAGAGAGGAAAGGATGAGGAGGAAGCGAGGCAGTGCCTGTAACAAGGCAAACATAAACTGTGCCACTTCATCTGAAAACAATGGGAGACAGGACACTGAATGTGCTCTCATCCACATGTCTCCATTGTCTGCCCGCCCTCTCTTTTACTCCTCCTCTGAGCATGCCATGGAGCATAAGAGGGGGTGAAAGGGGGGTGGTAGTAGTGGGGGCAGTGTGTGTGTGTGTGGGGGGGGGGTCTGGCTGTGTTCTTTCTCCTCTGACTGTGTGCGAATGAATGCACAGACGGTTCAGTAGTAATTTGATGTGTGTCCCCGGGGACATTTGATGGATTAAAGCTAAGCAGCTCCATTTCGCAGCACCACCTGATCTTCCACTGCCTGTGCCCCATATAAAAGCTGGAGAGATCGCTGATCTCAGCTAGTCCGACAGTCTCTCTCTCCCCTCCCTCCTCCACGCTCTCTCTCTCACTCTCTTCTCTCTGGTCCTTTAAGCGTGCTGCATCACAGGAGCTATCCAGTGCTGAACCAGAAGATTTTTTATCTTTTTGAAAGCTGGGGGAGCCATAGAGTAACACACAGCATTGCCGTCAGCCTTGTTCTCCACTGGTTTCCATTTTCTTTCATTCTCTTATGTTTTTTAGAGGTTGTCTTTTCGTTTAACACAAGGATTACTACTACCGTCAGCCGGCTCCAGCTCTGCCTGTTTGCTGCTTTCTTTGGGGGTCTTCTCTTTTCTTCTCATGCGTGATTCTCGGGTCTGTGTGTTTTTTATTCTTTGAAACATGCCCCGTTCGTTTTTGGTGAAGAAAATCAAGCTTGATGATTTCTCTTCATCCAATGCTGCCTCTAATCACCATCACCACCTGGACGACTCATTCACTCCTTTCACACGCTCCATCACTGACTCTGTGACCAACTTGGGGGTTCGTCTCAGTGAGAATGGTGAGTTTGCATACCTCTGCACAGCACACACACGTCCTGCCTGCCGTTGTCTAGGGTGTGCTACTGTATCACTGCTCCCTTTGGAGAAACAGGTTAAGTTTTTCTTTCCAGAATCAGAATGCCCCATGATATCAACATACTAAACACAGTTGGAATTGTCTTTTGTTTGTGTATAAGTGGTTGTTAGGTGAAATAGTGCCTCTTCACCCCTTGACATGCCTGTTGTCTGGGAATTAATAGCAGATGTTACATAAATACGGCTGATTTTGCATCCGTATCGCAAATAATCCTTTCCAGCACCACCACCCCACCCCCATCGTGCTCCCAGACTTTTTTTGGACTCTGATGATAGGCAGACACAATTCAGGTCACAGCAGAGGATCGGCTTATGCAAATTGGGGAGCAAAACGTGCCGCACATCTGTAGACGTGTGTATCTGAATTTGTATTACTTGCACAAATTACTGTGTGCCTGAAACATACAGGATGACAAGTTGAGATATTAACATATAGGATGACAAACTGAAAAAGGTATGAACATGAAAGATGAGTGCCGGATGATACATTTGTCCTTAGCTGTTATTGTCCTTGAGTTTCCATCACAGTCCGAACCCCCCTCTACCCCCCTCCCTTCCCACCCAACCAGAGCATGCATGCACAGTCTCCCCACCCCCATCCATCCGCTACATCTTTCTCCTCCTTCCGGGCGTTTGAAAACTAGCAGAGGTAGAGTTTCAGCCATGTACAGTACGGCCGGGGGAGGTGGGTTAGCTGGGGTGGGGGCGAGGAGGAGAGAGAGAGGGAGAAAAATACAGAAATGCTTCGGGCAGCATTGACGAAGGGCCACGTGACCAAGGGTATACAGTAAACATAGAAGAAAGGGCACATAGCTGCACAGTGAGCAGCATTAGGACTGGACATCATGCTAAGCCCAAGTCCAGTCAGAGCCAGAGCCCGAGCCCGAGCCAGAGCCAGAGCCAGAGCCAGAGCCAGAGAGAGACGTCCTTCACTTTCAGTCAGTCAGGTTTCAGCTCGCTCCCATTTTGTGGCCATATTTAGGATGCCAGACATCTGTCTCTCTTTGTTATTTTGTCTGGCAATGAGCAGATAGCTTTACAGTTCAGCTCAATCTGTGAACGAACGATGCCCACTTGTTATTCCATCACATCACATACTACTGTGATTCCGTGATTTTAGATTTGCAACAGCAACCAATAACAAAAGCACATGTTTGCACTGTGTTGTTGTTATTCACAAATAAATGGCTGTAGTGAATGGTCAATTTAACTACATATGTATTTTGAAATGATAGATTATGAGGATAAATAAATGTGTGTTATATTTACACAAATGCACAAGGTTATGATGAAGTTATGGAACCAGATTCATTGCACAAACATGACTTCTTTACATAAACTATGCGGTTGAAATTACAATCCTTTATAAAGATGTTCGTCTCATTCTATTGTCGTGTCAATAATAAACACTACTCCTCTTCCTTTGAGAAAGAAAGAATTTTGACTGGAGGAAAAAAAACATTATAGTCTATTGCATTAGGAAGGAAGCCTTCTTGTCTGCTCAATGAAATCCCAGAGAAATCATAACACTGTTGAAATGCCTTGCATCAGCACTTAGGCTGCGCCAACGGATTTTCCTCCATTGTGGAGACATTTGACTTGAAGTGTCTGTCGAACAACAAAGGAGGAAGGTGGGAGAGGGAGAGGGAGTCCATTAATTACATGCTTGCTTTGCATTAGAGGAATGAGTTGCTGTACTGCAAAGGTTCATACAGCATTAGTTCAGCCACAAATGATGAACTCTCTGTCTGACCTTAAGTAATTGAAACCAATTACATATGTGCAATTAACCAAGGGAATAGAAAACAAGATGTCCATATACTGTATGTTCCAATAACAATCTGTTGCTGTTTACAGTATGTTTGACTCTTTTCCTGTGCTCTCTTTAGGGTACTCTATATTGGATGAGATAGTGTCTCATTTTAGATGTTGGGAGAAAATATAACAGTGTGTTATATACTTGAAATAGCCTATGAAGTAAGAATTACAATAACCTTAAGAAGTCTTTTTTAAATGATTTCTTTACTATAGGCTACATCTCCCAAATATCATAAGTTGTTAACTAGTCAACAAGAGATGATGCGTTTGACCAAATACCACCCCTGCCTTCCTGTAAGATCCCAGTCTCCCAGTCCCACAGTATCATGGTAATGCCTTTGACAAGGAATGGGCTCTGAGAGGGACCCCTTGGGAATGGAAACAGCATTCTAAGAGAGCACTTAAATGGATTTTCGAATGACCTGATTCTTAAAGGCACTTCAGCGAGCTTACTGTTGCATACAGGTGACCCTCTTCACAAACACTATAGCCATTTTGTTCTGTTGGTAATCCTGTTTATCATGTTTCAGCTTAACCTTTCCATCACTGAACCATGTGCAATAGGCTATCATTGTGTTGTCCTCTCCAGTCACTTTATTCTGTGCCCGAGCCTGCATTACTTCTGTCTTATTTCCCCTCACACAGTGTGTTCCAACAGCTGTACTATTTTACAGATGATGGCATATTGATCAGCAAGAAACTTAGAATTTCATTAAAAAACAGTCAATAGTTAATTTCCACCGCATGCTGCACACAGTGCTTAGGAATGGTTTTTTTTCTGCAGTTATGCACTACTTCTCCCAGGGCGGGATTTGCACCACACATTCCAATTGGAATCGTAGGTTTGTCCTATATTCTAGGAAGCTATTAAAGTGGAACATGTTTAGATAAATGCATACAAGTGTGTGGATGAACTCGGCTAATGTTACTTCATATTTAGCTCTTTACAGCTGCCAGGAAACCTTTCAGCTTCACTTGGCTGCCTCACAATTAAAGGAGGGACAGAAAATTGTCTAGACAAAAAGATTGCCTGTCTGTAATGTAACATCAGTCAATAATCTAGTGAGAAATGTTGGAAATATCCTGGAAGTGCTACTCTGTTGAGATCAGAGGCATCATGCCCATAGGGGGCACTAGCCCCATCAGATTTGTCATGTAAAATGAAAAACATATATATTTGTCTGTACTACTAGCCACCTAGCAATATTATGAAGTTGGCTTTAGCTAGCCCAGATAGGTTCCCAATCTCCCAACCTCATAACTATAGCTATAGCTACCAAGAAGCCGTCAGGCTATCAATCCAGTTAGAGTAGCTAGCTTGTCTAACTGTCTTAGCTGGCATGCTTGCTGGCAAGGTTGGCAGACTTTAGAAAAGCAAGCAATTACTAAATGTACTGAATAAGACTCACATTCTTTCAATCTTTTACCCAAATTTTAGCAGAGATGTAGAGAGGCATATTTTGTTTCTTTAAAAAAAGAACGACCAGTCAGTAAACCATATATTGTTTTGCATAGAATTAAGCATTATGATTATGTCTCTAGATTGCAGGAAAAAGCTGTTTCGGGTGTTTGAAAAAAATTCTCCAACTTCACATACTTTGTGCCCCGTCAGATTTATGTGGTGCTTGATGCCCCTGGTTTAGATAAATTAATTTATAGTGTGGTAGACAGTCACCCCAGACCCTTGACAGTGTGTCTGATGGGCCCAGCGTGTTCAGGCTTAAATTGGGAAAACACAGCAAAGAGATAGTCACAGAGGATTGACATACCTTATAGTGAGAAAGTCTTATCATGGGAAGAAAGGGTGCCTAATCAATGAGACCACTTTGTGTAATAAGAGGGGCCTTCTTTCATAGGTCTATTTAATGAGCTGTTATCTGTATTTAGCAGCCACCACTCATCTGCACTGAAACTGTGTAATAAGGCTGAATGCTGTGAATAATGTTCTGCAGCAGCGTAACAGTCCGAGGCCTGTGGTAAATTCTGTGTGATTTGAGGAAATTGCAATGTGTTTTGTATGTTTTTATGCAATTGTTTCATAATTTACAAGAGGCAATCATCAATAATAATCGTGTAATCACATCACAATAGACTTATCTACCACCACAACCCATGGTCTACTGTAGACTACTGTAGACTGTGTGTGTGTGTGTGTGTGTGTGTGTGTGTGTGTGTGTGTGTGTGTGTGTGTGTGTGTGTGTGTGTGTGTGTGTGTGTGTGTGTGTGTGTGTGTGTGTGTGTGTGTGTTTTGCCTTACTCTAACTATTATTGTGTGTGTTTTATCCAGGCTACATCCAGGATTACATCACGCCATCGGTATACCAGGGGGAGAAGAAGATGGAGCTCAAGCTGGCCTCGCCAGTGTCTGACCCCCTTTACACCCAGGTGAGCAGCGGGGGCGAGGAGTACTGTGACCCTGACCTGGAGCACCCTGACAGCCCCCAGTCCGGCATGACGGCCAGCGGCTTCTACAGCGGCGAGGCGGAGGCCCCAACCGAGGGTTATACCATGGATGCCTTCTTCATCTCCGACGGGCGCTCGCGGCGGAAGGGAGACGGTGACGGCCGTAAGGGAGGTAGTTCTGTCACGTCCAATGCCGATGCCACGGAGGAGAGGGAGGCAGGGGCCGCCGGCACGGCCCGCCACTCCTGCAACGAGTGCGGCAAGACGTATGCCACTTCATCCAACCTCAGCAGGCACAAGCAGACGCACCGTAGCCTGGATAGCAAGATGGCACGCAAGTGTCCCACCTGCGATAAAGTGTATGTGTCCATGCCGGCGCTGGCCATGCACATCCTCACCCATGACCTCAAGCACAAGTGCGATGTGTGCAGCAAGGCCTTCAGCCGGCCCTGGCTCCTGCAGGGCCACATGCGCTCGCACACCGGGGAGAAACCGTTCGCCTGCGCCCACTGCGGCAAAGCCTTTGCTGACCGCTCAAACCTCCGCGCCCACATGCAAACCCACTCTGCCTTCAAGCACTACCGCTGCAAGCGCTGCAATAAGACCTTCGCCCTGAAATCCTACCTGAACAAGCACTATGAGTCAGCCTGCTTCAAGGGATCTGGGGACGAAGATGACGACGAGTCCTGCTCTGAGAACTAGCTGGCGGAACCAGAAGAACGGAAGCAGAATTTGGAACCCTAGGTTCTACAACCAATAACCCCCTTCACTCTGCCCTACATCCCTTTTTTCTTCCCTTTTATAGAAAGCAATATTTTCACTGAGATTACGTGAAGAAAACTGTTCTGATTATGGCAAAAACAATTTCTAAATATGCTGGATTCCCCCCCCCCCCCCCCCCCCCCTGCACAGTAGCTAATCGTCCACAGATACATACAATCAAAACACCCATCCCCCAAATAAAGACTTGTTTTTAGCTCACACACAAACACAAGCATACACACACACAAACACACACCCACATACGCACACACACACAATTATATATGAGGCCTGGCATGTGAATTTTTATCAATGACTATAATGATATTGATATCAATAGTAATAATATTTAGATTCCTGATATTTTATAGAAAATAGTACAGGAAAAAAAACATAAAAAAAGGACAGTAACAGTGTTCTTTTGTTTTTTAGAGACAAAAATGACCTCTTGTATTTTTATGCTGCTTTTTATTTGCTAAGAATTGAATTCTTTTGCAACTGCCAACATGAACTTTTTATGAAAATGTGAATTATGACAGTATTTTCAAAAAATGGGAGATCATTTAAAAGTTAAAAACATACCCTTTTTGTCACACATATGTTTTTAATTCAATAGGTGTTATTTTTCTATTGTCCGACTGAATTTGTTGTTTATTTTTTGTGCCAATTCTTCCTTGATTTTTTAAAAGCAAAGCATCTTTGTAACTGTGGGTATTCCAAAAGCTTCCAGCCAACCTATTGAACAAAACCTAAAGGCAAACTACATCAGCTGAGAACAATTAGGATCATGAACCAGGGGTCATTGTCAGTTCCATCAGAGCAGTTGTTCTGAGTTGTTATGGAAACCTGTTGAACAGGTTGTGTTATCACAAGATTCCGGCGGGAATCAAAGTATACGCTCTTCATCATACTGGTAAATAGAACAATAGTAACACTGGGAGCCAAACCAAATGTACCGATCTGTTGTTATAAGTGCCATGTGCATTGTGCAGTGACCTGTCTATAGCAATGGAAACCCATCCCTGTTCTTCCTCCACCGCAGTGGCTTGCATGAACTTTGTCACTCTGTGGTGTTTCCCTCAGTCTTACGTAATAAGCAATGTTCATTATACACTCTCTGACGTGCACCCCTCTTTTTCTATTACCTCAAAAAGGAAAAGGTATGATCTCATGACATGCACCCTCAGTTACAAAGGAATCGTTTTTGTATTTATATGTTGCTGAAAGCTCTTTCTACCATTAGATGTAAATCATCCTACTACCTTGTACATAATGTATTTCTCTATTTATGTGACTATTTATTTATTTGTCAATTTATCTATGTATTTTATTTATTCATTTACATGATTGTTAATTTATTCATCTATTTATTTATGCCATCACAATATTTGTCTATTCACGTGTTGAAACCTGACTTTCCATTGACCTTGTAAGATGCTGCTGATCTTTAAAGAAAATGTTTATATGCATGAAACTGTAGAGAGTCCATTGGACTTTTTTTAAAGAGGAACAATGTCTAGTATCAGCGGTAACTTCAAACAAATGATGAATGCAGATTATATTTGTTTCACGGCAATAATAACTTCACTGGTACGGCAATTGACATGTATATTAATAATAATCAAAGCTGTCCTGTTTGCAGTCAATTTAGGGCAATAAAATGAAACAGATGAACAAGACGTGTTAAGATATCCTCCATCTTGTTGTTACCTGAAATAGAGTCCACTCAACTGCCTCCCTCCGTGTATTGGCCGAAGATTGACCCTTAATCATGTCATGCAAAACTGTAGCAAACATTACTATTGTGTTTTATAAGAAATCCCATGAAATTTAACATTTTCCACATATATAACATCAAAGTCTTCCTTATTCAACCCTCTGAATAGGATAGGGGGAATCAGGTTATTCTGAGACACATTCTATTCTACCAGCTGGCTTGTCTTCCACAACTCACAGAGCTGTATTCCAGAATCCTGACAGGTTGAGTTAGTTGGAAGGAGGACTGAGGAGCCCCAATTATCATGCCAGAGGAGATAATGGCAATGGGAAGGCTTTTTTCCCAGGTGGATTAGCCAGGCGATAATAATAGCAATGCAGTAATTATAAAACAGTGTCGACCCCAATTGCTCTCAAGATTACCATGCCAGAGCATTGCTGCACGCCACTAATGCCCTGGAAAAGGGAAAAGTCAGTAATCGAGAGATTGGCTGTAAAACAGTTGCTTCACTCCTTATGATGAAGACTGGATAGCTTTCTGTAGCCTGGTCTAGCAGTGCAACGTCAATATGCCTTGAAAATACCTTAGAAGTTTACTAGGCATTTAAAGTACAACACTAGAAAATAAAAACAGCACTTCCCAAAATTGTCACTTGGTTGGAAGGCTGAAAGTACAATCACGGGCGCTTCCAAAATTAAGCTGTTTGGCAGATCACTCCATGTTGAATCCATATGTTTCTTTTTGGGATTAGCGGTGACTAGAAGCAAGATAATTATATAAATGTAAAATGTATCATTATGATTAATGTAACAACAAAATGGATGTACATCCATCAATTGACAATGAAGGTTTTATACAAATTCCTTTCTTCATGTCTGTTCATGTCTGATAGTCACCTAAATCTCTTAATGACAAAGACTCAGTTATTGTAATAAGATAATAATACACTCCATCCCCTCCCACCTCACATCATAACCCCTCTCCCCCTCTAACTGGTTTTCATGAGACGTGTGGTTTAGTGATGTGTGAGATGTGCTAGTCTGGGATTGGTAGAGGACCGTGTCGTGTGGGAGGATAACAGGTGTTTGCAGACAGACTGCAGATAGGGAGAGTAATTGAGTTGGTGAGTGACCTCCAAGGGGAAGGTCGAGCACCAGCAGGCAAATGCACTGTCAGCTATTTGCATATTCTAAATGGATGACACAGTCACAGTAATGGTGAGTTCTCCTTTAAAAACCTGCAGGGAATAAACTGAGTCTCTCTCTCATCGTTTCATCCTTCCCTCTATTTCACCACTACCACTCAACTCCTATAATGACCCTGACCTCTATATTAACCTTTTATTTTCATCCTAAAGATGTAGTTTTGTCTCATGATAGGCTTAGTGACCATACTGTACGTGTTGTGGAAAAACCACCTGTTTCCACAGCAACTTGTGGAATATGTGTTTACAGGTACTCCATTTGTAGAGTATTTTGAGTTAAAAAGGAAATTGTTGTTTTTCTGGTTACTGAAGCTCAAAATTATTTTGAAGCTCATTCTGCTACTTGATAGGGGGATCCATGTTTGTTCTGAGCAATATCACAATGAAACTGCACTGTATTTCCAATACAGATCTTGTTTTGGTTGTCAAATCTAATTTATATTGTCCCAAAAATGAATAGAAACCCTAAATGCAGAAAAGTAAGCGCTAATTTGTTTTGAAACATTTTTTTCAGAGTTTGAGAAAGGAAAACATTGTTCCTCTTTGACAATTTTGTAAAGATATTTGTATATATATATACAGTACCAGACACACCTACTCATTCAAGGGTTTTCTTTATTTTACTATTTTCTACATTGAAGAATAATAGTGAAGGCATCAAAACTATGAAATAACACATATGGAACCACGTAGTAACCAAAAAAGTGTTAAACAAATCAAAATGTATTTTATATTTCAGATTGTTCAAAGTAGCCACCCTTTGCCTTGATGACAGCTTTGCACACACTTGGCATTCTCTCAACCACCTTCACCTGGAATGTTTTTCCAACAGTCTTGAAGGAGTTTCCACATATGCTGAGCACTTGTTGGCTGCTTTTCCTTTCCCTGATTGTGGAGGCCAGGTGATCTGATGCAGCACTCCATTACTCTACTTCTCGGTCAAATAGCCCTTACACAGCCTGGAGGTATGTTGGGTCATTGTCCTGTTGAAAAATAAATGATAGTGGGACTAAGCGCAAACCAGATGAGATGGCGTATTGCTGCAGAATGCTGTGGTAGTCATTCTAGTTAAGTATGCCTTGAATTCTAAATAAATCTCAGACGGTGTCACCAGCCAAGCACCCCCACACCACCACACCTCCTCCTCCATGCTTCACGGTGGGAACCACACATGCAGAAATAATTCCTTCACCCACTCTGCGTCTCACAAAGACACGGAGGTTGGAACCGAAAATCTAAAATTTGGACTCAACACATTTTTGGGTACTACATGATTCCATATATGTTATTTCATAGTTTTGATGTCTTCACTATTGTTCTACAATGTACAAAAATAGTATAAAGAAAGAAAAACCCTTGAATGAGTAGGTGTGTCCAAACTTTTTACTGGTACTGTATATATATCCCAGCAATAATAATGACAATGCATGTGGACATTTACTTGTTTGCTCTCTTTGTTTATGTTGTCTTTTGTAAAGAAGACAAATACAGGTATCAACTGCAGTGTGGGTGGGAATGTGAATCTGGGAAAGTCTTAATTAAAATCCATCATAGCTGCAACAAGCTCTCACAATCTCATGTCGGAATTAGACGTTCATCCATGTTTCTCAAACATCAAATTTCGAAGCTGTTCCAAACATCACATTTCAACGTGTTTAAGGTTAAGTTTAGGCATTAACTCCACATTTTTAAGGTTAGGTTTAAGCTTGGGCATTAACTCTGAATTATTAACGTTAGGCATTAACTCTGAATGGTTAAGGTAGAGGTTAAGCTCTGGGATAGGCTTAAAGCAAAATCAATTTTTTTATTTTTTATCGCTGGAATCGAAGATGCAACCTTTGGCACTAAGGTAATGCCCATCTACCATCCCCGTCCACAACACCCTAGCAAAACTAAAAACTACTTGAAGGTAACTGTACTCACTGTTGCCCCTAGTGGCCGGTTTCCACTTCATCTCCTTATGTCCTCAGACATAGATTGACGTCAAATACTGACTTGTATCATAGGTTACCAACAACACTCCACTACTCTGTGTATTCTGACTGGGAGATTGGTCCATGTTCTTTTTCTCTTTTCTTTTTTTCCTTTTATTTATTTGCCAAGCTTGTCTGCGAAATGATGAAAAGTGCCAAAAATTATTACCATAACAAAAGCCTTCAACATATGGTGGTCTGCTTGAAACCTTCCATATGGTCCTCAAAACATAGATTCAGATTTTCCACTTTCTTTTCTCGCTATCTTTCTTTCCATCTCTTTTTCTGTCTTTAATATTTTCAACCACGTGTGAATAAATTTAAGCCATGATTGCTGTGGGGTGTTTTGGTTTATTTGATTCTGCTACAATTAATAATGGTGATAACTATAATAAAAACAATAGCACAAGTAAACTACAGGTCCGTTTTTATTTCACTTGATAAGGCCTCTGAGCAATCAGACAACCTATTCACTTCATACGTAACACGTTGTTACAATATACTGGATGCTGCATCCTCTCTGATACTGATTCAACTGGAGCAGAATTAAGGAAATCATCATTTGAATTATGTTACACTATCAATATAATAGATTCCTTGTTTTCAATTAATTACTTCAGACTGATCCCACTGAACACAGACGTCAGTTCAACGTCTAATTTTGACTTACATTTGATTGTGTTGTCAACTAAAGTGAATTCAACGTGTGTCAAATGTCACCATGTTATTGGATTTAAAATGGGTGGAAAAAAATACGAAATTCTCATACATTGGCTACTATTTGCAAATTCAATCAGTTTTCCACGTTGATTCAACGTCATCACATTGAATCAATTTGTTTAAATGACATGGAAACGTTGATTCGACCAGTTTTTGTCCAGTGGCATCCACATCAAATCACTGTTGTTAGATATAGTTTCTATGCCACTAATCTAGAGGCCAACTGGCCTGAAATGCTACAACCATATCTATCAAATTCTCAGAAATATGACAATTATTCTTCCTAGTCCCCATATCAACTGATAGATAAAATAGGCCCGATATAGGTGGTGGCGATATATTCTGTGTAAGAGTTACTAAAACATAGGGTCATATTAAAAGCAGAGCCATCTGTTCGAGCGCTATTAAGCCATTCTTGATCATTACATTTTAATGGAACATTGATTTTATGCCGGAGCTCCTCTTTCACCAGTGACTCAAAAGCCAGAGAGAAAAATGTGGAACAAAATTAAAATGAATCATGGCAGCGGATGGGGATTATTATTCTGGTCTTTTCTTGATTGGTTTCTAGGGAATATACAAGACTTGAATTGAAATGGTGGCGGTGGTGTCCTTCAGTGTCCTACAGCAGCAGTGAAACAGTATAATGAGACAGACAGAACAGTGGGCTACGAAACGGGAAGCTTTTTACACTCAAGGGACAACCGGGACAATGGATCATATGTAAAAGTGTATGCTGCGACAGCAGTAAACTAGCCCCTCATTAGTGATATTCCAGAAAATAAAACATGTAATTATGTAATATTTATGTGCGTTTACCAAAACCAAGCTTTACAACAAGTGTTTCTAAATTCAATCTCTATTTACCTAGTATATATTATAGCTCAATTCATTCCACAGTGACATATTCTTATATATTATATTTCAAAGAAAACATCGATACATAAAAAAACAGATACAAGCCCTGATTTCTAAAGTAATTAAAGTTTCTCGAAGCAGATATTGTTCCTGGCCAGATTTAACGATAACAATAAATAGGTAATTTCATTAAGTGGGGTCTTATGTGTAACAGTCTTGCTTCCGTCCGTCTCCTTTCCCAAACCTATGCTCGAAACAGGGACACTCTGATCACATCAACAACTGCCTACCATGAAGCATCGTTACCTACAATATGAGAAATGCATTGTAGGAGGCAGTTGTTGATGTGTTTAGAAGGTCCATGGGTCTAGCTCAAGTTTGGGCAAGGAGAGGGATGGAAGCAATAGCATTGCTGCTGTGGACCCGGATCACTCAGTTGGGCTCTTCCCGGTTGCTGCGGAGAAGGAGGAGGTCAAAGGGGGTGAGTGTAACCAGTGTGAAATAGCTAGCTAGTTAGCGGTGCGTGCTAGTAGCGTTTCAATCTGTGGCGTCATTCGCTCTGAGACCTTGAAGTAGTTCTGCAAGGACCACGGCTTCTGTGGAGCGATAGGTAACGATGCTTCATGGGTGACTGTTGTCGATGTGTTCAGAGGGTCCCTGGTTGGGACAAGGAGAGGGACTGAAGCAATACTGTGACACATGGAATCCAATTACATCACTATAACTTCCCCCTGGTAGTACTGGCTGGGTGTAATAGGATGAGCTGTAAATAATCAGTCTGTGAACCCTGAGAGAAATGACTGTCATGGCTCTATCAAAATGGCACCCTATTCCTTATATAGTTCAGTATGGGCCCTTGTCAAAAGTAGCACACTATAGGGAATAGGGTGCCATTTGGGACACACACTCATGTCTCTCTGGTGCCTAACAGGCTGCTGCCATCTCCTTCCTCCACCAACCGACCCTTCCATTAGGAGCACATAAACTGAATTATTGAATAGTACCTGCAATATTGAGCATGCTAGCTACACTTACTCTTCAAAGAGATTGACCTCAGATAGCCTATGTCTTTTAAGTAACTGTCAGAGAGGAAATCGGTCTCAATCCCCTATAGAGAGAAGAGGGGCTATGTAGAGAACACAACTTCAACATGGATCCTGTAATTCAGCACCATGGACAGCGAAAGAGCTGTGTTACATTTTCAGGGTTGTCAGAGAAGACATTACATTACCTCCATGTTGTTGTGATTAGGATGTGATGAGCTTGTAATTCATTATTTTATTAGACCCTCAAACAGTGTGTATCTTACAGAGAGTATTACTCTAACCACTGGGGTTTAGTGTAGGTCTCATGTACGGTTTCTTAGCATCCATATGCAACTGGCGCCATCTGTTGGATGATTGACTCACATGTAAAGGTTCCCGTCTCTTGACAAGTCAATACTCTGGAAATCAATACGATCCCGAAAATGTTACTAACACAAAAAAATGATTTGTCCAAATGACTAATTAACTTCTTCATCCAAATGTAAACATCTTGTAGAATATTACCTTATCCCTCTGCTCAAAATCGTATTAATGGGTCTTTACTGTCAACAAAACATTGGGCACGCACTGGTTGAATCAACATTGTTTCCATGTCATTTCAATGAAATGACTTTGAACCAACATGGAATAGACGTTGAATTGACGTCTGTGCCCAGTGGGAAAGGTGTTTGCCTCACCAGTTGGTTCTTAGGCAATCAAGGCCACCCTAACCATAACGGTAACTGCCTCTTTAAGAGCTAACCATTTGTCTTTGCACATTCCGTATGTGCATCACAGGACAGAGAAGCTCATTAAAGCATCTCGATTCCTCCCTGGTCTGTTTCATCAGCTGAGACTGCCAAGCTCTTTAGCTCAGTGTTCTTGATGTTTGTGCTGTTTATGTAAAACCCATCTGTTAGCTTCTCTCTCTCTTGGCAAAGGGGCCACCTCTTCCTTCTGCTTCTCTTTTGAAGTCATGTCAAAATCAGATTTTCATGCATTTAAAGCATCTGAGCTTCACTTTAAAAAAAATATCAACATTCAGGCGAAAGTTAAAAAGGGCACTGCTTGAATAAGGTACAAGCCCAACATCTTGCCAAACAATTGTTTTATTTTTTCCCCGTTATTTTTGAGGAGAGCAACGTTATTTTCCTGTTTTGGCTGAATAGTCCACATAGAGTATGTTTTTGCATTCATGCATGTTCAACACAGTGTATGAACACAACAGATCAGTCTAGCTTCTCTGTAAAAAGAGCTACATGCAGCAATGACAATAATAATGCCAGTCGCAATTAAAAGAGACTTAAAAAAAAGAGAATTAAAAGAGACTCTCTCAAAGAGTTCATTTAAAAGACTGAATATCACCGTCAGAATAATTATCGCTTTAAAAGCATGCCATTGTGTTATAAATAAAAATAGCTCATAGCCCTGCTGTCAGAGAGTTGGCAGATAATTTTCTTGAAGAGCTCCAGCGTGACAATCCCATGGGGGATGAAATCTAATATTAACAGCAAATCATTATGTGAGAACTGCTCTTCCGTGACCCGATGCTGTACCTGTATGACTAACTCAATCTTGGTAATAGAGACATGTTCGCTACTGTACTGGGATGGAGTGCTGCTGTGACAGTTAAGGGTTATAGAGAGTGCATTGGGACTTCTGGAAATACTTACTGTAGGAGTCATTTACGTGTCTGTCGGATGTGAGTGACAAGGTTTCTTCCTCTCCTGTGATGATCTAATGGGGCACCATGATAAAGTCAGGGTTTGTGTGATTGACAGCAAAGCAGTGACTTGATTGTGGCATTTCATGTATAAAAAACTAACTGATGTGCTGACAGTGGAGAGATGTGTTGGTTAGATTTGTAACCTCACATAATATTCATATTTTCAGCTCAGATATTCAAAACCTATACACGTCATGCAAATATTTACATCAAATAAGTGCTTTGCCTATGAAAGGGAAAGGGAAAGTACAGTTTTGTTTTAATTCAAGAACATATACAGGTATTGCCAAAATAAGGAATGAGGGATACAAAGTACACTATACATACAAAAGTATGTGGACATGAGTGGATTTGGCTATTTCAGCCACACGTGTTGCTGACAGATGTATAAAATCGAGCACACAACCATGCAATCTCCATAGACAAACATTAGCAGTAGAATGGCCTTATTGAGAAGCTCAGTAACTTTCAACATGGCACTGTTGTACGATGCCACCTTTCCAATAAGTCAGTTCGTCAAATTTCTGCCCTGCTAGAGCTTCCCCGGTTAACTGTAAGTGCTGCAATTGTGAAGTGGAAACGTCTAAGAGCAACAACGGCCCAGCCGTGAAGTGGTAGGCCACACAAGCTCACAGAACGGGACTGACAAGTGCTGAAGCACATAGCGAGTAAAAATCATCTGTCCTCGGTTGCAACACTCACTTTTGAGTTCCAAACTGCCTTTGGAAGCAACGTCAGCACAAGAACTGTTCGTTGGGAGCTTCATGAAATTAGTTTCCATGGCCGAGCAGCCGCACACAAGCCTAAGATCACCATGCACAATGCCATGCGTCGGTTGGAGTGGTGTAAAGCTCGCCGTCATTGAACTCTGGAGCAGTGGAAACGCTTTCTTTGAAGTGATGAATCACACTTCATCATCTGGCGGATGGGTTTGGCGGATGCCAAGAGCAGCAAAGAGGGGACTAACTCCATGTTAATGCCCATGATTTTGGAATGAGATGTTCGACGAGCAGGTGTCCACATACTTTTGGTAATGTTTTGTATATTGAAAGCAAGTGCTTGCACACAGGTGTGGCTCCTGAGTTAATTAAGAAATTAACGTCCCATCATGCTTAGGTTCATGTATAAAAATGCCCAGTTGCTCATTATTTTGGCTACCATGTCTAGAAGAAGAGATCTCAGTGAGTTTAAAAGAGGGGTCTCAAAGGACCACAGGGGGTTGAAAGGGTGTGTGTGTGTGTGTGTGTGTGTGTGTGTGTGTCTCAGTCATCAGATCTCCTTCCACTTGAACACTTATTGGAGATTCTGGAGCGGTGCATGAGACAGCGTTTTTTTAACCACCATCAACAAAACACCACATGAATTGTCTCTTGGAAGAATGGTGTTGCATCTCTCCAATAGAGTGAGTTGACCAATAGAGTTCCAGACACTTGTAGAATCTATGCCAAGGAGCATTGAAGCTGTTCTGGCGGCCCAAAATGCCCTATTAAGACGTTTCCTGTATTTTGGCAGTTACCTGTACATCTGTGTCAGTATATTCCACAGAATAGTAGGCCAATGCTTTGAGCACTGAGCATATCCTTAAAACTATATATGTAATTTGTTTTGTTCTATTACATTGTTGATAAGCTTTTTTGTTTTTCAACTCTTTTGAACATACTATACAAGTGAGCCATAAATTGCAGCTGATCCCCTTTGTGACCAATTAATGAATTTCATTTATTTTACCTTTATTTAACTAGGCAAGTCAGTTAAGAACAAATTCTTATTTACAATGACTGCCTACACTAGCCAAACCCAGACGACGCTGGGACAATTGTGCGCCGCCCTATGGGTCTCCCAATCACGGCCGGGTTGTCTGTAGTGACGCCTCTAGCACTGAGATGCAGTGCCTTAGACCGCTGCACCGCTCGGGAGCCCCTAAGGAGAGTAGTTCAACAAACAAACTGAAATGTCACAGGAACTTTTGTAAATATTCTGCTTCTATAGATAATACACCTTTTAATCAGAACCTGCAGTCAATTTACTCATATCCCAACTGACTCTCATTAACATTAATCTTAGCAATTAATCATACAGTTGAAAATAATAAACAGAATAAATATGCAAGCAGAATCTTTAGTTGACTAACTTTTTATAATGAGGTGAGTGCATGTTTTGAATTGTGAAGAATTAGTACATGATATAATGCCTTTTCCGTCAAAGAACACTTGGAGTACTAGGAGCGATAAAAATAATATTTTTGTAGGGATTTCAAAGAGCCAGCTAGGTTGCTGTGGTGACTAAAATGACGTCTGGGCTCAGTGCTTTACCTATGCAGGTATTACTGGGAAGCTTCAAAGTAGTGAAGAGGATAGAACAATTGTTGGTTTCTCCAACCCACAGTCAGGTTCTAACACAAATGAGACAATTATAAATTATTTATTGGAAAGACGAGCATGTCACTGCATTAAATCATCATAAATACTTTGAACTACAATATGATAGTGCATTAAGTATGTTAGTTGTATGTTGGGGTGACAGGTAGCCTAGTGGTTAGAGCATTGGACTAGTAACCGAAAGGTTCAAAATTGAATCCCTGAGCTGACAAGGTAAAAATCTGCTGTTCTGCCCCTGAACAAGGCAGTTAAACCACTGTTCCTAGGCCGTCATTGAAAATAAGAATTTGATCTTAACTGACTTGCCTAGTTAAATAAAAAAATTACAAAAATATATAAAAAGGATACATATCAGCGCTTTTAAATCTTGCTTTGAAATTTCTCTCCATGTTGAGAAGCAACACAATTAACTTTGGGGAAATAACTGTTTTTATTTTCATTCACAGCAAATGTATTTTTTATGATTTGTATAGTAATGCAATAATGCATAATAATCCAACTCCATAGTTTTTCCTTTGCCACTTAACAAATCAGAGAAATAATGTTATGGCTGATAACTGAGACCGCTTGGTATCAGGGTCATTCCACGAAATGAGTACCTTTTGTGTCCCTTTGATATTTTAAGTAGAAATTGTGCAACAATATTGAATGAATAGCCTGTTATATTCAATGAAGTGCGTTTTAATATAGACCACATAGAGAATTCAATAAACTATTTTGACATGTCCGTCCATGCATCCCTCTGTAACTTCCAGGAAGATTTTAACCCACATAACCCACACATTTCCCCAAGTTTTCATTATTGTAAAGCCTTTGTTATTTTGTTGCTTTGACAAATTCATTTCTGAAGATTGTTATTTATTTAATGTGATTATTCATTCATTTTAAGGTCAACCAATTCAGAACAATCCTTGTCCTGCAAAGAAACATTATTGTGGAGTTTATAGTTACGTGATGCCTCAAACCCTATTACGGGGGATTAGTCACTAGTTTACTGGTGCTCTTCCATGACGTCCCTAGGAGGGGTGGGTCTCTTGAGTGGGTTGAATCACTGACGTGATCTTCCTGTCCGGGCTGGGGCCCGTCTCGGGTTTGTGCCGTGGGGGAGATCTTTGTGGGCTATACTCAGCCTTATCTCAGGGTAGTAAGTTGATGGTTTGAAGATATCCCTCTAGTGGTGTGGGGGCTGTGCTTTGGCAAAGTGGGTGGGGTTATAGCTTGCCTGGTTGGCCTTGTTCGGGGGTATTGTCAGACGGGGCCACAGTGTCTCCCGACCCCTCCTATCTCAGCCTCCAATATTTATGCTGCAATAGTTTATCTGTCACGGGGCTAAGGTCAGTCTGTTATATCTGGAGTTTTTCTCCTGTCTTATCCTGTGTGAATTTAAGTACGCTCGCTCTAATTCTCTCCCTCCCCTCCAGGAGGACCTGAGCCCTGGGACCTTGCCTCAGGACTACCTGGCCTAATGTCTCCTTGCTGTCCTCAGTCCACCTGGTCATGCTGCTGCTCCAGTTTCAATTGTTCTGCCTACGGCTATGGAACCCTGACCTGTTTACCGGACGTGCTACCTTGTCCCAGACCTGCTGTTTTGACTCTCTCTGAATGCTCGGCTGACATTTACTCCTGGGGTGCTGACCTGTTGCACCCTCTACAACCACTGTGATTATTATTATTATTAATGAACGTTTGAACATATTGGCCATATACTGTTATAATCTCAACCCGGCACAGCCAGAAGAGGACTAGCCACCCCTCAGAGCCTGGTTCCTCTCTAGGTTTCTTCCTAGGTTCCTGCCTTTCTATGGAGTTTTTCCTAGCCACCGTGCTTCTACATCTGCATTGCTTGCTGTTTGGGGTTTTAGCATGAGTTTCTGTATAGCACTTTGTGAAATCGGCTGCTGTAAAAAGGGCTTTATAAATACATTTGATTGATTACATTCCCCACATACCTTCAAAAGTATTCAGCAATCATAATTTATTTGAAAAACACAATTTCGACCATAATTTCTCGTAATAAAAAAAGTTAAACAAAAGAAAAATCCTACCCTGTCGAAAAGAAAAAAAATGTTGATCTTTGGAAAATGTCTCCTATATCTGCCGTGTCTATTACACATGTTGCAATAAAAAAAAAATGCGACATTGCTTTTATTGAATAAATCCGGGTTAATGGAAACCTGTGCCTACTAGCACGATCAGCAGGCTAGATGGCGTCTTTTTGTAGGCACTAACTCCACCATGGTTCGTTGGACAAAGCCTACGAGGAAAATGAATGGCTTTTTGTTAGGGTTTTTAGATATATTAAAATAAGGTGTTAAACACAGGTTTAGGAGATTTTATACGTTTTGTTCTATGAGATAATCTTCATCAGCTAACATCACGTTTTGTGAATTTTGAAGAATTTGTAATAATAAAAAAAAAAACATAAATCCCATAAAGGCTTCATAATGGTTATGTTAACTGACTGCTATTGCCTCATAGAACAACACGTATAAAATCTCATAAACCTGTGTTAACCTCAGACTTTATTTACGGCATTTATTCCGAAACCCTATTCTTTCCCATTCACTTTTTCCTATAGGGATGGATGAACGAACCAGAAGTAACCAATCTCCGGGTTTTAGGACTACAAGCAAATATGTTTTATAACTAACACAAGATAAACGACAGGGTCTGGTCTGTTAATGAAACGTTTACTGTTGACAGGAGAACAAGAGGAGACAATAGGACGAGGTGGATAATTATATAATAAGGCCGTTTAATTACATGTAAAGATATCTTAGTAAAATCTTGCAGCAAGGCTCTTTCATTCTGACTCCTAGTGAATCGTCCGGAAAAGAGAGAGTTTCCAGAAATGTTCAGTACTATATAGACAACAAGCAAAGTAGGTAGATCTGCGAGTCCGGCCTTCCAGTTGGTCGATCTGGGTCTTGGGTATTCCTGATCAGGCCTGGTGTCCACGTTCCATTGGTTCCTGAGAGTTCTTTGTCCTGAGGTCCAACCATGGGTTGGGTGTGTCTGTGTGATTGTCATGGGGGAGGGGAATTGTGGGTGCCGTGTATATGTCCTATGTGTCCAGCATATGTCCAAGAGAAAGAGGGGGTGTGTATGTTGTGTCAACTTATAGGTAATGTTGAGAAGTTGTTAAAACAAGTTACCAATATCTAATACAATTTCTTACAGGTCTCAATGGGAGCAAATGAATCACAGTGGCCGGGACAAGCAAGGACGTTGGAAGGGTCAAACACGAGCTAGTGAGATCCTATTGGTGTGCTCTGGCATTTATTTGCATATTTCCGTTAGGGAACGCGTACTAAACTACACTCCTAAACAACGCAACTTTTTTTCAACTTTGGAAAAGTGTAAAGTCTACAAAACGCAGTCCATTCTGTTTACTACAATTTGTAATTTTGGAAACAAAACTGTATGGAGATCAAATGTTTCTTCAATGAGAACCGTGCACAATGTCGTGCAAAATCCATCTTCTCGCATGCCGGCCACTGGGCTTCCTCTCATCACCATATTTGGTAAGGAGTGGAAAAGCCAACTGTTGATTCACATTTCCACAGCCTGTAAAATATCTGGCTCATTGTGCTACAAACTGGCGACACAGATAGAACAATGATCCAGATATTTCACCAGATGTATAAGTGTGAAGCATCCGGTTGGCGTTTCCACTCACTACCAAATATGGTGATGAGAGGAAGCCCAGTGCCCGACATTAATGCTAATTTTCTCATCGATGAAACGTTGAATCTGAATACAGTTTTCTGTCCCAAAACTACAATCTGTTACGAACAGAGTGGACTAAATTGTGTAGATTTGACCCTTTGCCAGGGCGAATTTAGTTATTGAACACGAGCACTTCACAGAGTAGGCGTTACCTAACGAAAATATGCTAGAACGCGCCAATATAATATCGCTAGCTCGTGCTTGACCCTGCCCCCTCCTTGTTTGTTACGTTCACTATGACTAATCTGTTCCCATTGGAAACGACAGGCGGTGATATATCCTGGGTTACGACAATGCCGTTGACGAATGGAAAGCTGCATGCGCCATTACGCATGAGTTTACACTACTTCCTCGTTTACAAAGCCGTACGACTCCAACTAAATTACACGTTTCGATTGTTAAGGAGTGGGTGCAGTGGAAACCACACATTTTTACCTATCAGACAGTTGAACATCTCTCGTAATAGAATGGACAGTAAGAAGAACATTGAAAATAGGTCGATTCACTCGGACAACGTCGAGGAAGTTCATAACGTGCCAATGGAAGTTATCATACGACCAATCCCTCCTCTACTAGATGAGTCCAAAGTTCAGAGCCTTATGGGTACAATCCAGGTAAAAATGTGTCCAAGATCAAACCATAGAGTTCAGATAAGTGTTGGTGTTAAAACAGATTGCAGCAAGACAATTGTGAAGATTCTCTTGTTGATTGGGAAACATCTGACAGACTAGGCTACTGTATTAGACCTAAAGCCCTCTAGGGGGAATTATATTTTTTCCATGTTTAATGTATCAAAGGCAGGTTAGAGTTTTTCGTCATGAATCTTGTTCTGGAGGCAGCTCTGCAGATTGCCTGACAATCAGACTGATACCTCTGGTTCAGTCTGAGATTAATGCCATTAATTTGTTTGGAAATTTTCACCAGACAAGCAAGAGTGCTGAATAAAATTGTATTTTAACTTACTTTACCGGTTGTCTGTGTGGTTGGTCTTATTGCAGGTAAGAATGTGAGACAATATATCCACAGGAAAGTATAATTCCAGCAACTTTTCAAAGCGCTGGTACTTTCCTGAACCAAACGCAAATATCTGCCCAACACAGAATTCAATACAGAATTCAATGCAATTCAACATTAGGTCTTCAGACTAATCTGCAGAGTGGTCACTCTGGTATGGCCACAGTCATAAAATCATATTTTAAACCTAACCTTAACCTTAAAATGTTTATTTTCATGAATTTTTACAATATAGACCATTTTTACAATACTCATGACAAATGTCAACCTGTGTATCAAATGCTGTTCTGTGTGATAAAGAACCTTTGAAATGGAATAGAAAAATGTACTTATTATTTTTCTGCATAGGAATCTACAGACATCAGCATTGTTCCTCCTATTGATATACTCTGGATCAAGGGCAGGGAAGGAGGGAATTACTACTACTCCTTTGGAGGCTGTCACCGGTTTGAGGCATACAAACGGTTGAAAATGAACACCATTCCAGCAAAGATCTTCAAATCAAATGTTGCAGACCTACGCACTTACTTGGGCTCTTCAACGCCAGACCTACATTGAAGTTGGGGCGGTAGGGTAGGCTAGTGGTTAGAGCGTTGGACTAGTAACCAAAAGATTGCTTGCCTAGTTAAATAAAGGTTAAAAAAAGTTGAATTAACAGAGGATGGTTTTTGAGTCACAGTCAGTATGAGGACTGTAGATGTGGGTATACTCTACACTGAGTGTACAAAACATTAGAAACACATGCTCTTTCCATGACAGACTGACCAGGTGAAAGTCCACTTCAATCAGTGCAGATGAAGAGGAGGAGACAGATTAAATAAGTATTTTTAAGCCTTGAGACAATTGAGACATGGGTTGTGTATGTGTGCCATTTAGAGCATGAATGGGCATCATGGTGCACCATGCCTGGTGCCCCAACTTGAGTGTGTCAAGAACTGCAACGCTGCTGTTTTTTTCACACTCATCAGTTTCCTGTGTGTATCAAGAATGGTCCACCACCCAAAGGACATCCAGCTAACTTGACAGTTAATATGGGCCAACATCCCTGTGGAATGCTTTTGACACCTTGTAGAGTCCATGCCCTGACGAATTAAAGCTGTTCTGAGTGGAAAAGGGGAGTCAATATTAGGGAGGTGTTCCTAATGTTTTGTACACTCAGTGTATGCAAATCAGGGGTTTCAGTCATAATTGTGTGTAAGTACTGGCCAGCAGGTGGAGATGTGACTGTTTTATATCATGCCATTATATGAATTTACCTCATGTATCACCTTTGATGCCGAAAGCTGGAATATTATATTTCCACATACAAATAGCCCCAATTATCTATCATATATAGAATATTTTTTTTTTTTTAAAGATTAAGAGATTAACTTAATTTGAAGTTGTAAACTTGCTTATGTCCTATACTGGCTGGTGTTTCTATCTGCAATGTAAATGTGTAAGTTAAATGATTATGATGCAATTAAAGACAGTGTAAAAGTCAACAACAAGACTTAAATAATTTATTGAAGTCTGTGGAAGATTTGAACAAAAACTTGAGTTAACCACACAAATCTAAAGTCAGAATATGGCCCTGCATCTCCATTAGTCTGTGATATGAGCTCATGGACAGGATGATGGGAAGAGGTCAAGGGTCAGTTTCCATAAGAACAGAGTGCCTCCAAGCTCCAGACCAGACTTACTGGAAAAATAGTAAAATAGTAAAAACAGGGTTAACTCGCTCCACACTACAGGATGCTATTTTGAGGCATGCATGCCCCCTTCCTCTCTGTGGCTGGCCATTGGTCTTACCCAGCCAACCAAAGTCTGTAAAAAGGACGCCTTTTGTTAACCTCGTAACCTCCTCTAGGTTGTGTTTGCCATAGTGGGCGAGGGATGATGTGTTTTTTTTAGCTTTCTCAGGGGATGCGTGGCCGAAGGTGAATTCATAAGGAAGGAAACCTTCACAACAAGGCCCCATTTTCCTCTTGCTCTTTGATTTCTAAATATGTCTTGACATATTTCTGTCTAATGGGGTCATTTCTGGATGTTATTTATGTCCATTTAGGGGCAATAGTTCTGTATATCTCCAGAGGCAAAAGTTCAGTATAGTCTCTTCAAGGACAAAGAAGTGCATCGCTTTGGTATGCAGGTTTATGTACAGTTGAAGTCGGAAGTTTACCTTAGCCAAATACATTTAAACTCAGTTTTTCACAATTCCTGACATTTAATCCCAGTAAAAATGACCTGTTAGGATCACCACTTTATTTTAAGAATGTGAAATGTCAGAATAATATTAGAGAGAATTATTTATTTCAGCTTTTATTTCTTTCATCACATTCCCAGTGGGTCAGAAGTTTACATACACTCAATTAGTATTTGGTAGCATTGCCTTTAAATTGTTTAACTTGGGTCAAACGTTTTGGGTAGCCTTCCACAAGCTTCCCACAATAAGTTGGATGAATTTTGGCCCATTCCTCCTGACAGAGCTGGTGTAACTGAGTCAGTTTTGTAGGCCTCCTTGCTCGCACACGCTTTTTCAGTTCTGCCCACAAATTTTCAATATGATTGAGGTCAGGGCTTTGTGATGACCACTCCAATACCTTGACTTTGTTGTCCTTAAGCCATTTTGCCACAACTTTGGAAGTATGCTTGGGGTCAATGTCCATTTGGAAGACCCATTTGCGACCAAGCTTTAACTTCCTGACTGATGTCTTGAGATGTTGCTTCAATATATCCACCTAATTTTACTTCCTCATGATGCCATCTATTTTGTGAAGTGCACCAGTCCCTCCTGCAGCAAAGCACCCCCACAACATGATGCTGCCACCCCCGTGCTTCACGGTTGGGATGGTGTTCTTCTGCTTGCGAGCCTCGCCCCTTTTCCTCCAAACATAACGATGGTCATTATGGCCAAACAGTTCTATTTTTGTTTCATCAGACCAGAGAACATTTCTCCAAAAAGTACCATCTTTGTACCTATGTGCAGTTGCAAACCGTAGTCTGGCTTTTTTATGTTGGTTTTGGAGCAGTGGCTTCTTCCTTGCTGAGCGGCCTTTCAGGTTATGTCGATATAGGACTCGTTTTACTGTGGATAGATATTTTTGTACCTGTTTCCTCCAGCATCTTCACAAGGTCCTTTGCTGTTGTTCTGGGATTGATTTGCACTTTTCCCACCAAAGTACGTTCATCTCTAGGAGACAGAACGCGTCTCCTTCCTGAGTGGTATGATAGCTGCATGGTCCCATGGTGTTTATACTTATTGTTTGTACAGATGAACATGGTACCTTCAGACGTTTGGAAATTGCTCACAAGTATGAACCAGACTTGTAAAGGTTTACCATTTTTTTTCTGAGGTCTTGTCTGATTTCTTTTGATTTTCTCATGATGTCAAGCAAAGGGGCCCTGAGTTTGAAGGTAGGCTTTGAAATACATCCACAGGTACACCTCCAATTGACTCAAATGATGTCAATTAGCCTATCAGAAGCTTCTAAAGCCATGACATCATTTTTTGGAATTGTCCATGCTGTTTAAAGGCACAGTCAACTTAGTGTATGTAAACTTCTGACCCACTGGAATTGTGATACAGGGAATTATAAGTGAAATAATCTGTCTGTAAACAATTGTTGGAAACATTTCTTATGTCATGCACAAAGTAGATGTCCTAACTGACTTGCCAAAACTATAGTTTATTAACAAGACATTTGTGGAGTGGTTGAAAAACGAGTTTTAATGACTCCAACCTAAGTGTATGTAAACTTCTGACTTCAACTGTAAGTTCACAGGTATTTGTAAATGTGGTCACAAAGAAAGACCTTGCTTTGAATGTGCCCTTGCTTGATAAGTTGTGTCATTAGATCACTCAGGGTCACTGACAAAAGGCTCTGATTATTATGGCTCTCGTCTATACAGTAGGTTCTCATGTAAAGCCTTTGATATAAAGGTAGCCAAACAGAAAAGGAGAGGGTGATTAAAGATCAGTCCATTGCAGATCACTACACCAAGATAAGGGTCTCCATCCATCCATATCTCTAGTCTTTGCAAGCTCAGACCTGCCTCTTCGCCTCCCTCTGCAGCCGTGGAGGAAGTGAAGGGAGACTGGGGGCAGCTTTTGCTGAATAGACCTAAAGGACTGTAAATTTCTCCAAAGAATCGTCGCGTGTGAGACGATTTCCTGTTGCTCCCTCACTGTCTGGAAGTAACCATATCCTCACAGGGTTCTTGACACGCAAAACCCTTGTTCAGAATTTTTTTTCTTAGCGTCCATGGCCTTTAGAGATTGCACCTGTTACTTTAGGGGGTTCATTCCATGGGTGCTAGATGCTTTATCTTTGAGGTTTTATACGATATGGGGATCAGGTTGGAAAGTTGAAGGAAGTGTTTATTTAGAGACAGAGTGTGCCATTCTTTCTCATTCTTGCTGTTTCTGCTGTTGCTTCTAAATGGCCAACCATACATTTTGAATTAGTAACCTCTAGTAATGCAGTGTGTTCTATGTTAACTTCTTGATCACTGGTGGGTCTGCAACATGATCCATTCCAGTTGTGAAATAAAAAAAGTTCCTCTAAGAACCGTGTAATTTCTCCTTTCCTCCCTGTACCCAACTCCAAACAGGAGTCTTTAATTGCTCTTCTTGATCCTTATTGCCTTGCAAAGTGAGTCTCAATAAAACAGGTGAGCAGTGACCTCCGGACGGTAAACCAGCTCACCCATTTGTTCCACTTAGGGAGGGATTACGTCCAAGTCCTTTTGAGGCCTGAGCTGTGTCCTAAATGGAACCCTATTTCCTATAGGCCTATAGTGCACTCCTTTTGACCAGGGCCCATAGGGCTGTGGTCAAAATGAGTGCACTATATAGGGAATAGGGTGCCATTTGGACGTAGCCCTGTTTGTTCGGCTGAGGGGTTATGCCTCTCCAGGGCTCCCTATCAGGAATTCCTTCCGACTGCTGGCCACCACAGGCGTGTAATTCATGCCAGACCAGTGTTTCCAATGCCTTCTTGACCGCATTGCAAACTCATGTATAGTTCTGCCTTGGCTAGAACATTAGACTGATTTTAAACTACAAATGTCAACTGATTTTGAACTGTGGTTGTAGGGTATTTACAGTTTAAGATAAGTCACATCTCTATCTTAAAACATATAGTAAGTAGTTGGTCTCTTCTGTAGTCAATACTTAAATTTCTATGCCCACTCCATAGTATTTCTTTATCTCCAAAAACAACAACAATTTTGAGATCCTACACTACACATGAATGGGCTTTTTGTCCATCTTTAGTTGGTTCCTACGCCTGACCCTTTTTATAGGGTTCAGTGAGACTTAGTGAGGGATGCTCTCTAAAATATATATTTTTGACAGTTTGAGGTTACCTACTCTCTGACTCTATGCTGCTTCTCAGTTCCCATGTTATTCCCCGGCTGAATAACAGGGGCCTCTGCAGGTGGTGAAACCAATGAGCTGTCACCTCACCACCATGGATAAATGGGAACACTTCCTCCGGATGGACATTAAGAGCCTTGAGAAATCCTGTGAAATGTGTGTTGTTCATAAGCATCTCTTAACCAACCCACATGCTGACAATTAAGGTATATTTCAAACACCTCACTATTTTTGTCTATTACCCCAGATTATTTCCATGGATAATAAATTACTCTATTAATTAGTGCTCCCTGTACAATTCCCTGCTGCAATTCTCTTTAGGAAGAAGAGTGTATTTACAGAATGGTATACAGCATATTATATATTTTTTTACAAACTTATTTTGGGTCAATGGAGGGACTTTGTAGAGGCATTCTGTGCCACTTGGCGTGATGAGGCCATAGTAAAGTAAGAATGTATTTCGGGTCATTGTACTTGTCATGCCCTGTTCTTATAATAACGCTTAAAATGGTCTCAGTCAGTGCTTCTTTATAGTGGGCTTGGATGTCTGGTGGGTTAGCATTGTTGATGCAGCTGAGGCACATAGCAGTGGTTTGATGTGTTGGTTGGCAGGCAGGAGGTGGTGGGGACATGTTTGTGAAAGCTGCCCTAGTGACTGGTGGCTGTTTTAAAGTCAGCGTTTCTAGGCTAGCACCCATTTGCCTCAGTCCTCACTTTGTTTTGTCAAAGCTGGCCCCAGAAAGTGGACGGGTGTCCCTGGTTCACCCCTGGTCGGTCAGTCGGACATCTGCTCAACGTTTATTTACTCAACACTTCACTTTCTCCCACCGCCCAAGAAAACCCTCTCAGCATGGGGTGAGGGTAGGTTAGCTACTGAGGGAGATGGGGTTTAGGAAAGAAATCACTTTAAAAAAAAAAGTTTATCAAGAAAGAATATTATTTTGTCCTTGATACAGACTATACCTATTTTTATATATAATTTTTAAGTAACTGTTTACAATTTTTTTAAATTAATTGTTCGTTCATTATTTCAGATTATTTATATTGTGTCAGCAATGTTAGCACATTTTGAGGCTCAAATTTGAAGGTTTGGGCGGGGGTTCTCTTCAACATAAGACAGACCTCTCCACCTCACTGGCTACAGCTCCTTCCACTGGGCCTACAGGAGCTGTTTGTGACAGTGAGAAAACAAACCTCAGCGGATGACAGGACCATAAACTTCAGACAAACATGCAGTCACGCAGGACCACGTTCCCTCTCTCTTCTCTCTTCAAAAATGTGTAAACCTCTCTAAATGATCTCAGCTCAAAATAATCGATGGAGAAAATTAAGTTTTCAATAAATATAAATAGCCTAGATTAAATTGTGTGATTATCGTTTTGATGATAGCTAAATAATGGGTTTAGTGCTGCACATTTTGGGAAGCACCAAAGTGAAAGGTCACACAATAAATCAAATCAAATTTAATTTGTCACATGCGCTGAATACAACTGGTGTAGACTTTACCGTGAAATGCTTGCTCACGAGCCTTTCACAACCAGGCAGTTTTAAAATAATAATACAAATTAAAATAAAATAGTAACACAAGAGGAATAAAATAAAATACACAAGAATGGAGATACAGTGCCTTCAGAAAGTATTACCCCTTGACTTTGGCTATTCTGCTTTGTTGTGTTACAGCCTGAATTCAAAATAGATTAAATGTATTGTTTTTCTCTTAACCATCTACACACAATACCCTATAATGACAAAGTGAAATCATGTTTTTAGAAATGTTAGCAAATCTATTCAAAATAAAATACCGAAATGTCTCATTTACATAAGTATTCACAACCCTGAATGTTAGAATCACCTTTGGCATCGAGTACAGCTGTGAGTCTTTCTGGGTAAGTCTCTAAGAGCTTTGCACACCAGGAGTCTACAATATTTGTAACTTATTCTTTTTTTAATTCTTCAAGCTCTGTCAATTTGGTTGTTGATCATTGCTAGACAGCCATTTTCAAGTATTGCCATAGATTTTCAAGCCGATTTAAGTCAAAACTGTAACTAGGCCACTCAGGAACATTCAATGTTCGCTTGGAAACCAACTCCAGTGTATATTTGTCCTTGTGTTTTAGGTTGTCCTGCTGAAGGATAATTTATCTCCCGGTATCTGTTGGAAAGCAGACTGAACCAGATTTTCCTCTAGGATCTTTCTTATGCTTAGCTGTGCTTAGCTGCATACCCATAACATAATGCAGCCGCCACCATGCTTGAAAATATGAAGAGTGGTACTCAGTGTTGTGTTGTGTTAGATTTTCCCCAAACATAACACTTTGTATTCAGGAAATGAAGTTCATTATTTATTATTTATTTTATACATTTTTTGCAGTTTTACTTTAGTGTCTTATTGCAAACAGGAAGCATGTTTTGGAATATTTTTATTCTATACAGGCTTCCTTCTTTTCACTCTGGCATTTAGGTTAGTATTGTGGAGTAACTACAATGTTGTTGATCCATCCTCAGTTTTCTTCTAGCACAGCCATTCAACTTTAAGTGTTTAAAAGTCACCATTGGCCTCATGGTGAAATCCCTGAGTGGTTTCCTTTCTCTCCGGCAACTGACTTAGGAAGGATGCCTGTATCTTTGTAGTGACTGGCTGTATTGATACACCATCCAAAACTGTAGAACCTTTTGAGGATCCGAGGGCCCAAACCAAATATTTTCAGCCTCTTGAGGGGGAAAAGGTCCTGCCGTGCCCTCTTCATGACTGTTCGGGTGTGTGTGGACCATGTTAAGTCTTTAGTGATGTGCATGCCAAGGAACTTGAAGCTCTCGACCCACTCCACAACAGCCCCGTCAATGTGGATGGGGACATGCTCTCCCCTCTTTCTTCTATAATCCATCATCTACCCTGTAGTCTTACTGAAGTTGAGGAAGAGTTTGTTGTCCTGGCAACACATTGCTAAGTCTCTGATCTCCTCCCTGTAGACTGACCCATCGCCGTCGGTGATCAGGCATACCACCGTCATGTCGTCAGCAAACTTGATGATGGTGTTGGAGTCGTGCATGGCCACACAGTCATGGGTGAACAGGGAGGACAGGAGGGGACTAAGCACACACCCCTGAGGGGCCCCCTTATTGAGGGTCAGCATGGTGGAGGTGTTGTTGCCAACCCTTGACACCTTGGACCGGCCTGTTAGGAAGTCCAGGGTCCAGTTGCAGAGGGAGGGGTTCAGTCCCTAGCTTGGTGATGAGCTTGGAGGGGACTGTCGTATTGAACGCTGAGCTGTTGTCTATGAGCATTTTTACATAGTTATTACCCCTCTTATCCAGTTGAGAGAGGGCAGTGTGAGGTGCAACTGAGATTGTGTCATCTGTGGATCTGTTGGTGCGGTCTGCAAATTGGAGTGGTTCTAGGGTGTCTGGGATGATGGTGTTTATGTGTGTTATGACCAGCCTTTCTATGCCCATTTCATAGTATTTTAGATGCAAGTGCTACAGGGCGATAGTAATTTAAGCAGGTTACCTTGGCGGTCTTGGGAACATGGACAATGGTGGTCAGGTTGAAACATGTTGGGATTACAGACTGGGACAAGGACAGATTGATAATGTCTGTGAAGACACCTGCCAGCTGGTCTGCGCATGCTTTGAGAACGTGCCCTGCTATTCCGTCTGTCCCGGCGGCCTTGTGATTGTTAAACTGTTTAAATGTTTTGCTCACATCGGCCAGGGAGAGCGAGATCACACAGTCATCCATAAAAACATGGGCTTTCATGCAAGGCACAGTGTTATATTCCCCGAAGAGAGCATAAAAGGCATTTAGCTCGTTTGGGAGTTCTGCATCGCTGGACAACTCATGGCTGGTTTTCCCTTTGTAATCCGTTATCATCTGCAAGCCCTGCCACATACGATGAGCGTCGGAGCCGGTGTAATAGGATTCAGCCTTCCTCCTATATTGTCCTTTTGCATGTTTGATGTCTCGTCAGAGGTCGTAGCGGGCTTTCTTGTATGTATCCATGTCTGTCTCTCGTTCATTGTAAGCGGTAACTCTAGCCTTTAGCCCAGTGCGGATATTGCCTGTAATCCATGGTTTTTGATTTGGATACGCTCTTATAGTCACTGTGGGGACAACATTGTCTATGCACGTATTGATGAAGCCTGTGACTGTTATGGTAAACTCTTCAATGCTATCGGATGAATCCCAGAACATATCACAGTCTGAACTAGCAAAGCAGTCTTGTAGCCTTGCTTCTGCTTCTTCCGACCACTTCTGTATTGAGCACATCACAGGTACTTAATGTTTGAACTTTCGTTTGTAAACAGGAAGCAGAAGAATGGAGTCAAGGTCAGATTTGCCAAAGGGAGGATGAGAGAGGGCCTTGTTTGCGTTTATGTGGGTAGAAGTAAAGTGGTCTAAAGTTTTAGAGGTCCTAGTGGCGCAGGAGACGTGTTGGTAAAGGTGAGGTAGGACGGTTTTAAGTCTTCCCGTGTTAGTCTTAACCCACCAGAAACGCTGCCTCTCGATGAACGGTTTCTTGTTTTTTTATGGCCCCATACAGTTTGTTGAGTGTCAGAGTGGTGTTGACTTGTGGAGGGATGTAGACAGATGTGATAATTACGAATGCGAACTCTCTTGGTAGATAAAACGGTCTGCAGCTTACCATGAGGTATTCTACATCAGGTGATCAAAAGCTCAAGATTTCCTTCACACTTGAAGCAGAACACCAGTTGTTATTTATGAAAAAACACACTCCACCTCTTTTTGACTACCCCGAAGCCGGCGTCTGATCCTGCCGCTGCATGGAGAATCCACTGAGTACTACGTGCATAGCGTCATCATCCAGCCACGTTTCAGTAAGACATATAATATTGCTGCTTTTCAAGTCTCTCTGATAGGAGACTCGAACAAAGCTCATCCATCTTATTCTCGAGTGACTGAACATTTGCCAATAGAACGGAGAGGAGCGCCGTTCAGTTTTCTCTTTGTCTAAATTTCACTAGGACTCCACCTCATCTCCCGTGTCTACACCTAAACCGTTTTGGTAGCCCATGGATCAAAATAATAGGATCCAGTATGAACAGTGGAACAGCTGAGTTGGAGTCGTATTTGAATTTGAAATTGAGGTTAAACTGGCGATCTGATGTCCAGAAGTGCTTGGCGGTCATATGTGATAATCATATGAATTTTCGGTACAAAAAAAGTAAAGATAAACAAGATAAAAGTCACTACATGGCAAGGTTGGGTTGGAACTCATAAGATGTCGACCTTCTCAGTCAGCGCCATCTTTATTGTCCTTATTTTAAACAATTAATTAGGCCTATAAGGGTTCATTACTGATCTATCAAATACATATACTTTTTTTTACTGTCAACAACATATAAACCGTTACAGCCACCTTTAAATTCTACCTTTATGTAATGTAAAGTGTTACCAAAAGTTTTAGAAATGTAACTTTTAAACTGTGATATGCATAATAATAATTAATTTAACATGCATGACTATAACAGCCTTATTCTATTAAAATATTAATTGCCAGGCGACTTATTATAGACAATAATAAATCGTATTATTATCATTACAGGCCTATTAAAATCCAATTAAATCCAATTAAATAGACAATACAGGCAATTGAAAAATAGATGATGAAAAATAGATCGTATTTACTGTAGTAGTCTGCAATAGGCTGGTTATAGGGTCAACATCTCGATTGGAGGCTGAACATTCCATGCCTTGAACAACTCCTCCCATCCAACTATAAGAGCTATGTGGGCCGGTACACTGACTATGAGATGCTCAAGACTTTGAAAAAACACGTGGCTGAGGAAAACTAGACATTTCAAACTGTTTTTGGAAATACCATTAGGCCTATTTTAGACATAGGCCCAGTCTACATTAGGTCACCAAGATGCATGCATAGAAGATTCATTCGTTTAGGGATTTGTTTGCTCCTCTTATTTTTTCTTGGGCCATCGTTTTAGAGACCCAGACCAAAAACCTTTCGATGATGACCTTTGCCATGCTGCGGCCAATTGCGACTCATCTGATCAGCTACCCGGACCTGAGTATGATGTCCGAGGACGAGGAGAACCGCAGCGAGAGCGACGGCAGCTCGGATCAGAGCTATGGATGCTGCGCATCCGCGGACAAACGGCGGAGGATTTCTCTAAAGTCGGGAGGCAGCAGTGTTGTCATTGTGAAACAGCGGAACGCAGCCAATGCCAGGGAGCGCGACCGAACCCAAAGTGTCAACACTGCATTTACTGCACTTCGGACTCTAATACCCACTGAGCCAGTGGACAGAAAGCTCTCCAAGATTGAGACGCTTCGCCTAGCATCAAGCTACATCTCCCACCTCGCCAACACCCTGCTGCTCCGTGACGGGAATGTAGATGGACAACCTTGTCTTGGCGCGGTTTACGCGCAAGGAGAGAGCGGAGGAAAGCAGCCTCGCACCATCTGTACCTTCTGTTTGAGCAACCAAAGAAAAGGGGTAATTAAATGCGTTTTATTAAATATTATTGTCCACAATTCAAGTGGAAAAGGTTTAGATCAGTGAAGAAAACAATAGCTTGAAAACATGGCTGAACGTCAGGCAAATAGCAATCCAATTATAGACAGGCCCTTCCTATCACGTTGTTGGGAAGTAATATGGTCATACGTTGGAATTATTTGTTTTTTGAAGACTTACATTTTACACTGATTGACATTTCCAAGTCAAAGGAAGGAAATTATTATTTGTTCTATTCTGTATCGAAGTCTTCGTGCGTAAAACAATATTTTCCGCATCTTCGCACGAGGCGTCATTATGCCCATACTGAGGGGCCAACGTGACCCCTAAATTTGATAAATGTGATGAATAATAATATACAAAGTATAGTTTCTTTTACAATTCATTTTACGTTTCTTTTACTTATTTCTTTAACTTTTCTTTTACAATGTGTTTTAATTAATTCAAGGATATTGAATTTGTTCATCGGTGTGCCCTCAAGATGACGTCTCTTTCTTCCACTGCCAATGTTTAATGTATTAGCATTTTGAAGAACAAAATATTAAAAATATATAGGATAGCCTATTATTTTGTAAAAAGAAACCATACATTGTTTGCACAAGTTTTTTAATTGATTTGAATTTATGCCTAATGCAATATTCAATACACATTTATAACAGAATAGTATTACATTACATTTATGTAATACACTTTAAGTAACCTTAAATCAGTGGCGCTAATACTATATCAGCATCGCCATCATTATTATCATAGTCATCCTCGTCATCATTATTACCATTGTCACCATCGTCATCATTATTATCATATACTGTATACTGTTGTTTTTGTTTTGTTGTTGGTTGTGGTGATATGCAGTGCCATTTGGAAATTGTTCACTTATTAATTGTCCCCAAAAATGTGCTTTCTTTTTTCCAGATAAAGGATGGCAAAGACTGTCTGAAGATGCGAGGCGTTGATTCTCTGAGGGTGAACCGCAGGTAGAAGACCGTGAAACACAACAGCAAGAACCAGAACCAGATCTCCTCATCCACAAACTCAGGGAACACTAAAAGCAGGCCATAACAGAACCATTCTCATCATGCTGGAGAACATTATATGACAAGAGACTATTTATACTTGAGAGAATGCCGTGAGAGGCAGGGAACAAACCAATGTTCAATGTGAAGCCTTTAACAAATGCAGTGCATTTATAGATAGAGAAATTATAGATGTGTATATTTGTGTGATATTTGTGTTGTACATGTATTACATTTTGAAATAAAATAATAGTTTTATCTAAATGATATTTCTCCTAGTAGTTTTCTTTCCTTTGAACACATCTGTATATTCCTCCTCTATTGTTGCAGTTAAGATGAATTTAAAGACACATATGACAGACCTATTCACTTGATTCCTTGTCTAGTTCATGCCAGTGCACAGAAAACAGGAAAACGTTGAGACTGAGATTTGAGGACTTTTCCTTATTTATTCTTTATGTTGCTAAGGATTTCCTCATGGCAACCCCTGTGCCAGAGCAGATGGCATGTGGTCAGTTAGGGAACAATGTTATAATGTCATGAGAAATATTACATTGACTAAAACAGCATTTACAATTAAAGCATGTAGGGTCGGGTATTGATTGTAAATGTTTTTGTTAATGCAATGTAAAACTATAAAAGCTTTAGAGGTGGTACAAGTAACCATATTCTGAAATTACATGCATTTATGTGTGTGTACTGTGCGATCCAAGATAATGACATTTGCTGCATTCAAAACAAAACCCTGGGAAAAGGAGTCCAACAGTTTAAGAGTACAAAATAAGGTTAACATCCTCAAGAGAATTAAGCTGGGTGCTATCGTCTGCTGGGTGGCATGTCCAAGAGGCTTGCCAATGAATACCTCAAATGGCAGGTTTATTTAGTCTTAACAGTTACACAAGAAAGATAAGGAGAAAGGAGCCCTCTACATTAAGCACTTATCTAGATATCCTTGATTAGACTCAAATCTATTTCAGTTTCAGTCAAACAATCAGGAGCTCAATTGAATGGTTTTCTCTCCCTCTCTCTCTCTCTCTCTATTCAATTTCAATTTAAGGGACTTTATTGGCATGGGAAACATATGTTTACATTGCTGAAGCAAGTGAAATAGATAGTGAACAAAAGTAAAATAAACAATAACAAATGAACAGTAAACATTACACTCACAAACGTTCCAAAAGAATAAAGACATTTCAAATGTCATATTATGTCTATATACAGTGTTGTAATGATGTGCAAATAGTTAAACTACAAAAGGGAAAATAAATACAAATAAATATAGGTTGTATTTACAATGGTGTTTGTTCTTCACTGGTTGCCCTTTTCTTGTGGCAACAGGTCACAAATTGTGTTGCTGCAATTGCACACTGTGTTTTTTTACCCAATATATATGGAAGTTTATAAAAAATGTGATTGTTTTTTAATTCTTTGTGGGTCTGTGTAATCTGAGGGAAATATGTGTCTCTAATATGGTCATACATTTGGCAGGAGGTTAGGAAGTACAGCTCAGTTTCCACCTCATTTTGTAGGCAGTGTGCACATAGCCTGTCTTCTCTTGAGAGCCAGGTCTGCCTTCGGCTGCCTTTCTCAATAGCAAGGCTATGCTCACTGAGTCTATACATAATCAAAGATTTCCTTAATTTTGGGTCAGTCACAGTGGTCAGGTATTCTGCTACTGTGTACTCTCTGTTTAGGGCCAAATAGTATTCTAGTTTGCTCCGTTTTTTTGTAAATTCTATCCAATTTGTCAAGTAATTATCTTTTTGTTTTCTCATGATTTGGTTGGGTGTAATTGTGTTGCTGTCCTGGGGCTCTGTGGGGTCTGTTTGTGTTTGTGAACAGAGCCCCAGGACCAGCTTGCTTAGGGGGTTCTTCTCCAGGTTCACTTCTCTGTAGATGAGGGCTTTGTTATGGAAAGTTTGGGAATCACTTCCTTTTAGGTGGTTGTAGAATTGAATAGCTCTTTTCTGGATTTTGATAATTAGCGGGTATTGGCCTAATTCTGCTATGCATGCATAAAAGGCAATTGGTTCTATAACTGATTCAAGTAATCAGTAATTAGTATGTCAAATGTTATGTTCCTTTTGATGGCACAGCAGGCCCTTCTTGCCTTGTCTCTCAGATCGTTCACAGATTCGTGGAAGTTACCTGTAGCGCTGATGTTTAGGCCGAGGTATGTATACAGTGCCTTGCAAAAATATTCAGCCCCCTTGGCATTTTTCCTATTTTGTTTTGCATTACAACCTGTAATTTAAATTTATTTTAATTTGGATTTCATGTAATGGACATACACAAAATAGTCAAAATTGGTGAAAATAAAAAAATTACTTGTTTAAAACAATTATCTTAAAAAATAAATGGAAAAGTGGTGCGTGCATATGTGTTCACCCCCTTTGCTATGAAGCCCCTAAATAAGATCTGGTACACACTGCAGATAGCCCGGTTAGCCAATGTGCGGGAGCACTGGTTGGTCGGCCCAATTGAGGTAGTATGTACATGAATGTATAGTTAAAGTGGCTATGCATATATGATAAACAGAGAGTTGCATCAGCGTAAAAGAGGGATTGGGGGGGAGGGGGGGGGGGGCACACAATGCAAATAGTCCGGGTAGCCATTTGATTACCTGTTCAGGAGTCTTATGGCTTGGCGGTAAACACTGTTGAGAAGCCTTTTTGTCCAAGACTTGGCACTCCGGTACCGCTTGCCATGCGGTAGTAGAGAGAACAGTCTATAACTGGGGTGGCTGGGGTCTTTGACAATTTTTAGGGCCCTCTGACCGCCTGGTGTAGAGGTCCTGAATGGCAGGCAACTTAGCCCCAGTGATGTACTGGGCCGTACGCACTACCCTCTGTAGTGCCTTGCGGTCGGAAGCCGAGCAGTTGCCGTACCAGGAAGTGATGCAACCAGTCAGGATGCTCTCGATGTTGCAGCTGTAGAACCTTTTGAGGATCTGAGGACCATGCCAAATCTTTTTAGTTTCCTGAAGGGGAATAGGCTTTGTTAAGCTCTCTTCACACCTGTCTTGGTGTGTTTGGACCATTTTAGTTTGTTGTTGATGTGGACACCAAGGAACTTGAAGCTCTCAACCTGCTCCACTACAGCCCCGTCGATGAGAATGGGGGCGTGCTCGGTCCTCCTTTTCCTGTAGTCCACAATCATCTCCTTAGTCTTGGTTACGTTGAGGGATAGGTTGTTATTCTGGCACCACCCGGCCAGATCTCTGACCTCCTCCCTATAGGCTGTCTCGTCGTTGTCGGTGATCAGGCCTACCACTGTTGTGTCATCGGCAAACTTAATGATGGTGTTGGAGTCGTGCCTGGCCATGCAGTCATGGGTGAACAGGGAGTACAGGAGGGGACTGAGCACGCACCCCTGAGGAGCTCCAGTGTTGAGGATCAGCGTGGCAGATGTGTTGCTACCTACCCTCACCACCTGGGGGAGGCCCGTCAGGAAGTCCAGGATCCAGTTGCAGAGGGAGGTTTTTAGTCCCAGGATCCTTAGCTTAGTGATGAACTATGAGGGTACTATGGTGTTGAATGCTGAGCTGTAGTCAATGAATATATTTCTCACATAAGTGTTCCTTTTGTCCAGGTGGGAAAGGGCAGTGTGGAGTGCAATAGAGATTGCATCATCTGTGGATCTGTTTGTGCGGTATGCAAATTGGAGTGGGTTTCTGGGATAATGGTGTTGATGTGAGCCATTACCAACCTTTCAAAGCACTTCATGGCTACGGACGTGAGTGTAGTCATTTAGGCAGGTTGCCTTTGTGTTCTTGGGCACAGAGACTATGGTGGTCTGCTTGAAACATGTTGGTATTACAGATTCAAACAGGGGCATGTTGAAAATGTCAGTGAAGACACCTGCCAGTTGGTCAACACATGCCCGGAGCACACGTCCTGGTAATCCGTCTGGCCCCGCAGCCACGTGTATGTTGACCTGTTTAAAGGTCTTACTCACGTCGGCTACGGAGAGCGTGATCCCACAGTCATCCGGAACAGCTGATGCTCTCATGCATGCCTCAGTGTTGCTTGCCTCGAAGCGAGCGTAGAAGTGATTTAGCTCGTCTGGTAGGCTTGTGTCACTGGGCAGCTCGCGGCTGTGCTTCCCTTTGTAGTCTGTAATAGTTTGCAAGCCCTGCCACACAAGACGAGCTTCGGAGACGGTGTAGTATGATTCAATCTTAGCCCTGTATTGATGTTTTGCCTGTTTGATGGTTCGTCGCAGGGCATAGCAGGATTTCTTGTAAGCTTCTGGGTTAGAGTCCCGCACCTTGAAAGTGGCAGCTCTACCCTTTAGCTCAGTGCGAATGTTGCCTGTAATCCATGGCTTCTGGTTGGGGTATGTACGTACAATCACTGTCGGGATGACGTCCTCGATGCACTTATTGATAAAGCCAGTGACTGATGTCGTGTACTCCTCAATGCCATCTAAAGAATCCCGGAACATGTTACAGTCTGTGATAGCAAAACAGTCCTGTAGATTAGCATCTGCTTCATCTGAAGAAATTAATATCCATACATCTCCATTTTGGATCGATAACTCTTTGTGTTGTTGTTTGTTTAGAGTTTTCCAATTTTCCCAGAAGTGGTTAGATTCTATGGATTCTTCAATTACATTGAGCTGATTTCTGACGTGCTGTTACTTCTTTTTCCGTAGTGTATTTCTGTATTATTTTAGTGATTCACAATAGTGAAGGCATAGGCTCAGGTTTTCTCAATGGATAGGTTTCTCAATTAATTTCTTAGGTTTTTGCATTCTTCATCAAACCATTTGTCATCGCTGTTAATTTTCTTAGGTTGTCTGCTTGAAGTTCTTAGATTTGATTTGGAAACTGAGAGGTCAAATATATTGTTTAGGTTTTCTACTGCCAAGTTTACACCTTCACTATTACAGTGAAATATTTTGTCCAGGAAATTGTTTAGAAGGGTTTGAATTTGTTGTTGCCTGATTGTTTTTTGGTCGGTTTCCACACTATTTTCTTTCCATCTATAGCATTTCTTAATATTATTCAGTTCCTTTGACTTTGATGCCTCATGATTGAGCATAGCTCTGTTCAAGTAGAGTGTGTTTTACTGTGATTAGATAGGGGTATCAGTGGACTGACTGTGAACGGTTTAAGAGATCTTGGTTGAGGTCAGTGATAAAGTAGTCTACAGTACTACTGCCAAGAGATGAGCTATAGGTATACCTACCATAGGAGTCCCCTCGAAAGCTACCATTGACTATGTACACACCCACCCTCCGACAGAGCTGCAGGAGTTGTGACCTGCTTTTGTTGGTTATGTTGTCGTAGTTGTGTCCAGGGGGGGCATATCGGGGGGAATGCTGTCACCTCCAGGTAGGCGTTTGTTCCCCTGTGTGCTGAGGGTGTCGGGTTCTTGTCCAGTTCTGGCATTTATGTCGCCACAGACTAGTATATGTCCCTGAGCCTGGAAATAGTTGATCTCCCCCTCTAGGATGGAGAAGCTGTCATCGTTAAACTATGGGGATTCTATTGGGGGGATATAGGTAGCACACATTTTTGCCTGTTGAGATAATTTCCTTCTTCATTTCTAGCCAGATGTAAAATGTTCCTGTTTTGACTAATTTAATAGAGTGGGTTAGGTCTGCTCTTTATCAAATTAGCATACCCCCTGAGTCTCTTCCCTGTTTCACACCTGGTAGTTTGGTGGATGGGACTACCAGCTCTCTGTAACCTAGAGGGCAACCAGTGGGTCCTACTCCTTTATACCATGTTCCTTGTAGGATGTTCCTTGTAGGATGTCTGTATTTCCTATTTATTTGATGAAGTCTGGGTTCCTGCTCTTTAGACCAAAGGTAGATGACCTCAGACCTTATATATTGCAGGATGAGATAGTAAAAGCTTTGTGTTCCATAGCATCGAGTGTTGTTTTGTGTGGTTTGGCCTGGACCATCACAGTAGGTGTGAGCAGAGCATGTTGAGCATCTGAATCATACATCTTAGGGCTTGGGTGGGTGCAATAGTGGGGGTTGGGCCTGTTGCTCTGCTCACGGCCTGGGCATGTGTCCTGCTGTCATGCTGAGGTCCTTGCCGCAGGGGCGGGGGGCATGGGGTGGGCAGAAGGGGCATAGGTCTGATATGGGGGTCCAATATAGGGTGTGGCCAGGGTTTGCTTGGGGTGGTCTTAACTGGTTGGGGTGTGGCTGGTGATCTCTTACACACTCGTAATTCCCATTCCATTGTTTCCAATAGCTGTGCCAATACGTTTTTGGTGAAGTCTGTAGATGCATTGCTAAGGATCGTGGTTTCTTGTGTTATTCATTGACTGGTGTATTTTTGCAAATCTCACGGTTGCCTTATTTGAAGCCTGGTATCGATTAGTCACGGCAAATAGTAACCCGCACTCTGCTCCAAGACCCTGAAACAGCTGTTGGGATGTCAGAGGTATAAATCACTGCAGTGGCCCAATGGAGGAGGAGGGAGCTTAAGAAGTTGGATGTCTTTGTGGAGAAAGAGGGGACAGGGCTAAAGAAGTGCAATTAAGACCCTGTTGACATGAAGTCACAGTCCAGGAAAATGTTGTTGAAATATATACATTGTAATACATGTCCTTGCATGATATCAGGAGGATACTGTGCCCTAATCTTGTTGCCATGGAAAGTTTGGCTAAGTTTGAACCTGTTCAACATGCTGATGGTATCAGCAGGCAGAGAGTAGACACACAAACACACAAGCTCAGTGCTCACATTCGCTTCTGTCTGGGATCACTTTGAATGAGATTGCAGATGGATCAGAGTGCAGAGCCCCGTATGGCTGAGGAAGGCTCCCTGGTGTTGATTGTGGTATATGGAAAGTCAATTTCCAGACAGTAAAGAGTTCACGCAGGCTTGGGGTCCGGGTCCAAGTCCATCCCCTCTCCTATTCTCCTCCTCTCCTCTCCCCACCTGCCCTGTCAGAGACTCATTATAATTTTCTGTGCTCAGGCCCTCATGCTCCGGGCCCAGGCCTCCCCAAATGGCTCACCGAGGCTCCCTCCGGCATGAAGATGTCACAGAGGCACAGGAAGGAAAAACACGCAGAGCCGACCTCTCGGAGCTACTCTCTGTGCGGCAGGCTTGTGAGACCCAGATGTACGGGCTCCCTGTGGTTCACCTGAGTGAACAAAAAAGTGTGTTTTTAGACCAACAAATTCAGGAAGTTTTTCCAAGGATGACAGAGAGAAATTGATGATAACCCATAAGAGGAAAAAAGGAGAAAAGCAAAGGTAGCAGAATAAGGAAGGTCACAATGGATGGAGTTACATTTCTGCTTGCATTTCCCCACTGCCCCCATAATAAATCCTACAGGAAGACGTTCAGCAGGGGTGAAATGGAGCTAGACAGCACTTCCACCTCCTCTCACTGAGAAAAAAAAACAGCCTGCATACTGTGTGTGTTCTATTGTCAGTGAACGAGGAGGGAAGAAACAACCAAAAATAAGAAAATCATACTGTGTCACTTTTCAACTTATTTTTCTTCATTTGAGCAACATTTTTTTCAGTGACCCTAACTGTAGAGTGATTCTTTTGCAGTTTATTCGGTTGGAGTTAATGCCAACTCCAGACATGGGTTGGAGTTCATGTCAACTCCAGACATGGGTTGGAGTTCATGTCAACTCATAGTTGGAGAATGGGTTCAAATGTTTACATCTCTGTCATGGTTTTCCACGTTGATTCAACATCGTGGAAACAACGTTGATTGAACCAGATTTTGCCCAGAGGGACACCTCTCGGACCTCAAGAAAGGAGAGCTTTTACCTAATAGCCTACTCAAGAACAGAGTTTTTGGTTGCTCAGCATTTGACGTGAACTAGGACTACAAGACAGAACTAAGTAGCATATCATCTCTCTCTCTCTCTCTCTCCCTCTCTCTCTCTCTCTCTCTCTCTCTCTCTCTCTCTCTCTCTCTCTCTCTCTCTCTCTCTCTCGTTCTCTCTCTCTCTCTCTCTCTCTCTCTCTCTCTCTCTCTCTCTCTCTCTCTCTCTCTCTCTCTCTCTCTCTCTCGTTCTCTCTCTCTCTCTCTCTCTCCTACTCTCTCTGTCTCCCCTCCTGGAGGACCTGAGCCCTAGGACCATGACGACTCCTGGCTGTCCCTGTCCCCAGTCCACCTTGTCATGCTGCTGATCCAGACCTGTTCACCGGACCTGTTACCTCGACCGTCTCTCTTTCGCTCGCTCCTTCTCTCTATACCGGACCTGCTGTCTCGATCTCTAATTGTTCGGCTATGAAAAGCCAACTGACATTTACTCCTGAGGTGCTGACCTGTTGCATCCTCTATAACCACTGTGATTATTATTTGGTCATCTATGCTGGTCATCCATGAACGTTTGAACATTTTGAAGAACGAGCTAGCTTTAATGGCCATGTACTCTTATAATTGCCACCTGGCACAGCCAGAAGAAAACTGGCCTCCCCTCTTAGCCTGGTTCCTCTCTAGGTTTTCCTAGGTTCCTGCCCTCTAAGCAATTTTTACTAACTGCTGTGCATCTGCATTGCTTTCTCTTTGGGGTTTTAGGCTGGGTTTATGTATACTGCTGACGTAAAAGGGCTTTATTAAATACATTTGATTTATTGATTTAATCTGTCATGGACCACTCTAATATCTCCTTCCCCCCACTCTCCCCTACAAGAAAAACTAAAACAGTTTATCTAGAAAAGGGAAAGAATTTTGTCAACACCATAAGGGAGCACTGTCTCAATTCTCTACCGTACAGTATGGTTACTTCCAGACGTGTGTAGGCCAGAGGGCCTCGCTAAAGAGTTGTAGATGGAAAATGGTGCGCAGAGGTAATGTTTTAATAACATTGTCACGTTCCTGACCTGTTTTCTGTTAGTTTTTGTATGTGTTAGTTGGTCAGGACGTGAGTTTGGGTGGGCAGTCTATGTTTTCTGTTTCTATGTTGGTTAATGGGTACCTAATATGGCTCTCAATTAGAGGCAGGTGTTTTTCATTTCCTCTGATTGAGAGTCATATTAAGGTAGGTGTTTTCACACTGTTTGTTGTGGGTGGTTGTCTCCTGTGTCAGTGTTTGTATGTTACGCCACACGGGACTGTTCTCGGTTTGTTTGTAGGTTCGGTCTTTTGTGTAGTCATTTTCCTGTTCGTGAGTTCTGCGTTGTATGTAAGTTCGCATGTCCAGGTTTGTCTACTCCGTTTTGTTGTTTTGTTAGGTTATAGTGAAGTTCGTGTTTTCGTCTTTTCTGTAAATAAATATGTCAACTTCAGAAGCTGCGTTTTGGTTCAATCCATGCTCCTCCTCTTCGGATGAAGAGGAAGAGGACTACCGTTACAAACATACTGAAATAAACACAATTTCATCACATTTCAAACACCCATTGACAGGGGAGATGTCCTCTTGCTCAACCTGCATGTCAGAGATATTAATGGCTGTCGGACACTTGTTGTGGCTCTCCGTTCAGCGGCTTGGATATACCCCTCCACCCTTTGATATTTTATGGACAACTCTCCAGAGAAGAAGCAGGAGGAGGAGGACGTCTGAACAAGCAGATGAGGTTGTGCACCTCAATAGGTCATGACTGTAGCAGTACCCTCCCATGAGCACATGTACACAAGAACCATTGCTTTTATGTGCTGCTGAGTTTGGCAGGGGGATTGAAAGCTTGTGTGTGTGTGTTTATGAGTGTTTGGAGGGGATGGTCAGTCGGGAAGCAGAGGAATTCCCAGAGAAGGTCCACGCGGAACAATGCAGGCTATCCTACTATTGCTTTACTCTGGCACAGGCTGCTGTGACCCACCTTCAGAATCTGTGTCCATGTACAGAGGCAGGGGTGAGAAGTCTGCAACAGCCACTCTAAGAAAATGCTTCCTTGTGGAAAACAATTGAACAATGTGAGACAGGCCTGTGTGTGCTCACACTGTCCTGTTCCAAAGATGAGGTCATTTAATCCTAATCAATCTATGAACTATTATGATAGGGACTGTTTATTGTCCATGTCAGCGAAAGGATGCATAGGTGAGTTGTAATTAGACCAAGATGATGACAGCATTCTTTCTGCAACACAAGTAACATGGCTGGAGTATTTCATAAAGCCATTTCTATCTTCGAATGTGAAAATGAAGATTTTTGGGGGGGGATGAGTTGCAAGAAGTGTGTGTCAGACAATATCTACATGTCTGGTGAGATCAAGATGGGATGTGTGTGTGTGTGTGTGTCACATGGGAAATTCTCCGAGCTGTGTTAGGCGCTAGGCCTGCTGGAGACCTAGAGCGGAACCATTGGCTTATTACATTTCACACAAGAGCAAAAACTCAGAGGATATCCTTAATCAGGGGCCAGAGAGTGTGCAATGAACAACCTTGTTGACAGAAAAATGGAGCCCTACACATGCAGCTGGGCACGTTAACAACCTCAGGGATTTACTGTAGTGTGACGTAGTAAAGAACAGAATACTCTCCACCCCACAAAAACACAGACACACCTACTCCGCTGGGAGACGTTGCAGTGACTGTTTTTAGACTATATGCGGATGCAACTTCTGTTGATATCTGTACAGTCTTTGGTCCTCTGTTTTGCACACCGTGACATGTTGTATCAGTTGCAGCCCATTCCACAGCATTTGAATAAGATGTTTTACTGAGCCTAACATCGGAACACCCGGACGTTCGCATGGTCTAACGAGGAAAATATTATTTTGACAAAGTGTTCCAAGCCTCAGCACCAAAATAATTGGGAACATATTTGTTAGACCAAGTGGTGTGGAATATTCCATTCCACTTTATTGCAGTAAGTTTTCTATGTTCATTCTAGAACAATACGAAAGCAAATTTAACACAATTTTATGGCCTTTACAGTACTTCAATTTTAGTCTCTCGTGACGTACTGTCACGTGTGCTCCCTCTCCAGGTCACCAGGTTGCTCGTTATGGAGCACACCTGTCACCATCGTTACGCGCACCTGCGCGTCATCAGACTCACCTGGACTCCATCACTTCCCTGATTACCTTCCCTATATATGTCACTCCCTTTGGTTCCTTCCCCAGGTGTCATTGTTTCTGTTTCAGTTTCCTGTCTGTGCGTTGTTCGTGTTTCTTGTTTTGTGTATAAATGTTGTGTTTATTTATGAAAACACTCCCTGAACTTGCTTCCCAACTCTCAGTGCACATGGTTACACATACTTAACATAAAAGTCCAGCACACGTGAGATTTGGGACTGGGTTCTGAAATTGCTTTAATTACTAAGGAACATGGAATCATGCAGGAAAAAAATGGAATCAACGTATCCAGCATTATAGTATAATCTCCAAGATCACCACCTCTTGCTAATGTGTAAACCCTCATAGCTGCAACGACCAACATTTAATAGGAAGTGGCCAAATTTCCATTGATCTTATTTGGTCCTCAGCAGCAGCTTGCTATTCCTCCCTCCCTGTCGCTCATTGTGTCAGTATCTCCTGAAAGAGGAGGCATTGTTTATCCAGATGGTAGGAATCCAAAGACCTCACTCCATAAAGTCAGTCTCCTAATAATAACTCATATCTGACTACCTCTTTTGTCAACAAGAGCGACACATACAAATAATATGGTTCAGGAGAGACAATGGGGAGGTCCTCTGGATGAAAACAACAGGATGAGACAGCCTCTTACTGTATGTGCTTGAAGTGAAATTATTGCCTGCTCTGTATCATGATGCCTCCTGAGCGGAGGGAGTTGGGTTGCTTAGCTTGCTTTCTTGCTGGTATATCAAAGCAAATGATAAAGCCATAGTCTGTATTTTGAATTATTGGAAATAACATTGAATCACAGGCAATCGAACAGCATTGAATCATTTACAGATAACTGCCACATGATGGCATGATATAGTCACTTTTACCTCTCTCTGTCCTCTCTTTGTGTGTATGTGGGCAAAACGTTTTAATGCTTCCCCTGTTGGCAGGGGATTTTTGAGTGAGTGACTGTGTGTGACATAACAAGAGAAAAACTGTTGATGCACAACCAAATTCGAAATTTCACCTTGTGTATTCTACTATTCTAACTCTCACCAGTAAGTTGAGACCTCGACTGCGTTTCTAAAACCCTTGCAGCCTATTTGTGGTCGGGGACCCCCTAGCAGCTGCGCATAGTCTGTGTATAGGAAGAGGTGTGTGTGTGTGTGTGTGTGTGTGTGTGTGTGTGTGTGTGTGTGTGTGTGTGTGTGTGTGTGTGTGTGTGTGTGTGTGTGTGTGTGTGTGTGTGTGTGTGTGTGTGTGTGTGTGTGTGTGTGTGTGTGTGTGTGTGTGTGTGTGTGTGTGTGTGTGTGTGTGTGTGTGCGCGCGTATTATTTTTCCGATTTCAACAACTCTTCTTTGGAAATAAGAACTGAAAATAGGCTACACCCTAGCCCTAGCCTACCTGTTTTAACACATCCTGTTGATAACTGGTTATCTACTACTATAAAGCAGGTCTTCTAGTCATTACTGCTGCAAAAGATGCATAAGAGATGCCTCCATGTTGATTTGGGTTGGGGTAAGTGTGAATTAGTTTAATCAATTATAAACATAAAGTTATTGTCAAATGAATACATTTGTAACATTATTATCATAAAGATGGTTTTCACAACGCTCTCTTTAAACGCAGACCTAGAAGGTTAGAATGTTACGTGTGTCAGAATGTACCTAATAAATCATATTTGCGAAATAAAAATGTTACAGTTTGAACCAAACAATCTTTCTTCATCATGCACACATTAGAATTGAAAAGTTGTCTTCTATGTGTTTATTTTGTGTTTGTTTGTTACAGCAGTGTATATGATGGCCAGTTTAGTCCTTTCCGAGAGTCTAGTAAACCAAGTAGACTGCAATGAAGATATCTCTATGAAGTGTGAAGCTATCCAGGATAAGAGCTATCGATCCATTACATGGTATAAGGTAGACTACAGTAGGCCATTATTGGTACTGTATTTAACCTATTTCATCGGTAAATGTCTCTATTTCAAATATATTTGGGCATTTGTTGATGATGTGAGAAGGAACTCTTTAAAATCAAACTATATAATGTTGTATTGTAATGGCAAATATTATTTTTGTTTTCTGATCTGATGTAACTAGTGTTACATATTATACTGAACAAAAAAATGAACGCAACAATTTCAAAGATTTTCTTGAGTTAGGAGTTCATATGAGGAAAGCAATCAATTAAAATAAATTATTTAGGCCCTTGTCGTGGATATATAAAAGGAGGATGTGCTGGAGTCCAAGTCAAACTAAGATTCTTTATTTCTGAGCTCAGAGAGAATAACAGAGTTACACAGCGCAGTGTAGACAGTCTGAATTCTAAAACAATGGGTAATAAGCACGTCCTTATCGTCCCTGTGCTTGGGCGGGATGTTCCTGTGGTTATGCTCATTGTTGCTGTTTTGCTCAGCAACAATGTTGCACAATAAGATTATCAGAACAGGAGATTATAATGAGACAGTTTCACAAGGTTAGTCACATACGTACAAGTTAGTTTTTCATTACAATCTAATCTATGGATTTCACATTACTGTGAATACAGATATGTATCTGTTGGTCACAAATACCTTAAAGAAAAGGGGCCTCACAATGGACCTCGGTACTTTTGTGCATTCAAATTGCCATCGATACATTTTTATTGTGTTCGTTGCCTGTAGCTCATGCATGCCCATACCACAACCACACCATAGTTCACAACTAGGACATCAGAAAACCACTCACCAACACAACATCTGCAGTTGTGAGGCTGGATGGACATACTGCCAAATTCTCAACAACAAAAAAAAATCACAAAATTTGAGAGAAATAAGCTTTTTGTGCATATGGAACGTTTCTGGGATTTTTTTATTTCAGCTCATGAAACATGGGACCAACACTTTACATGTTGCGTTCATATTTTTGTTCAGTGTACATATTCTATAATATTATTACATGAGAGTAATTTGAATCCCTTCTTCTGGTAAAATAGGTCTGATAAATAACAGAATTGATCAATATACAATAAATGCAATCTTATTTTCTCTGTGTTTAGCTGAACAACCGGACTGGTATTATCAGAAGAAGTGATGACGAGAAGCCGCAGTTCTATGAATTTCCCCGACCTGCCAGGTTTGGAGCGATGGACAGTCTGGTCCTTCCCAGAGTCAGACCTGAGGATGCAGGGACCTATCTGTGTCTCATCAGGGCCAACATAGGACAGACCAACAGAGAGTCAATTGTCACCCTCAGTGTATCTACAGGTACACTATTACTCACCATAGTGGGTTGACTTAGAGTAGGCGATGGAAATTAATAGTGTTATAACCTAGATATGACGAGGGATGATGTATTGATTGATTGTTTGGATACATTGCTTTAATCACCATAAAAGCCACTGGGCCAGGCAACAACACAGGTTTCATAGTACAGGTCCAGAGAATAACTCATGAAAGTGAGCATTCTGTAACTTTCCTGATCTCATGAACTTTTATCACATGTCCACAGATTGTGTTATCCAGACTACAGTGGCAGTGACAGCATGGCAGGACGTGACTCACAGTACCCCACAGTGTACCATGCATGTGGTGGAGGTCTCTGTCATATGGACTTTATGTGGATTCTTGATTCTTGGCCTTGTCAAAATCGCTCTGTGTCTCATCTCTATGGAGGTAAATCAATATATTTTAATCAATATATTATATATTTTATATAACCCTATGTGGTGTCATTGTAGCAGAATATGTAGTTGATAGGCTATATTACTGTATTTTCTCAAATTTCACCTCCTCAGATTTACCATAGGTACAATGACACAAACTAGTAAGTGTGGAGGGTACTTACCGTAATCATGTTAGTTGTTTTCATGACATATAACTATCCAAACTCCATAACTGCAGCGGTTTTGACAATCTATATGAGGTGACGTTGCCCTTTCCTGCAGTCAAATGACCTAGTGGCCTCATGGCTAGAATGTTATTAATATTTTTCAGAATTTCAAAGTTAATAAACATAGAAATAAAACAATACGCAGGAAATCCGGTGTTTCTATATCAAACGTTTTTGTTATTTTTCAGTCTTCTGTGACGTACATAAAGTGTATTATTGGGATGTAAACTCAAAATGTAACACATTTCAACTCTATATCTGACATGGTACAGGTGTCTTCTTTTTAAAGTCCATAACCATGTCTGTGAGGGGAATACTTTTGTTTCAAAGTAGATTTGTTTAAGACTACCAAGACCTTGATTTCGCCCACTGCAGTAAAAGTTTAATAGATGTAAGATGATTCACTCCGTGAGGTAACATTTCCTCTCAAAGCGGGAGCCGTCAATTAACAGTTGCCCCCGCATCCTCTTTTCTCTTCTCCAAATGTGGAAAATATACTGCATCATTTCCCCCTCAAAGACACTGTCATTATATTCATGTTTATTTTTCTCATCAGGTTGTTCGAATCATCAAGAGGAGACATAGCAGGGGAAAACAGCAGTGGTAATGAAAATAGTCTTGGTCAACAGTTCTGAGTGCAGTGATTTCAAAAACATGTTAGGCCTATGAAAACATCTGAGTTAGCTACAAGTAGATGGCAAAATAAAGGAAACACTTGAGTAAATGAGGGATTCAAAGTATATTGGAAGCAGGTGCCTCCACACAGGTGTGGTTCCTGAGTTAATTATGAAATTAATATCCCATCATGCTTACGGTCATGTATAAAATAGCCCAGGTGCCCATTATTTTGGCTACCATGGCTAGAAGAAGAGATCTCAGTGACTTTGAAAGAGGGGTCTCAAAGGAGTATAGGGGGTTGAAAGGGTGTGTGTGTTTGTGTGTGTGTGTGCATCTCAGTCACCAGATCTCAACCCAATTGAACACTTATGGGAGATTCTGGAGCGGCGCCTAAGACAGCGTTTTCCACCACCATCAACAAAACACCTAATTATGACATTTCTCGTGGTCGCATCCCTCCAATATAGTTCCAGACAGATGTAGAATCTATGCCAAGGCGCATTGAAGCTGTTCTGGCGGCTCGTGGTGGACCAATGCCCTATAGACGGGTTGGCTGACAACGTCACGAGAATGATGCACGCACATCAATGAGGCAGAAGTCAGTGTGGTGTTATGATTCTGAATGGTCAGATAGCTAGCAACAATGACAAGAAACTACCATGTGGGGAATCATAGGTGGCTGAAATTTTAAAAAGGCAAAAATTCGCTAGCTAGCTAACCAACAACTGCAACAATGTATTTGAGAGACAACAAGTGCTCATTGTGCACATCAATTTATACACATTTGGAGACTAAATATAGGTTAAATGTTGTAAACAATCTAAGTTACCCTGTCTGTTTTGCCCTATAGTTGGGCACACATCGGTTTTGTTGCTAAACATCCAACCCGTCTATAAAATAAAGACACTTTTATGTTGGTGTTTCCTTTATTTTGGCAATTACTTGTAGGTCACCTGGATAAACTTCTCATTTATGACAGACACAATAATGTCAAGTAAAACCTAACAATACAATGAAAGATGTAAATATCTGCTTCAAATATACAGTACATCAGAAGTTCTGCTTTGTGTTGCAAAAATCTTGCAATGATACCGTGAGCAGTTATCCACTAAATGCAGTTCTATACAGATTGTTCGCCCTACTTACCATAGACTACTGTACTGATTTCATTCTGCCAATACTGGAGTTAATGGGTGAAGATCCATTGATTGGTGAAGATCCAAGATCCACTTTTTACCACCGGTAGCCTCTGCTGGTCATGCCCAATTGAGTAAACTCCTGCTGTTCAAACTGCAGGGTGCTGTAATGACTTAATGTCAGGCTTTGGGGATTTCTCTGCCTATGATACTGTATTGTTATTAACTATGTAGGCCAGAATATACAAATGTTATGAGGCTCAGGTGTGTTGTTTTCTGTATTCAACTGTATTGTGCCCTGTATGTTACAGAAAGAAACACTTTCCAAAGAACTGTCTGTGGTTTTTCACATAAAAGTATCTATGCTTCTGCCAGGAAGTGTGTATGGAGGGGGGAGGGGTGTTAGCATTTTGCAATTTTGTTTGCACACGAAACACCATGGCCTATTAACCTGTTCATTGTATTGCCCTTCCTCCCTAACATGGAGAAGTTACAGTGAGTAAGGTGACTCGGACATTTCTCCATAAGAATCTCTCACCTCCTACGCCTCTAGAAGGGTACTTTGTCACTATGTCATAACACACTTACACCTTGCATTTAAACCTCTGTCGTATATGTCTGTCTGTGATATGTTTTCCTTTTTTTTTAAACGTAAATTATGTCTGTTAAAACAGCAAGTAATACAAGTTGAAAATTATTCTTTGTTTCATCACCGATAATCCTCCTCCTGCCCATGCAATGTTGTTTCAGTTCCTGTTCTTGCTTTCCTAACTAGGGAAAGTGAAAGAGCTATGTCATTCTTCCCTTACTGTTCTCCAGCCTGTATTGGCCTTACCTTGTGGGGGAAATCCAGCTGGTTTGGATGCTGTCCTTCTGGGTGCATTGGCTTGACAGAATCTACTGATCACAGAGGGGCTAACGCAGACTCCCCAATGACTTGACCTATGTACTGCAGCAGATTACCCTGGTAGCATCAGAACAAAGGAACATGTTTTATGGATCCCGTACGCATCGATTTGAAATTTACAGAGATGTGTCTTTTCATTGAGGGTCAATTGAAATAGACAATTTGAAAACACGAGTACAGAACTCCACCTGTTGGTGATTCTTGAAAATACAACCAGAATTGTGACACAACAACTTAGATAATATCACATGGATAAAAAAGTGTGAAAGTTGTTTTTCTTAACTTCACTAGGGTATGTGGGATGCTAGTGTCCCACCTCGTCAACAGCCACTGAAACTGCAGGGCGCCAAATTCAAAACAACAGAAATCCCATAATTAAAATTCCTCAAACATACAAGTATTTTACACCATTTTAAAGATACACTTGTTGTAAATCCAGCCACAGTGTGCGATTTCAAAAAGGCTTTACGACGAAAGCACCCCAAACGATTATGTTAGGTCAGAGCCAAGTCACAGAAAAACACAGCCATTTATCCAGCCAAAGAGAGGAGTCACAAAAAGCAGAAATAGAGATAAAATTAATCACCTTCGATGATCTTCATCAGATGACACTCATAGGACTTCATGTTACTGTCACGCCCTGGCCTTAGTATTCTTTGTTTTCTTAATTATTTTAGTTAGGTCAGGGTGTGACATGGGGAATGTATGTGTTTTTTGTAGTGTCTAGGGTGGTTGTAAAGTTTAGGGGGTTTATTAGAGTAGTTGGGTTTATGTTTAGTATAGAAGTCTAGCTGTATCTATGGTTGAGTGTAGGTATCTAGGAAAGTCTATGGTTGCCTGAATTGGGTCTCAATTAGAGACAGCTGGTTATTGTTGTCTCTGATTGGGAGCCATATTTAAGGCAACCATAGGCTTTAGCTGTTTGTGGGGAATTGTCTATGTTGAACGTTTGTTGCTTGTCCATGCACTTACGTCATTAGCTTCACGGTCGTTTGTTGTTTTGGTTTGTTTTGTGTATAGTGTTCGTTTTCGTGTTTTTTCCTCTCTTCTAATAAAAGAAGATGTACTTTCCACGCGCTGCGCCTTGGTCCTCCCTCAGTCCCTTTGACGATCGTGACAGAATTCCCCACCAGAATCGGATCAAGCAGCGTGTGAAACAACAACAGGACCCACCTACACAGGACTATTGGAATTGGGAGGAAATTCTGGACCGCGAAGTACCAGGAGAATATAACCGCCCCAAAGCTGAGCTGGAGGCAGCGAAAGCAGAGAGGCGGAGATATGAGGAGGCAGCACGGAAACAAGGCTGGAACCCCGTAAGTCAAACCCAAAAATTTCTTGGGGGGGGCTCTTGGGTAGTTTAGTTGGGTCAGTCGGGAGACGTGAGCCAACTCCTCCTGTTTACCGTAAGGAGCCGGTGAGGGCGGATTTGGAGGAGAGTGACGCAGAGACAGTAAAGGAGTTAATGGAGAAATTGGAGGAGAGAGTTATGAGGGATGTATTGGTTTGGTGCATGAGGCACGGCATCCGTCCGAATGAACGTGTTGGTGATTTAATGTCACCGGGAACAGCTCTCCATACTCGTTGTGAGACGGGTGCTAGCCGTCTGGTTAAGACAGTGCCTACAGCACGCACAAAGCCTCCTGTGCGTCTCCAGAGTCCTGTGCGTCCTGTCACTGCTCCTTGCACTAGCCCTGTGGTGCGTGTCCCCAGCCCAGTACCACCAGTGCCGGCACCACGCATCAAGCCTCCTGTGCGTCTCTAGAGCCCTGTACGCACTGTTCCTTCTCCCCGTACTCGCCCTGATGTGCGTGCCCTCAGCCCGGTACCACCAGTGCCGGTACCACGCACCAGGCCTATAGTGCGCCTCGAGAGTCCAGTGTGCCCTGTTCCTCCTCCACGTACTAGCCCTATGTTGCGTGTCTCCAGCTCATTACCACCAGTGCCTACACCACGCACCAAGCCTCCTGTGTGTCCCCAGAGTCCTGTGCGTCCTGTTGCTGCTCCCCGCACTAGCCCTGAGATGCGTGTCCCCAGCCCGGTACCACCAGTTCCGGCACCACGCACTAGGCCTAATGTGCGTCCCCAGGGTCCAGTATGCCCTGTTCCTTCTCCACGCACTAGCCTGAAGGTGCGTGTCCTTAGCCCGGTGCCTCCAGTTCCGGCACCACGCACCAGGCCTACAGTGCGCCTCAGCCGGCCAGAGTCTGCTGTCTGCACAGCGGTGCCTGAACTTCCCGTCTGCCAAGCGCCATCTGAGCCACCAGTCTGCCCAGCGCCATCTGAGCCATCAGTCTGCCCAGCGCCATCTGAGCCATCAGTCTGCCCAGCTCCATCTGAGCCATCAGTCTGCCCAGCGCCATCTGAGCCATCAGTCTGCCCAGCGCCATCTGAGCCATCCGTCTGCCCCGAGCCGTCAGAGCCGCCCGTCTGTCCCGAGCCGTCAGAGCCGTTCGTCAGTCAGGAGCCGCTAGAGCCATTCGTCAGTCAGGATCTGCCAGAGCCGCCAACCAGACAGGATCTGCCAGAGCCGCCAACCAGACAGGATCTGCCAGAGCCGCCAACCAGACAGGATCTGCCAGAGCCGCCAACCAGACAGGATCTGCCAGAGCCGCCTACCAGATAGGATCTGCCAGAGCCGCCTACCAGACAGGATCTGCCAAAGCCGCCTACCAGCCATGAGCAGCCAGAGCCGCCAGCCAGCCATGAGCAGCCAGAGCCGCCAGCCAGCCATGAGCAGCCAGAGCCGCCAGCCAGCCATGAGCAGCCAGAGCCGCCAGCCAGCCATGAGCAGCCAGAGCCGCCAGCCAGCCATGAGCAGCAAGAGACGCCAGCCAGCCATGAGCAGCCAGAGCCGCCAGCCAGCCATGAGCAGCCAGAGCCGCCAGCCAGCCATGAGCAGCCAGAGCCACCAGCCAGCCATGAGCAGCCAGAGCCGCCAGCCAGCCATGAGCAGCCAGAGCCGCCAGCCAGCCATGAGCAGCCAGATCAGCCAGCCAGCCATCAGCAGCCAGATCCGCCAGCCAGCCATGAGCAGCCAGATCCGCCAGCCAGCCATGAGCAGCCAGATCCGCCAGCCAGCCATGAGCAGCCAGATCCGTCAGCCAACCATGAGCCGTCCAGCCAGGATCCGCCAGAGCCGTCCAGCCAGGATCCGCCAGAGCCGTCATCCAGCCAGGATCCGTCCCTCAGTTCGGAGCTGCCGTCCCTCAGTCCGGAGCTGCCCCTTATCCTGGTGCTGCCCCTTATCCCGGTGCTGCCCCTTATCCCGGAGCTGCCCCTTATCCCGGTGCTGCCCCTTATCCCGGTGCTGCCCCTTATCCCGGTGCTGCCCCTTAGTCCGGTGCTGCCCCTTAGTCCGGTGCTGCCCCTTAGTCCGGTGCTGCCCCTTAGTCCGGGGCTGCCCCTTAGTCCGGGGCTGCCCCTTAGTCCGGGGCTGACGGACGGACGCCCACCCAGACCCACCCCTAGACTGTGTGCTGGTGCGCCCGGAGTTCGCACCTTAAGGGGGGGGGGGTTATGTCACACCCTGGCCTTAGTATTCTTTGTTTTCTTAATTATTTTAGTTAGGTCAGGGTGTGACATGGGGAATGTATGTGTTTTTGTAGTGTCTAGGGTGGTTCTAAAGTTTAGTGGGTTTATTAGAGTAGTTGGGTTTATGTTTAGTATAGAAGTCTAGCTGTGTCTATGGTTGAGTGTAGGTATCTAGGAAAGTCTATGGTTGCCTGAATTGGGTCTCAATTAGAGACAGCTGGTTATTGTTGTCTCTGATTGGGAGCCATATTTAAGGCAACCATAGGCTTTAGCTGTTTGTGGGGAATTGTCTATGTTGAACGTTTGTTGCTTGTCCATGCACTTACGTCATTAGCTTCACGGTCGTTTGTTGTTTTGGTTTGTTTTGTGTATAGTGTTTGTTTTCGTTTTCGTGTTTTTTCCTCTCTTCTAATAAAAGAAGATGTACTTTCCACGCGCTGCGCCTTGGTCCTCCCTCAGTCCCTTTGACGATCGTGACAGTTACACAATACATGTATGTTTTGTTCGGTAAAGTTCATATTTATATCCAAAAATCTGAGTTTACATTGGCGCGTTATGTTCAGTAGTTCCAAAACATTCGGTGATTTTGAAGAGAGCCACGTCAATTTACAGAAATACTCAAAACAAACATTGCTAGATCCCCTTCTCTTTAATGCAACCGCTGTGTCAGATTTAAAAAAAAACGTTACGCAAAAAGCACACCATGCAATAATCTGAGTACAGCGCTCAGACATAAAACCAAACCATACAGATATCCGCCATGTTGTGTAGTCAACAGAAGTCAGAAATAGCATTATAAATATTCACTTACCTTTGGTGATCTTCATCAGAATGCACTCCCAGGAATCCCAGTTCCACAATAAATGTTTGATTTGTTCGATAAAGTCCATCATTTATGTCCAAATACATCCTTTTTGTTCGCGCGTTTAGCCCAGTAATCAAAATTCATGAGGCATGATCTCTAGGTGCAGAAAAAATTCCGTTACAGTCCGTAGAAACATGTCAAACGATGTATAGAATCAATCTTTAGGATGTTTTTAACATAAATCTTCAATAATGTTCCAACCGGAGAATTCCTTTGTCTTTAGAATTGCAATGGAACGCAAGCTACCTCTTACGTGAACGCGCGTGGTCAGCTCATGGCACTCTGGGAGAGACCTTACTCAATCCCCTCTCATTCGCCCCCACTTCACAGTAGAAGCCTCAAACAAGGTTCTAAAGACTGTTTAAATCTAGTGGAAGCCTTAGGAAGTGCAATATGACCCCATAGACACTGTATATTCGATAGGCAATGTGGTGAAAAACTACAAACCTCAGATTTCCCACTTCCTGGTTGGATTTTTTCTTAGGTTTTTGCCTGCCATATGAGTTCTGTTATACTCACAGACATCATTAATTATATGCATTATATGCATATTCAGGCTTTTATGGCTGAGTAGCAGGCAGTTTAATTTGGGCACGCTTTTCATCCAAAATGCCCAATGCTGCCCCCTACCCAAGAGAAGTTAAATAAAAATACTGTACAAAAATATATTTGAAATATTGTACTGTAGTTTATCATGTGGACATTAATACAGGTTCATAGTGCTACTCATGCGTACATGGCAAATCGTACCATGCAAACACGTTGAGCTTTATTGGTTCCTTTCTTTTTTCTTAAATACAAATTGCAATCATATTCATTAGTCCTGTTTGATACAGCCTGACAGGGGGCCAAAAGCAGCAGCTACTCTTCCTGGGATCCACATAAAACATGAACATTTACATAAAACAGAACATTAACCTCTCTGGGATATGTGGGACGGTAGCGAAAATAGTGAAAATGCAGTGCGCCAAATTCAAATAAATTACTATAAAAATGTAACTTTCATGAAATCACATATTCAATATACCAAATTAAAGCTACACTTGTTGTGAATCCAGCCAACGTGTCAGATTTCAAAAATGCTTTACGGCGAAAGCAAACAATGCTATTATCTGAGGATAGCACCCAAGCTAACAATCACAGACCATCATATTTCAACCCTCCCGGCGCGACACAAAATGCAGAAATAAAGATATAATTCATGCCTTACCTTTGACGAGCTTCTTCTGTTGGCACGCCAATATGTCCCATAAACATCACAAATGGTCCTTTTGTTCGATTAATTCCGTCGATATATATCCAAAATGACCATTTATTTGGCGCGTTTGATCCAGAAAAACACCGGTTCCAACTTGCACAACGTGACTACAAAATATCTCAAAAGTTACCTGTAAGCTTTGTCCAAACATTTCAAACTACTTTTGTAATACAACTTTAGGTATTTTTTAACGTAAATAATCAATAAAATTGAAGACGGGGTGATCTGTGTTCAATGCCGGAGGAAAACAGTGTAGCATGCTTTCTGGTCACGCGCCTCTAACAAACAGTACACTTCACTGGAACATCATTCTGAACATGGCTACTTCTTCATTTCTCAAAGGAAAAACCTCAACCAATTTCTAAAGACTGTTGACATCCAGTGGAAGCGATAGGAACTGCAGGAAGGTCCCTTAGAAATCTGGATTCCCAATGAAACCCATTGAAAAGAAAGTGACCTAAAAAAAAAAATCTGAATGGTTTGTCCTCTGGGTTTTGCCTGCCAAATAAGTTAGACATGACTCAAACAGTTTTAGAAACTTCAGAGTGTTTTCTATCCAATACTACTAATAATATTCATATACTAGCATCTGGGACTGAGTAGGAATGTAACGATTGTCGTCGGGAGAAGGAGAGGAGGACCAAAGTGCATCGTGGTACATATCCATAATACTTTTAATAAAATACGAAACACTTGACAAAACAACAAAACCGACAAACGAACAGTTCTGTAAGGTGACGACACACAAAACAGAAAACAACTACCCACAAACACAGGTGGGAACAGGCTACCTAAGTATGGTTCTCAATCAGAGACAACGATAGACAGCTGCCTCTGATTGGGAACCATACCAGGCCAAACACATAGAAATACAAAACAAGGACAACATAGAACACCAGACATAGAATGCCCACCCAAACTCACGCCCTGACCAACCAAAATAGAGACATAAAAAGGATCTCTAGGGTCAGGGCGTGACAAGGAGGCAGTTTCCTCTGGGCACGCTTTTCATCCAAACGTGAAAATGCTGCCCCCTATCCTAGAGAAGTTAATAAACAAGAACAGCTCAAGGACAGAACTACATTAAAAAATGGCTCATGTAGCCTACATATCAATACATACACACAAACTATCTAGGTCAAATAGGGGAGTAGCGTTGGGCCGTGAGGTGTTACTTTATCTGTTTTTTTAAACCAGGTTTGCTGTTCACTTGAGCAATATGAGATGGAAGCGAGTTCCATGCAATAATGGCTCTATATAATACTGTACGCTTTTTAGAATTTGTTCTGGATTTGCGGACAGTCAAAAAAAAAAAAGTGGCATGTCTGGTAGGGTAAGTGTGTGTGTCAGAGCTGTGTGTAAGTTGACTATGCAAACAATTTGGAATTTGATGCAGTCAGTCTCTCCTCAACTCTTAGCCAAGAGAGCCTGACATGCATAGTATTTATATTAGATCTCTGATAACAATGAAGAGCAAGACGTGCCACTCTGTTCTGGACCAGCTGCAGCTTAACTAGGTGTATTTCATTTGATTTCATGTGCATTATGGCAGCTAAAAGCTGAATTACAGTAACACATACAATAAACAATTTATTTTTAAATAAGACGAGATTCCACAAATTGAACAAAATCAAAACGATTTTGGAGGTAGAAGGGACTGAGCAGTGGAGGAAGGAGGGAGCATCTTGGTCACAGTCACAGCCAGGGAGCTCGGTAGTCATATCAGAGTCAGAGACACGTTCGCACACCTCTGCACACCTCGCTGTTCCCGACGTCCTCAGCCTCTCCTTATGGAATCCATAGGTAGCTGGCTAGCTACTCCTCTACACTACCAATGTGTAGCACCTACTCGGGTGATGCCCCAGCAGCCGCTGCTACGAGAAAGTCCACCACACATCGTAATCGTCCAAGTAGCTAGTTGTCTTCATCTTTACGTGCCTCTGCTATCTCGAAAAATCCTCTCAGTGTACTTATCTCTGCCTCTCATGGCGTTGAAGTTATCTAAAGATAATTTAAGTCACCCTATAGTTAAAACATTTTTTATATACAGTACCAGTCAAAAATTTGGACACACCTACTCATTAAAGGGTTTTTCTTTATTTGTACTATTTTCTACATTGTAGAGTAATAGTGAAGACATCAAAACTATGAAATAACACACATGGAATCATGTAGTAACCAAAAAAGTGTTAAACAATTCAAAATATATTTTATATTTGAGATACTTCGAAGTAGCCACCCTTTACCTTGATGACAGCTTTGCACACGCTTGGCATTCTCTCAACCAGCTTCATGAAGTAGTCACCTGGAATGCATTTCGATTAGCATGTGTGCCTTGTTAAAAGTGAATTTGTGGAATTTCTTTCCTTCTTAATGCTTTTGAGCCCATCAGTTGTGATGTGACAAGGTAGGGCTGGCATACATAAGATAGCCCTATTTGGTAAAAGACCAAGTCCATATTATGGCAAGAACAGCTCAAACAAGCAAAGAGAAACGACAGTCCATCAGTACTTTAACTTCTTATGGCTGCAGGGGCAGTATTGAGTAGCTTGGATGAAAGGTGCCCAAAGTAAACGGCCTGCTCCTCAGTCCCAGTTACTAATATATGCATATTATTATTAGAATTGGATAGAAAACACTCTGAAATTTCTAAAACTGTTTGAATTATGTCTGTGAGTATAACAGAACTCATATGGCAGGCAAACCCAGTCAGTCGGCAGAACCCAGAAGATGAGGCAGACACAGCGGTACTTGAGACTGTGTTATAATAAAGTAAAAAGGAAAGTACCCCAGGCAAAAGTATAAATCCACAACGTCAAAAGTAAATCCAAGAGAAAAAAGGTATATCCTCCAAGTCACAAGGTAAAGTACAGCAGGGAAAAAACCTCAAAAGAAAAATCTAAATAAATAAGTAAATAAACGAGAACAAAAACAGAGTACCTCAAGAGAATCCAACTGGAGAAACAAAAGTTCACAGCATGGCTGGGGCTGGGTGCTAACATTCAAACACAGAGCAAAGAACTGAGGAAAACTAAGGGTTTAAATACATACAAGGGAAACGAGGCACGGGTGAAAATAATAACTGGAAATAAGGGAAAACAAAAGGGTCAAAAAAGCCCAATGGGGGCATCTAGTGACCAAAACCGGAACAATCCTGGCCAAATCCTGACAATGAGTCCAAATTTTAGATTTTTGGTTCCAACCGCCGTACCTTGACAAAGAAGGAGAGTAATGGAGTGCTGCCTCAGATGACCTGGCCTCCACAATCACCCGACCTCAGCCCAATTGAGAGGGTTTGGGATGAGTTAGACCGCAGAGTGAAGGAAAAGCAGCCAACAAGTGTTCAGCATATGTGGGAACTTCTTCAAGACCGTTGGAAAAGCATTTCAGATGAAGCTGGTTGAGAGAATGCCAAGAGTGTGCAAAGCTGTCATCAAGGCAAAGGGTGGCTACTTTGAAGAATCTAACATCTAAAATATATTTTGATTTGTTTAACACTTTTTTGGTTACTACATGATTCCATATGTGTTATTTCATATAGTTATTTTACAATGTAGAAAATAGTACAAATAAAGAAAAACTCTTGAATGAGTAGGTGTTCTAAATCTTTAGACCGGTAGTGTATATCATAATAAAACAGGCAGGGAGAGTGAGCTTGTCCGCGGTGGTATTCAAACCCCAACGTTCTGGGTCTTAGCCCAGTTGGCATCAACTGTGCCACATTTAAAGTGCGTGTGGCAGAGTCGATCTCGTCGCTAATAAACACCATGTCACTACAATATTTAACTAAATAAATCACACTGGAGTTAAATCCTTCACTTTTTACTGTTTGCTTCTCACATTTTCACAAACACTATATACAAGTAAAAACATCAGCCCAATAACAAAGCCACTAAGTCAAACCTGCACGTCACAACAATGTCCAAATACACAGCACATAAAACTTCCATGTTCAAAGCCTATTCTGTGCCATTTTTAAAATGTGGAAAAACTACAACACTCAGTATTTACAGTGGAAAATACTGCAAGTTGCACTAAAACAACACAGGATCTCCTTGAAGTTTGTGCGCATCTCGAGGCTGCGGAAGGCATAGATGACAGAGTCTATGACAGAGTTACACATGATGAGCACCAGGTAGGTAGTGAAGTGGAACATGTAGCAGACACAGAATGGGTTCTTGGGACAGGTGATAAGGAGGATGAGGTGGAGGAAGAAAGGTGCCCAGCAGCAGACGAACACCCCCAGAAGAATGGTGATGGTGACCGCTCCCTTCATGCAGGTCCTCTGTGGCACCACGCCCTCCACAGGCAGAGCAGCGATGCGCTTGATGTGAAGCCTCGCCAGCAGAAACATGTGAACGTACAGAGTGACCATGAGCACCAGCATGGTGAAGAACATGATGATCAGACACACGATGACTGTCTTGCTCTCTGAGTAGACGATGAAGACAATCCCACAGACCACACATGTCAGCCAGATCCCCCCCGATGGCCAGGAGAGCCCGTCGCATTGTCACGATGCTGTGGTAGCACAGGGCATAGAAGATGGTCACGTAACAGTCAATGGCGATAGCTAGGCGGTTACAAATGGAGGCCACCAGGGAGGTACAGATTGTGGAGTCAAAGAAGTTGTCCATGAGTTGAATAAAGTGGTCGTCCGCCACTATCAACCGACTGTTCAGTGCAGCGATTACCACCGTCTCTAGTGAGTTGGAGACACTCACCAGTATGTCAGCAGCAGCAAGACAACACAAGACGACGTACATGGGTGAATTCCCCTGCTGGTCTTCCCTGACCAGAGACTCCCTATTAGTCTCTTTGAGCCGAAGGTCCGGCGGCAGCAGATGTCTGTAAGTGTTGTTCATCTGGTGGGAATTTAGTCAACAGTTCACAGAGGGAGATGCCGTGATGCAGGAATGCAGGAATACAAGGTAATGAGAGAGCCACCTGCCCCCTAAGAACCTCTTCTGGAGCCCTGCTGCTGGATGCTCCTCCTTTTAGATCACAGCTGGAGAGAACTGTGGTTGTCTGGTTTCTCCTGAGCCCTGAGAGCCCTTTCAGCCAGCCCCGGTCCAATTCAATGAACACAGCCTGAACCTGGGTGCTCGTGCAGACATACACAGACACACACATTCACTCAAGTGCACACACAGACACACATAGACACACACACACACACACACACATTCAATAGTTTGACATAGACTAAGTTGTTTCACGTTATACAACTTTCCCTTCACCTGATAATACTTAATCTATGACATTCATTCTATTTGACGGCCTTCTTGAAAGTAAAAATATCCCAGCCAATTGAGAAACTTACAGTAAATTAAACGGACAAAACCGATGGTGCATGTAAAATCAAAATAGAAAAGAATCATTGTTTCAAAAGTAGCTACAGTATTTTGCACCAAATAATTTAAAGCCAAAGGCAATGTGGCTATACACACACACACACACACACACACACACACACACACACACACACACACACACACACACACAAAGCAAAAAGGGTGTTTCAAGACATGTTTTGCATTTAGGTCTAACAGTGGATAGAACCTGAGACCTACTGTATGTCCTTAATCTCTATGAAACTTGTCAGAATATATAGGCATAACAACGAGTCTAACCTTTTCTTGGCCCAGGAACCGTCTGTTTGCATTTCATCCAACATAGCATTACACAACTGGATTTTCCTTTTATCTGATCTTTAAAAAAATTGTTGGGCAGACAGTTGATGTGTAGTCAAGCTGAAGATGCCAATATTTAGGGTCATGAATACCGACCCGTAGCATTCACGTCTGTAGCCATGAAGTGCATTGAAAGGCTGGACATGGCTCACATCAACACCATTATTCCAGAAACCCTAGACCCACTCCAATTTGCATACTGCTCTAACAGATCAACAGATGATGCAATCTCTATTGCACTCCACACTGCCCTTTCCAACCGGGACAAAACAGCTCAGCTTTCAACACCATAGTGCCCTCAAACCTCATCAATAAGCTAAGGACCCTGGGACTAAACACCTGCCTCTGCAACTGGATCCTGGACTTCCTAACGGGCCGCACCCAGGTGGTAAGGGTATAGTTGAAGTCGGAAGTTTACATACACTTAAGGTTGGAGTCACTAAAACTCGTTTTTCAACCACTCCACAAATTAATTGTTAACAAACTATAGTTTTGGCAAGCCCGGTAAGGACATCTACTTTGTGCCTGACTGTCACGATTGTCTATAGGAGAGAGTGAGGACCAAGGCGCAGCGCGTGAAAAGAACATCTTCTTTTTATTTTGAAGAAGGAAAAAACAAAACAAAACACTTACAAACTAACAAAACAACAAACGACCGTGAAGCTACAAAACGAAAGTGCACACACAAGCTACTAACGTTTAGACATAGACAATTACCCACAAACAGCTAAAGCCTATGGCTACCTTAAATATGGCTCCCAATCAGAGACAACCGAAACCAGCTGTCTCTAATTGGGAACCCATTCAGGCAACCATAGACTTTCCTAGACAACTACACACAACATTAAACCATCTATACACCTTAACCCTCTAAACCATACAACACCCTAGACAATACAAAAACACACAAACTTCCCCATGTCACACCCTGACCTAACTAAAATAATAATGAAAACAAAGATATTAAGGCCAGGGTGTGACATAACCCCCCCCTTAAGGTACGAACTCCGGGCGCACCAGCACACAGTCTAGGGGAGGGTCTGGGTGGGCTTCCGTCCACGGTGGCGGCTCCGGCACTGGTCGTGGTTCCCACCCCACCACAGTCACTACCCGCCTCCGTAGCTTCCTCCAAATGGCTACCCTCCACATTAACCCCACTGGATTAAGGGGAAGCTCCGGACTAAGGGGCAGCTCCGGACTAAGGGGCAGCTCCGGACTAAGGGGCAGCTCCGGACTAAGGGGCAGCTCCGGACTAAAGGGCAGCACCAGGATAAGGGGTAGCACCAGGATAAGGGGCAGCTCCGGACTGAGGGACGACAGCTCCGGACTGAGGGACGGATCCTGGCTGGATGACGGCTCTGGCGGAACCTGGCTGGACGGCTCATGGCTGGCTGACGGATCTGGCTGCTCATGGCTGGCTGACGGATCTGGCTGCTCATGGCTGGCTGACGGATCTGGCTGCTCATGGCTGGCTGACGGATCTGGCTGCTCATGGCTGGCTGACGGATCTGGCTGCTCATGGCTGGCTGACGGATCTGGCTGCTCATGGCTGGCTGACGGATCTGGCTGCACATGGCTGGCTGACGGATCTGGCTGCACATGGCTGGCTGACGGATCTGGCTGCACATGGCTGGCTGGCGGATCTGGCAGATCCTGTCTGGTTGGCGGCTCTGGCAGATCCTGTCTGGTTGGCGGCTCTGGCAGATCCTGTCTGGTTGGCGGCTCTGGCTGATCCTGTCTGGTTGGCGGCTCTGGCAGATCCTGTCTGGTTGGCGGCTCTGGCAGATCCTGTCTGGTTGGCGGCTCTGGCAGATCCTGTCTGGTTGGCGGCTTTGGCAGATCCTGTCTGGTTGGCGGCTCTGGCAGATCCTGTCTGGTTGGCGGCTCTGGCAGATCCTGTCTGACGAATGGCTCTAGCGGCTCCTGACTGACGAACGGCTCTGACGGCTCGGGACAGACGGGCGGCTCTAATGGCTCGGGGCAGACGGACGGCTCAGATGGCGCTGGGTAGACGGATGGCTCAGATGGCGCTGGGTAGACGGATGGCTCAGATGGCGCTGGGTAGACGGATGGCTCAGATGGCGCTGGGTAGACGGATGGCTCAGATGGCGCTGGGTAGACGGATGGCTCAGATGGCGCTGGGTAGACGGATGGCTCAGATGGCGCTGGGTAGACGGATGGCTCAGATGGCGCTGGGTAGACGGATGGCTCAGATGGCGCTGGGTAGACGGATGGCTCAGATGGCGCTTGGCAGACGGGCAGTTCAGGCATCGCTGTGCAGACGGCAGACTCTGGCCAGCTGAGGCGCACTGTAGGCCTGGTGCGTGGTGCCGGAACTGGTGGTACCGGGCTGGGGACACGCATCTCAGGGCTAGTGCGGGGAGCAGCAACAGGACGCACAGGACTCTGGGAACACACAGGAGGCTTGGTGCGTGGTTTAGGCACTGGTGGTAAAGGGCTGGAGACACGCACCATAGGGCTAGTGCGTGGAGGAGGCACTGGTGGTACTGGGTTGGGGCGGGGAGGTGGCGCCGGAAATACCGGACCGTGCAGGCGTACTGGCTCCCTTGAGCACTGAGCCTGCCCAACCTTACCTGGTTGTATGCTCCCCGTAGCCCGACCAGTGCGGGGAGGTGGAATAACCCGCACCGGGCTATGTAGGCGAACCGGGGACACCATGTGTAAGGCTGGTGCCATGTAAGCCGGCCCGAGGAGACGCACTGGTGACCAGATGCGTTGGGCCGGCTTCATGACACCCGGCTCAACGCTCAATCTAGCCCGGCCGATACGTGGAGCTGGACTGTACCTAACCGGGCTATGCACGCGTACAGGAGACACCATGCGCTCTACTGCGTAACACGGTGTCTGCCCGTACTCTCGCTCTCCACGGTAAGTACAGGGAGTAGGCGCAGGTCTCCTACCTGACTTCGCCACACTCCCTTTAAGGCCCCCCTCAAGAAATTTTTGGGTTGTACTCACGGGCTTCCAGCCTTGTTTCCGATGCTGCCTCCTCATATCGCCTCCTCGCCGGCTTTAGCTGCCTCCAGCTCTTCACGAGGAAAGGGGATATTCTCCCGGTTGTGCCCAAGGCCCCTTACCATCCAGTATCTCCTCCCATGTCCATGAATCCTGTGTAGGTGGATCCTGTTGCCGCTTCACACACCGCTTGGTCGTAGATTGGTGGGTAATTCTGTCACGATTGTCTATAGGAGAGAGTGAGGACCAAGGTGCAGCGCGTGAAAAGAACATCTTCTTTTTATTTTGAAGAAGGAAAAAACAAAACAAAACACTTACAAACTAACAAAACAACAAACGACCGTGAAGCTACAAAACGAAAGTGCACACACAAGCTACTAACGTTTAGACATAGACAATTACCCACAAACAGCTAAAGCCTATGGCTACCTTAAATATGGCTCCCAATCAGAGACAACCGAAACCAGCTGTCTCTAATTGGGAACCCATTCAGGCAACCATAGACTTTCCTAGACAACTACATACAACATTAAACCATCTATACACCTTAACCCTCTAAACCATACAACACCCTAGACAATACAAAAACACACAAACTTCCCCATGTCACACCCTGACCTAACTAAAATAATAATGAAAACAAAGATATTAAGGCCAGGGTGTGACACTGACACAAGTCATTTTTCCATTAATTGTTTACAGACAGATTATTTAACTTATAATTCACTGTATCACAATTCCAGTGGGTCAGAGGTTTACATACACTAAGTTGACTGTGCCTTTAAACAGCTTGGAAAATTCCAGAAAAGGATGTCATGGCTTTAGAAGCTTCTGATAGGCTAATTGACATAATTTGAGTCAATTGGAAGTGTACCTGTGGATGTATTTCAAGGCCTACCTTAAAACCCAGGGCCTCTTTGCTTGACATCATCGGAAAATCAAAAGAAATCAGACAAGACCTTAGAAAACAAATTGTAGACCTGGTTCATCCTTGGGAGCAATTTCCAAACGCCTGAAGGTACCACGTTCATCTGTACAAACAGTAGTATGCAAGTATAAACACCATGGGACCACGCAGCCGTCATACCGCTCAGGAAGGAGACGTGTTCTGTCTCTTAGAGATAAACGTACTTTGGTGCGAAAAGTGCCAGAACAACAGTGCCAAACAACAGCAAAGAACCGTGTGAAGAGGCTGGAGGAAACTGTTACAAAAGTATCTATATCCACAGTAAAACGAGTCATATATCGATATAACCTGAAAGGCCTCTGAGCAAGGAAGAAGTCACAGCTCCAAAACCAACATAAAAAAGCCAGACTACGGTTTGCAACTGCACATGGGGACAAAGATCGTACTTTTTGAAGAAATGTCCTCTGGTCTGATGAAACAAAAATAGAACTGTTTGGCCATAATGACCATCGTTATGTTTGGAGGAAAAAGAGGGAGGCTTGCAAGCCGAAGAACACCATCCCGACCGTGAAGCATGGGGGTGGCAGCATCATGTCAGCATCATGTTGTGGGGGTGCTTTGCTGCAGAGTAACTGGCGCAATTCACAAAATAGATGGCGTCGTGAGGAAGTAAAATTAGGTGGATATATTGAAGCAACATCAGTCAGGAAGTTAAAGCTTGGTCGCAAATGGGTCTTCCAAATGGACAATGACCCCAAGCATACTTCCAAAGTTGTGGCAAAATGGCTTAAGGACAACAAAGTCAAGGAATTGGAGTTGCCATCACAAAGCCCTGACCTCAATCCTATTGAAAATTTGTATGGCAGAACTGACTAAGCGTGTGCGAGTAAGGAGGCCTACAAACCTGACTCAGTTACACCAGCTCTGTCAGGAGGAATGGGCCAAAATTCACCCAACTTATTGTGGGAAGCTTGTGGAAGGCTACCCGAAACGTTTGACCCAAGTTAAACAATTTAAAGGCAATGCTACCAAATACCAATTGAGTGTATGTAAACTTCTGACCCACTGGGAATGTGATGAAAGAAATAAAAGCTGAAATAAATCATTCTCTCTACTATTATTCTGACCTTTCACATTCTTAAAATAAAGTGGTGATCTTAACTGACCTAAAACAGGTAATTTATACTGGGATTAAATGTCAGGAATTGTGAAAAATTGAGTTTCAATGTATTTGGCTAAGGTGTATGTAAACTTCCGACTTCAACTGTAGGTAACAACACATCCGCCACGCTGATCCTCAACACAGGGGCCCCTCAGGGGTGCGTGCTCAGTCCCTTCCTGTACTCCCTGTTCACTCATGACTGCACGGCCAGGCACGATTCCAACACCATCATAAAGTTTGCTGATGACACAACAGTGGTAGGCTTGATCACCGACAACGATGAGACAGCCTATAGGGAGGAGGTCAGAGATCTGGCCGTGTGGTGCCAGGACAAAAACCTCTCCCTCAACTTGATCAAGACAAAGGAGATGATTGTGGACTACAGGAAAAAGAGGACCGAGCACGCCCCCATTCTCATCGACGGGACTGTAGTGGAGCAGGTTGAATGCTTCAAGTTCCTTGGTGTCCACATCACCAACAAAATAACATGGTCCAAGTACACCAAGACAGTCGTGAAGAGGGCACGACAAAACCTATTCCCCCTCAGGAGACTGAAAAGATTTGGCATAGGTCCTCAGATCCTCAAAAGGTTCTACAACTGCACCATTGAGAGCATCCTGACTGGTTGCATCACTGCCTGGTATGGCAAATGCTCAGTCTCCGAACCGCAAGGCACTACAGAGGGTAGTGCGTACGGCCAAGTATATCACTGGGGCAAAGCTTCCTGCCATCCACGACCTCTATACCAGGCGGTGTCAGAGGAAGGCCCTAAAAATTGTTAAAGACTCCAGCCACCCTAGTCATAGACTGTTCTCTATGCTACCGCATGGCAAGCAGTACCGGAGCGCCAAGTCTAGGTCCAAGAGACTTCTAAACAGCTTCTACCCCCAAGCCATAAGGCTCCAGAACATCTAATCAAATGGCTACCAAGACTATTTGCATTGCCCCCCCCCCCCTTTACACTGCTGCTACTCTCTGTTGTTATCATCTGTCACAGATCCCTCTGGTACTGTTGATCATTCCATGCACCAGTTTCGGAGGTCTACGTCACCGGCCTCTAGGCACTGAACTGTGTCATTACGCACACCTGGTTCCTATTCCTCGCTGATTGTATTTGTATAAATGTGCCCTTTGTTTCTCCATTGGGCTGTCGATTATTGTTCCAATGTCCGTTGTTCCTGTGCTGTGTTGTTTTGGCTTTCGTGCTGTTTGGATGTGTATATATGATTACGGGTCTCGTCCCATGGTGTATCATTGTGCGCTTGTGTTTTTCGGGACTCGTCCCGCGTAGGTATTACGGGTCTCACCCCATGTATTTATTTGAGGTACTCCTCGCTCATTTGTTTGGGTTCAACCCTGGATTTTGTATACGTGTTTGTTTGGTCTTCGTCCCTGTGCCTTTACATGGCACACTGTAATTTAGGTCAATAAAAAAAACGATTACGCATTCCTGCGCCTGTCTCCCGACCCTTCACAACGTGACAATCCTCTATGCATAGTCACTTTAATAACTCTACCTACATGTACACATTACCTCAATTACTTCGACTAACCGGTGCTCCCGCACATTGACTCTGTACCGGTACCCCCCTGTATATAGCCTTGCTATTGTTATTTTACTGCTGCTCTTTAATTACTTGTTACTTTTATTTGTTTTTCTTCTTTGTATTTTTTATTTTTTTACTGCATTGTTGGTTATGGGCTCGTAAGTAAGCATTTCACTGTTGTATTCGGCACATGTGACTCACACCATTTGATTTGATTTGATTTGATGGCAGGTAAAAAGCAAAAAAGAGGGGGGAAACCTGTCCTTTGGGAATTGCTGAAGTCTACCCAGGTTTTTGATATGAGTACTTCATACTCACTATTTCATTTGGAATAACTGAATGGAACAAATTGATCTTTGATAAAATATGATCTAAAGTAAAATATGTAATGACACTGTACCTTTTTTCAACCTTAGAGTAGAGTTGCTTAGTTGCACTGTCTGCTAAGGGTAAACCACTATGACTATGTCATGGTCTAATCTGATTCATCAGACACAATCAGCCTGGGGACGAGGTTATGGTTAGTCCACTGCCAGTGCCTATGGCTGACTGAGTCTCTAACTATCTCCTCACTTACAGTAACCTGCATGCACCTTGTCATTCTGATTATGCTCTATTGCTGGAAGAATCTGTTCTATAGCTATTACTATTGGGCAAAACATAACCCAAAACACAACCAAAACAGACCACAAATGCATCCAACTAGTTTTTAGAGATCACAAGCTTGATGTAGTCATTGTGTGGAAGGAATATGGGACCAAACACTAAACTTTTGACTACTTTCCTACACTATAAGTACATTTTCAAAAATACGTATGACTTCTTCACATGGGGGGATTAAATAGATAAAGTGCTTTCATTTATAAACAGTAAATCGGGTATGAAAATACCCTTAAAGGTACAATCAGCTCTTACTTCAGTCCATCAATTTTTTTACCTATAAATTCATGATTCTTGATTCTTGATGAAAATAACTTAGAAATGCCTCATGAGCTGAGTTCAACTGTCATACCCCATCAGAACCCAAAATATAAGCGTATTTTACTCCAATGTTTGTAAACAAAGAAAATGTAAACAAAACATGGTTAAAACTATAATTTTGATATCATGGATGTTCAACCCTTGCATCATAACTCTGTCTATGAATTTGAGAGTGATTCAATTTCTCCAGCCCCATCCCTCAGCTTTTTACCGAACCAGAAGTGGGGAGGCGGGTTTGTTATTGTTTCTACTGCTGATTGCTGCTGTAAAATGTGACATTCTGTAGGCTACTGTAGTCTCATATGAAACATTTGATCTCAAATCCAAAATGCTGGATTATTGAGCCAAACAAAACAATTTAGCTTCACTGTCCAAATACATATGGAAGGGAGTGTACCCCACAAACTGTTTTTTTTCTTCCGTTTTTATGTATGACACACGTTGACACTAGATGGCACCTCTGCATCGCAGAGAATAGTTCAACAGTGGAATGCGCTACTTATTCCTGTGATCAAGAGCAATAGAGGGTTGGCTCTGACCTCTATGAGGCCATCAGACCGGTGCCAGCAGAGACCGTTTCTTGCCAGGCCAGGGTAGTTATGAATGGCTTTAGAAAGTCAAAGAGAGAGGGAGCTATTCCTGTGGGAGAGAAGCGAGCCTGCCATTACCTTCTTTTGAGAAGTGCCAAAGCAGACAGTCGGTTGTCACTAGTTACCACCTCCACAAGATAAAAAATTGACTATATCGTACAAATGTGCTTTAGCACATTAGGGTTAGGCATAAATTTAGCAGTGTGGTTAAGGTTAGTGTTAGGTTAAAAATCAGATTTTTTTTTTTTACATTTTAGAAGTAGGCAGGGTTTAGTCATAATTATGACTTTGTTTTTAAAACAAGCCAGCTCACCCGTGATACAAGTCAGTATTCAAGGTCCATCCATGTGTGAAGATGTCGGGAGATGACATGGAAACTGGCTACTAGAGGCAACAGTAAGCATCTGATTCCAAAGGTTGCAAGTTCAAATCCTGCAATAGAAAAACATTTTTGACATTTTTGTTTTAAGCCTATCCAAACCTTAACAATTAGGAGTTAATGCCCAACCTTAAGATTTTGGAGTTAACACCTGAATTTCACCCTAACCTTAAAAGTTAATGCCTAAATGTAAACTTAAACACTTCGAAATTTTATGTTTGAGAAACATGGAGGAATGTCTAAATCTGACATGCGACTGTGAGAGCTAGTAGCTTAAATTTGTTATGCGGAGTGGAACAGGGAAACCCAAGAGCAGACTCAGATGAGGGGACTGGAATGAAGTAACCAAGGTATTTATTGAAACACAGCGGGAAGATGTAGTGCAGGCCAGGGGAAGCTCGGGCGGGTTGCAGGAAACCAGGTGCGGAGGCTGAGGCTGGAGCGAGAGGGGTTGGGACAGGGTAAGCATTGCCGGAGGGGAATCCAAGGGAGCAGTAGAGCGGGGAATCCAGGACAGAGTAGCAGGATGAGGAGACGTGGGACTGGAGACAGGGACCAGAGTCAGAGTGAGGCAAGGAAAACAGGCACAACAGGATCTAAATCGTAACAAGCGGCTAGAACCGTACACTGACTGAGCAAAGATTACGATCTGGCAGTGTGGAAGTGACAGGACTGAGTATTTGTAGAGGTCTTGATTATGGAACAGGGTGCAGCTGGTGGAGATCTTCTCTAACTCCAGCACACCTGTCTCCACCCACACAATCACACACAGAGAAAGAGAGGGAGAGGGAGAGAGCACTGGGGGCGTGGCGGCAGATCAAGGAGACACAGGATGAGCAGTAGAGGTCGTGGCAGGAGCAGATGTAACAAAAGTAGGCCCACTCCACATCACTCCACATTGTCCCTGTAGATATATAATTTGTGGTTAGGCCTATAGGAACATTTGGAGACCTCTGCTGCAGCCTCTTAAACCTTGTGTGTAGTAGTGGCACAGTACCCGCAATTGCTAACAACCCATCGGCATCCGCCAGCAATTGCTAATAACCCATCTGTACTTGCCCTACAATGTGATCAAGTGAAAATATGAGGCCTGTACCCGACTCTAACAGCTAATATTAGAAAATGCACTGTAGGCTACAGTCAGAGAAGGAGGAACGATTTTTTTTTTGACAGGGGGTACAATATTTTATGTTGCATGATTTAAATATGTTTCTCCTCATAATTTCTGACATTTTGTAATGAATATAAAGATGTGAAAATGACCCAACATGTTTCTGATAAGATTTCAGTTCGGCTTGGATGCATATTTTATGTGGTTGAAAAACGATCAGCTTTTATGATGCTGACAAAGACAGCACCTCTACAGACAGTATTTAAATGCCATTCGCATTCTCTCAAGATGCTGAATGAATTCAGTCATATTTCTCCACTCCTGTTGCAAAGACAAAATGTTGCCTACGTTTAGTAGGCCTATATAATTTTACTGCAAGAAATGCTTAATTCTGCAGGAGTTGATATTAAGGCTATGTGAGAGGTTATAGATCTACAGTCAGTGTCCAGATTTCAGTTTCCATTTAACCCATCTGAACAGTAGTCTTAAAAGTTCCCTTGACATACCATGCCTATTTGAAGTCCCCATCTTGTGACTGTAGAATGTGTATAGTGCCTCACAATCATCACACATAACATAGCTGGCGATGCTAGCTGGCGATGCTACCTCTTTCACCTTTCCCAAAAATATATTTTCTGTCACTCCCTTCTCTTTATTTTCAACTCTCCATTTCGCAGCTTTACTATTATTGAATTAAACGCCGACATTGTCCTTTTTGCCTTAGTGGATCTATGTTAACTTTTTCAGCCCGCTCACATAAGCATTTGGCTATTGGCATGTGGGCTATTTGACGCGCCTACAGTTAGGCCCTAAAGTTTAGGCTTATGCACTAATGCCAAATAGCCTAACATAAAAACCGCGTTGTAGCCTAAATATATCAATTGCACAATAATTATACATTCATAGATTTGTTTTAAGTATTGTCTTATCTTTATTTAACCTACACGCCACCCACCAACCTATACACCACCGACCCTTCATCCACACAATGTTGCATGACCGTAAACCACCCACCGTGCGGGTATAACCCCGAGGACTGCGGGTTATGAGTCAAACGCGCATCACTAGTATGTAGGCCTATATGTGTGTGTGTGTCGGAGGGTTTGGGTAAAAAGAGCAGAAGATAAATTTCCATCTCTATGGACTAATAAAATAACATCTTATATATTGCGGCGTTGTGCGCGCAATTGTAGGAGCCGCCAACGAAATCACAAATGAACTGAAGTCACCTCTTTAACCAGCAAATGCAATAGGACATAGGCCTATCTTTCAATTATCTACAAAAAACAACTAGGCTACGTAAACTGTGTTTGGTTAAGTGTTACTGATTACAATAGTAGTCTCCATGTAGTCGGTCTTCATTTTTTCTTAAACGTATTAATTCTGCTTAAAGGTCCTGACATTTATGGCACATATGCATGTTGCTCTTATCCTTTAACTTCAAGCAAGGTCACTGGTTCAAGTCCCTACCCCTTAAATACAGTTTTACATGTCTTACATGTTTGGCCCCTTTCCTTGTGGGATCCTCCATGGATGGGTTATAGGCTGTAAGATCACATGATGATTGACAGTTTTTGATTAACGTTGACATGGCATCTGTTTTGCAGGGAGGAACCAGACAACCAGACTGCTGGAATGCTTTGCATTTAGGTTGTTATCAGTAAAACAAAATAAATCATCTGCCCGATGGGACAACCACAGAACAGGCTCAATTTGCGCACATCCACAATAACTTGAACAACGCGTTAGGAGTTAAACTGTAAGCCAATAGTTAAGCTTCTCCAAGAGTGCAAAAACAACAAAGTCAAGGTAATAAAAGAGATAGAGGCGTCAAGTTCTGCTCTAAAGCGTCACATAACGAGCTTTAACGCTCATATTCGACATGGAAATGGAAACCATATCAACATTCGCTAAGAAACTTTGGTGTGTCAAGAAACAACTCATTCTTTTCCTCACTCCACTTATTCTTCTCCCGTTACTTTTTGGGCTACCGGAAAAGGTACGTGGTTATTGGAAGATGCACAAATATTCTTACTGTAACCATTTATTCGTCTAATTTACAAGAAGAAGTAGATTCAACTTTATAAGTTATACTTTAACCAAATTGCTAAACTATATCAAGCCTAAAACTGATGTTATCATTAATATCCACACCTGCCTTTAATTTAAACCCGAACACCCTTTAACCTGATATCTGTTGGTCTTCACTGAAATTAGAATCAGGATCCTAAGAAGTGTCCCTCTAGATTAAAACCTACAATTCTATACTTTTGATCTGTTTTAGGTTGATCATGTTATTCCAGTATATAGGACATGGCCCTGCTCCATCATATATCTAAAAACACAATCCTTACATCCATAACTTGGCTTTCCTCCATTCCCCCTCTTAATCATAACCATAGCCCAATCTGAGCCCTAACCCAATTACTAATAACTTCAAAGACTTCTTTATTTACAATTCTCCCCAAATTTTGCAAATCCAGTCACATAAAAAGTACATTCCTTGTACATTTGTCTTTCCACAGCATGATACAAACATGAATTACATAGATCACCTTTGTAAATGGTACAGTTGGCTTTTCCTCCTGAGTGTTCACCAACATGTCTCTGTTATGTTTTGCAGGAGGGGAAATGTCTGTACGTGGTGCTTCTAATGGCTGTGTTCTGGTGCACAGAGACACTTCCCTTAGCTGTCACTGCCATGCTACCTGTTTGCCTCTTTCCAACCATGGGAATTCTTCCATCCAAAAAAGTCTGCCCTCAGTACTTCCTCGATACCAATTTTCTCTTTCTCAGTGGTCTTGTTATGGCATCAGCTATTGAGGAATGGGGTCTGCATCGCAGAATAGCTCTGAAAGTTCTTAAGATTGTTGGAGTCAAACCAGCCTGGTGAGAAGACTATATCGCCATATACAACAGTAATAAATTAATCATAATTTATATTTTGGGATTATTTTCCATTATCTTATATGAATGCCCTGCATATGGCAAAATATAGCCTACATAATCATATTATCAGAAATATTAAATGTATTGATGTGTCACTCCACTTACTCCTGACCCATGTGTACATCTCTCTGTGCAGGTTGATTTTGGGAATGATGATCACCTCTGCCTTCCTGTCCATGTGGCTCAGTAACACCGCAACAACGGCCATGATGCTTCCCATTGCTAACGCCATCCTGGAGAGTCTCTTTGGAGACCTGGCCACTCTGAAGGAAAACTGTAAGGTGAAAGACGAGACAGAGGGTGAGTTGCTGTGTAGGGTTTCTCCAACTGTCCCATATACACTACCGGTCAAAAGTTTTAGAACACCTACTCATTTAATGTTTTTTCTTTATGTTTACTATTTTCTACATTGTAGAATAATAGTGAAGACCTCAAAACTATGAAATAAACACGTATGGAATTATGTAGTAACCAAAAAAGTGTTAAATAAATCAAAATATATTTTATATTTGAGATTCTTCAAATAGACACTCTTTGCCTTGATGACAGCTTTAAACACTTTTGGCATTTTCTCAACCAGCTTCATGAGGTAGTCACCTGGAATGCATTTCATTTAACAGGTGTGCATTGTTAAAAGTTCATTTGTGGAATTTCTTTCCTTCTTAATGCATTTGAGCCAATCAGTTGTGTTGTGACAAGGTAGGGGGTATACAGAGATAGCCCAATTTGGTAAAAGACCAAGTCCATATTATGGCAAGAACAGCTCAAATAAGCAAAGATAAATGACAGTACATCATTACTTTAAGACATAAAGGTCAGTCAATACGGAAAATTTCAAGAAAGTTTCTTCAAGTGCAGTCGCAAAACCAATCAAGCGCTATGATGAAACTGGCTCTCATTAGGATTGCCATAGGAATGGAAGACCCAAAGTTACCTCTGCTGCAGAGAATAAGTTCATTGGAGTTACCAGCCTCAGAAATTGCAGCCCAAATAAATGCTTCACAGAATTCAAGTAACAGACACATCTCAACATCAGCTGTTCAGAGGAGACTGGGTGAATCAGGCCTTCATGGTCAAATTGCTACAAAGAAACCACTACTAAAGGACACCAATAAGAAGAAGAAACTCCCTTGGGCCAAGAAGCACGAGCAATGGACATTAGACCAGTGGAAATTTGTCCTTTGTTCTGAAGTCCAAATTGAAGATCTTTGGTTCCAACCGCCGTGTCTTTGTGAGACGCGGTGTGGGTGAACAGATTATCTCTGCATGTGTATTTCCCACCGTAAAGCATGGAGGAGGAGGTGTTGTGATATGTGATTTTTTTTGCTGGTGACACTGTCTGTGATTTATTTAGAATTCAAGGCACACTTAACCAGCATGGCTACCACAGCATTCTGCAGCGATACGCCATCCCATCTGGTTTGGGCTTAGTGGGACTATCATTTGTTTTTCAACAGGACAATGACCAAACACACCTCCAGGCTGTGTAAGGTCTATTTGACCAAGAAGGAGAGTGATGGAGTGCTGACTCAGATGTCCTGGCCTCCACAATCCCCCGACCTCAAACACATTGAGATGGTTTGGGTTGAGTCGGACCGCAGAGTGAAGGAAAAGCAGCCAACAAGTGCTCAGCATATGTGGGAACTCCTTCAAGACTGTTGGAAAAGCATTCCAAGTGAAGCTGGTTGAGAGAATGCCAAGAGTTTGCAAAGCTGTCATCAAGGCAAAGGGTGGCTACTTTGAAGAATCTCAGATATAAAAAATATTTTGATTTGTTTAACACTTTTTTGGTGACTACATAATTCCATATGTGTTATTTCGTAGTTTTGATGTCTTCACTATTATTATACAATGTATAAAATGGTAAAATAAAGAAAAACCCTTGAAAGAGTAGGTGTACAAAAACTTTTGACCGGTAGTGTACATCGAGTGAAAAGATAAAATATTAAGTAGCCAAGCCAGGACAAAAAAAAAATATTTGACACTGTAATGCAAATTGTTTGTGGTGCTTACAAAAACAAACACACTATACTTCAACTTTCTAAAGCTAAGAGTGATATTTCCACACTTAAACTGTAATAGGTAATTGAAGGTGTGGACTTTTTTACAACTACCTGTTCTATCACATTGCTTTCGGTGCACGACATGTCAATATTCAAATGATAATTGATTAAACATATTAGCTGCCTTTCAAGTCATATATTAAATACGACAAAGGCCTAAAGACAACCTACTTAGAAAACTGGAACTCACAGGCTTTGATGAGAAATGTTTAAATATCTCTGTTATAGCTTGTCTCATTCATTCTATAGCTATGGATATTGTAGCATCACAGTAATTGGTTCATGGGAAACTTGTTGATTCTCAGCAGAGGCCGTTTTTTTATTTTTTATTTAGCCTTTATTTACACTTAGATGACCCCCTAAATCGCGTTCAAATTGGTCTTCAATATGGAATTGTTATGACGTCTAAGCCTGTACTTAAAAAATATATATTTTATCATTTGTCACCGCAGAGTAAACAATGGAGAGAATAACCCTAACACAACCTGTTCACTTCAACATCCATCAGGTCAAGCACGAGTAAAGCTGCATGCACTGCCCTCTGAAAAACAGATATTGTCTATAGACGGGTAAGAAAGCAAACATAAACAAACTGAACAATTGAAGCTCTCATGTTGTTAGAATAGGATTCATGGTTATCGTGTAGCTTTTACTAATGTTGGTATAATTATATCTTAAGACCTGATCGGATGGAGCGTTCAGATGGGAGTACTGCAGAGGAGATCAGGACAGAGTCAGAGTACCAGATGAAGGTGTGGAAAGGCTTCCTGATATGTATCCCGTACGCTGCCAGTATCGGAGGGACTGCCACCCTGACAGGCACTGCACCAAACCTCATCCTCATTGGACAACTTAAGAGGTACCCAAGTTGAAGATTTGGCTGATCTCACTTTCTCCTACTGCATCTGAACATACCCTCTCATAGACCTCACAGGCCCATCAGATAGAGCAATAATAATCTGTAAGGTGAGGGTTTTGTACAACGTACAAACTTTTAACCATTATGAAAAAAGATGAGACAGGTGACACAGGTACTAGGATGTTTCAGACATTGTAGAACTTCAGACGTCCCTCTTAAAGGCCTGTTAGGATTTAACTGGCAAATAGCTGGGTACGAATAACATGTTACACCCCTAAAAAAAAAAAAAATAATAATAATAATAATAATTTTTTTAAACAAAAAACTAAAAAAACATGTTACATTAAGACTATAAAATACTACTTTTTTCATGTTTGCTGTACCGTTTTTGACAGTTGCTTCTTTGTGTTCTAGTTACTTCCCCGAGTGCGACTTGATCAATTTTGGCTCTTGGTTTGCATTCGCATTTCCTCTCATGGTGTTCTTCCTCATCTTGGGATGGCTATGGATTTCTTTCCTCTACGGGGGCTTGAATACACGGTATGATGGTGAAATCAGATCTAAGTACAGCACCTCATCAGTGTAATATAAAAATGTGACCATAGATGATTACATGTGGCAGTCTGGTAGAGTTATAGGATTTTTTACTGTACACTTTTTGAAGTAGTATGGAGTAATACATTCTTCTACCTGTCAGATATTTCCACATTATTTTCATACTATTTTTTGTGTTCAGGTTGTGTGTGAAGAAACAGGACGAAAGAGCACAAGCAGAGGCGAAGGCTGAGGCCGTGATTGATGAAGACTACAGAAAACTAGGCCCCATAAAGTAAGGACATATCTCTAGACTAAATCACAGGCAACATGCTCCAGTCTTAAATCATGCCCTACACCAGGGGTGGCTAATTCTAGTTTAGGAGGGCCACATTGTTCACATGTTTTAGATTGTTTATTTCAATCAGTGTGTTAATGCTGGGATGGAACAAAATGCCTGCTGCAGCCCTCCAGGACTAAAGATGACTACCCTTGTTCTAGACCCTACCCTTGTTCTAGACCCTCTGGACTATATGTCGGTGGTAATGTAGAATTCCTTAGACAATAATTTCTTATCTTTCATTTTAGTTTTGCAGAAGGAGCCATCGCATTCTTTTTCATTTTGTTTGCCGTTCTCCTGTTTACAAGAGATCCTAAATTTGTAACTGGATGGTCCACGTTTTTCAACAAAGGGTAAGAGAGACAAGCTGACAATCCACTGCCCGTTAACTAGGAAATGTCTGTATAATTCACTGAAGGCTTGAGGAAACCAGCTGCTTCATTCCTCTTCTTTGATTCTCTTCCTGCTGCAGGTATGTGTCAGATGCGACCACTGGAGTGATCATTGTGTCAATCCTATTCTTCTTCCCTTCCCAAAAGCCCTCTCTTAGCTGGTGGCTTGATTCTCAAGGTCAGTACCAGAAAGGATATGTCCCAAATAATGAGAAATACATTTTTAGAATATGTAGATTGAAAATACCACTGTCTCAAATCATACAGCCTTTCTGTACTGATATAGAGAAAACTGTATATTTTCAAATCAAAAGATTAGATGGAGTGAAGCAGCTGTATACATTTCATTCGGAAAGAATTCAGATCCTTTGACTTTTTCCCACATTTTGTTAGGTTACAGCCTTATTCCAAAATGTATTAAATAGCTCAATCTAAACATAATATCCCATCATAACAAAACAGAAACAGGTTTTTAGCCATTTTTGCAAAAAATGAAATATCAAATTTACATAAGTATTCAGACCCTTTACTCAGTACTTTGTTGAAGTACCTTAGGCAGCGATTGCAGCCTTGAGTCTTCTTGGGTATGATGCTACAAGCTTGGCACACCTGTATTTGGGGAGTTTCTCCCATTCTTCTCTGTTTCCTCTCAAGCTCTGTCAGTTTGTATGGGGAGCGTCGCTGCACAGATATTTTCAGGTCTTTCCAGAGATGTTCGATCGGGTTCAAGTCCGGGCTCTGGCTGGGCCACTCAAGGACATTCAGAGACTTGTCCCCGAAGCCACTCCTACGTTGTCTTGTCTGTGTACTTAGGGTCGTTGTCCAGTTGTATGGTGAACCTGAGGTCCTGAGCGCTCTGGAGCAGGTTTTCATCAAGGATCTCTCTGTACTTTTCTCCGTTCATCTTTCCCTTGATCTTGACTAGTCTCCCAGTCCCTGCCACTGAAAAACATCCTCACAGCATGATGCTGCCACCACCATGCTTCACCGTAGGGATGGTGCCAGGTTTCCTCCAGACGTGACGCTTGGCATTCATGCCAAAGAGTTCAATCTTGGTTTCATTACACTAGAGAATCTTGTTTCTCATGGTCTGAGGTGCCTTTAAGTGCCTTTTGGCAAACTCCAACCCAGCTGTCATGTGCCTTTTACTGAGGAGTTGGTTCCGTCAGGCCACTCTACCAAAAGGCTTGATTGGTGGAGTGCTGCAGAGATGGTTGTCCTTCTGGAAGGTTCTCCCATCTCCACAGAGGAACTCTGGAGCTCTGTCAGAGTGACCATCTGGTTCTTGGTGGTCCCAAACTTCTACCATTTAAGAATGATGGAGTCCACTGGGTTCTTGGGGACCTTCAATGCTGCAGAAATGTTTTGGTACCCTTCCCCAGATCTGTGCCTCGACACAATCCTGTCTCGGAGCTCTTTGGACAATTTCTTAGACCTCATGGCTTGTTTTTTGCTCTGACATGCACTGTCAACTGTGGGACCTTATATAAACAGGTGTGTGCCTTTCCAAATCATGTCCAATCAATTTAATTTACCACAGGTGGACTCCAATCAAGTTGTAGAAACATCTCAAGGATGATCAATGGAAACAGGATGCACCAGAGCTCAATTTCAAATCTTATAGCAAAGGGTTCTGAATACTTATGTAAATAAGTACATTTTTAATACTAACCTGTTTTCACTTTGTCATTATGGGGTATTGTGTGTAGATTGAGGAGTATTTTATTTAATACATTTTAGAATAAGGCTGTAACGTAACAAAATGTGAAAAAAGGGAAGGAGTCTGAATACTTTCCAAATGCACTGTAGATGCACTGTAGATGCTCTGTAGATGCTCTGTAGATGCTCTGTAGATGCTCTGTAGATGCACTGTAGATGCTCTGTAGATGCACTATAGATGCTCTGTAGATGCACTGTAGATGCTCTGTAGATGCTCTGTAGATGCTCTGTAGATGCACTGTAGATGCACTGTAGATGCACTGTAGATGCACTGTAGATCCACTGTAGATGCTCTGTAGATGCACTGTAGATCCACTGTAGATGCACTGTAGATGCACTGTAGATGCTCTGTAGATGCACTGTAGATGCACTGTAGATCCACTGTAGATGCACTGTAGATCCACTGTAGATGCACTGTAGATGCACTGTAGATCCACTGTAGATGTTCTGTAGATGCACTGTAGATCCACTGTAGATGCTCTGTAGATGCACTGTAGATGCACTGTAGATCCACTGTAGATGCTCTGTAGATGCACTGTAGATGCACTGTAGATCCACTGTAGATGCACTGTAGATGCACTGTAGATCTGGGTTTTTAAAGTCACATTATTATTCAGTCATGCCTCACCAGACATAAATTACAGTAACATTGACTCCTATTAAGGCAGAATATTTTTTTTGTAATTTCATTAATCCATTTCTGAAGCAGAACTTGTATTGGCTCTGTTGTAAGGTACTGTAAATAACCTGAGGAATGTTAATGACGTAGATTAGTGAGTCTGAGCAGAGTCCCGTCGTGAGGTAAGACTGTCGCCCCTTATTATTAATCCCTCAAAAATGTGTTGCCACACTTTGGTTTGCTCTGTGTACTTTGCTCTGTGTTCACCCATTGGTTTAACATAGCACACAACTTCTTATGCAACAGAAATACCAGTGTTTTCATTTTCTACCCTCAAATTTTTCCAGCGAGACTAGAATATGTATATGTTTGACATTGAGCTCTTTAATGTTCTTTATTAAAAACTATTTTGAGTAAGTATGTTAAGAATTTGCCTGTGAAATAATAGTTATCTTTCAGTCAGTTCACTCTTTACAACAAAAGTGCATCTCCCCATAGTGATGTTGTACCTCGTTCCCTCCCTTCAGGGAACAGTAGTTATATTCAGAACTTAATGTTTTGCCAGGCAAAACATTTAACTTATTGACAAATGAACAATGTCCAGCAGAACGGTACCCGAGACAGAAACAAAACCCCAACCAGCCTTATTTTGTCCCCTAAGTGGGTCCTCAGATCCTCAAAAGGTTCTACAGCTGCACCATCAAGAGCGGGTTGCATCACTGCCTGGTATGGCAACTGCTCGGCCTCCGACCGCACGACACTGCAGAGGGTAGTGCGTACGGCCCAGCACATCACTGGGGCCAAGCTTCCTGCCATCCACGACCTCTATACTAGGCTGTGTCAGAGGAAGGCCCTAAAAATGGTCAAAGACTCCAGCCACCCTAGTCATAGACTGTTCTCTCTGCTACCGCACGGCAAGCGGTACCGGAGCGCCAAGCCATAAGACTCCTGAACATCTAATCAAATGGCTACCCAGACTATTTGCATTGCCCCCCACCACCCCCCCCCCCCACTCCCTCTCTTTTACGCTGCTGCTACTATCTATTTTTATTTATGCATAGTCACTTTAATAACTCTACCTACATGTACATATTACCTCAATTGCCTCAACTAACCGGTGCCACCGCACATTGACTCTGTACCGCTGCCCCCTGTATATAGCCTCGCTACTGTTATTTTACTGCTGCTCTTTAATTATTTGTTACTTTTATTTTTTTATTTAATCTGCATTGTTGGTTAACAGTTTATAAATCTACACCTGTTGTATTTGGCACATGTGACAAATCAAATTTGATTTGATAACCGTTACTTTGACCCCTAACCCCTAGCTGCAGCTCTTTCTTTATTGCCTCTTTTCAAAGCCCCTTGCAGGTTAGATATTCTGATATTTCAGTGGTTGACATGGATTTGTCTGTTGGGCAGAGGTCGATTTCATACCCTGTCATGTTTTCCACAGCACCAAATACTCCATATGTTCCTCTCCTATCATGGAAGAAAGCACAGGAATGTGTCCCATGGAATATCATTCTGTTGCTGGGTGGAGGCTTTGCCATGGCCAAGGGATGTGAGGTAAAACCATATCATTTACATATAGAATCATTAAGCCTATGGGTAAACCCCTTTCATGTTTAATGGTGCACACCATAGATATGAAATCCCTTTAACTCACATTCTCATTTGTGTACATTCTAATAGCTGTTGTGTGGTGATTTCTATACTTTTTGACCTATTTCTGCTACTACTGAGTCAAGGACTGTCTTGATGCTCTGTCCCTGTGGTGTAGGAGTCAGGACTGGCGGCGTGGATAGGAGCCTACCTCCAGCCTATTGCCCAGGTCCCCCCTGCTGTGGCCGTCATGTTTATCACAGCTTTCCTGGCCTGCTTCACAGAGTTCGCCAGCAATACCGCCACCATTATCATATTCCTGCCCGTCATTGCTGAACTGGTGAGCTGTCATCTACCGTATGACATGACCACAACACTCAACATTTAGTTAGATGTTTCCATTATTAAGAATGAAGTACCCTGTGGGTATGAAGAGGTCGACTAGAAAACACTCAATTTGAAGAAAGGCGTATTTTGTGTGTAGTATTTTTGAATACCCATGTGAACTACCATAAAGCCTTGAACTCCACTGTATTACTAATAGATAATGGGGAAGTTGATGCTCTCTACTCTAATCTCCCACAGCAATTGACTTTTTTACTGTTTGTCATGGGGTTAACAGATTTGTCAGTGTAGCACCATGGCTGTTTGGTCTGTTGGACATTAACTACAGTTATCAGTAACCAGTTGTCTTCGTCTGTCTGTGCCAATGTCTTACAGTGTTGTTAAATCTAAGCAATAGTATCACCCACCCAGTATCATCCAGTATCACCATGACAAGTGCACCCTAGTTACTTATCTTCAGCGACATTTCTAAGCCAAATACGTTACCAAGAATTTGGAATATCGTTGCCACTTATTGAATGCGATGTGGATTCACACACTCTTTGTTCATTTGTGTTACTTGTGTTAATCTGCAAAAAACTGTTTCAAAGTATTATTATTCTCCATTAACACAATATTTCTGCAAAATAATATCAATGACTGTGTTTGTCTCCCCTCTACAGGCTATGTTTGTCAAGGTGAATCCTCTTTACTTCATGATACCTGCGACAACAGGATGTTCATTTGCCTTCATGTTGCCAGTCTCCACCCCTCCCAACTCCATTGCCTTTGCATCTGGCCATCTTTTGGTGAAGGACATGGTAAGATCCTCACGCCAATATACTGAGTGACCATATTTCAGACTGTTCTTAAACTTAAACATACTCTATCCTAGTAGATAGATGATTTACATCTGTTTGGTTTCTCTATTCCCAGGTGAAAACGGGCTTTGTGATGAACATTTTGGGCATTTTATCAGTTTCTCTGGCCATGAACACTTGGGGTCGTGCCATGTTCAGTTTGGAGACTTATCCAGACTGGGCTCGTCCAGTCAACATGTCCAGTACTGTCACAGATATACAGTTCCCCCCCGTCCCACCTTTCAACCTTACTAGTTTGTGATACACTCCATACCGTAGATCTGAAGCTTATCCAATACAAAGTATTACACGGTATTATATAGTAAATACTTGAGCAGGATTTCTGAATATGTACAAAAGTCAACTATAGATTTGGGGAGCATTAGCTGTTACTTTAAGTTATTTAGCCTATGGTGTGATGGCTATACCATGTTGCTAATGTACTGTACACTCTAGATTTTGCCATTTGCCTACTGTATACTATATGAGTTTAGATTTTTTTTGTTCAGGCTCTCATTGTGCTCTACTTCCTCTGTCGTGTAGATTATACTAAGTTCTATCAGCTAATTTTCTTGCTTGTCACATGCCACGAACCCCTGGTCTCCCAGATGTGTCCAATGTTATGTCCTGGTTTGTTTTAGGTCCCCATGCCAAGTTTCCATTTGAAGTTAATTTGTTTGGGCAGGGCAGGGGGTGACAGAATAGACAGTGGTTGGTCTGTCTGTTGTTACATTCTCTTCCACAGTTATACAACAAGTCGTGTCGGACACCGTTTTTGTCCAGACACCGGTGATGTCTGTGTCATCATTCTGTCGCTATGCTTGCTGAAATGACTTGCATCTTAGTGACCTCTGCTGGTCAGTGTGCCACTTTGCGAGTGTCCGTCTCATTCGTCACTGTAACATTCCCTAAATAGTGTTTGTGAGGATAATCCTTATTGATTAGGGTGTTAGCAGTCTGCTTGATGATAATAGACCAATCCATTTCATCACACTGAACGCTCATCGTCCAAGTCCGCCACCTACTAGTAAATCACACTTGAACTCGATCCCCCATTGATCTTTAGTTGTATAATCTGTGACTGTCTTGACGCACAAAAGGAGTTTGTGAATTATTCATGAAAAATACTTACCTAGCCCATGGGGTCACTGGCTGCACATGTTTTAACACATTCTAAGTTACACCCAGAAGGTCATTTAAATTTTCATCATGTCTTTAAAATCCAGAAATCATGATTTTCTGATCTTATTTCATTTGAAATAATCATTAGAAATGTGGTACGTGGAAATCTAATTAACAATTTTCTACCATAGTTTGTATTTTGTGTAGTACGTTTAGGTTTATCAATGCACATTTTGTAGCTTTGTTATTTTGTTAATACTGCTGTTGTACCAAATAAAACTCAACAGCAAATGTGTTCTTTTCTTTTTTTGTCAATCCATGGAATTGGTATATTTAGCTGATGTCAGTGGGCAGGCACCAACACACATGCCACACAGTAATATATACTACAGAGCAACTCAAACCATGAGATAATATTCAGACGGGGGCCATGCCACTATAGTCCTTTTTAGTTATAATCATTGACCCAGGTGACACAGCATAATATGTACTGGAATCAAGTCTCATTCAACAGCCTGATAGCACCACACAAGATACCCAATAAGCCAAATGAGGCAAACAAACAAGCGAACAACACATTTGAAAGAAGGTTGCATTGAAATTTGGTTGGAACACAATTTCTACATGTGTCTGGAACCAAGCAGTGATATTTTGGCCCCTGTATCTCTAAAAAATGGTGAAGGGCTGTACATTCCTTATAGTGTCTATTTGGTGATGTAAGTCCCAAGGTCTGGCACATGGTTAACTCAGCAGAACTCTGAAGTAGTTACTCAGTGTAAGAGAGGAAGGGTCATTGGTGGAGGCGCCAATAAATGAGACAAACTACAACAGAACACAATGACACTTTGTTAAAAGAGTAACACAGTACACACATTAAAAAGAAGAACTTGTTGGAAAAGGAACACAACATTTTGGAAAAGGAAGTTTTACAAGTCGTACCACAACATGAAACTGCTCAACCAATGAAATATACTTATGAATTGACTGTAATACAAAGGGAAATTAAAACGCCCCAGCTAAACATTTTATTTTGGAAAACTCGTACAATTGCTCACATGCTCATAGTTTCCCAGATCATAGCAATCCCCCCTCCTATTAGTCAGTAGTAGTATGACCTCGCACAGGGTTATGTTTCGACCTCTAAATAGTATACCACAATGCTCATATACAACCTTTTAACTTACCAATACTTCCCTAAATGATTAGTCACCAAGCATGTTCCATCATGTGTTGATTTGTTATGCCTGTCAATGTCAGTGAGTGTGTGTCAGCATGTGAGTATGAGCAAGAGCCCTTCTGTCCCCTTTGGGAACCGTCTTACACATCTATGTGGCAGTGACTGTGTATGATAAGTTCCTGTATCAAACTTCACAGTTACCACCATCAGACAACGGTGTAACTTCACATGCACTGTTACCAGGGAGAATGAAGAGCATTACTGAATGCATGGGCTTTGGCTTTTCATTGAGGTAGGTGTTCATTTTCAGTCTTTTGAGTGAAAGAGACATTAGGTTACTGGACAGCTATTTATGAGATGATTTAAGGAATTCATGTAAAATGTATATTCTTTTCACAGTGAATTGTGCTAGGCCCTTGTGAATTTAAGAAAGCTGGTTTATTAAAGTGTTAATATCACAATAATAAGCTATTCTGCTCGTGTATAATGTTGATATTAAAACAATACATGATGATAGTCAGAATGATGGATATTGCAGTTTGATCAAATTCCCAGCCTAGTTAGAATACAGTGCAATTCTAAAATGTGTTTCATGTTTAGTCTATTCTAATAAGCCATTTACTTTATGTTCGTATTCTTACCTTATATTATTTCTTATTGTTGTTGCATTGTTGAGGAGCCTGCAAGTAAGCACTTAGTTTGATGGTGTATACCATGTGTATACTGTACATACAACTAATAAAACTGGAATTCACACAATCATTGGTTTTCAGGCAAGAACCTTGGGGTGCCATAAAGACCACTCTAGAGTATCTGTGGGATGTTTACTCAAAGCCGACCCAGGCTGCCAAGGAGGTCCTGACGTTACTTTCTATGTGTTTCATTATCGCCATGGTGACTGGTGGTTTCCTCTACCATTGGATGACAGAGATCCTGAGATATGACAGTGGTACTTCCAGCACTGCTGCCTGCATCTATAGCGTGGCCATCCTTTTCCTCTCGTTCCTCTGTCATCCTCTCCGTTGTGTGCTAACTATGATCTTGCCCACTCTGGGCACCAAACAGGGGCGCAAGCTGATCATTTCCACCTCTGTGATTGTGTTAGTGTTGAGCATCATCCTTAACATAACCGTTAACATGGGAGTGGTGATGCACGTTTTAAAGTGCACCTCTGAAGGTTTTGTCCACTCTCTTTTAAACTCATCTGAGCTGTTTCAAGAAGCAAAGAGAGATCTTGTTAGAGAGACTATCAAAGTGAAACAGGAAGAACTGAATATTGTTAACAGATTGAGGAAATTTGATCATTTTACACACATTGATGTGTCAAAGGTCAAAAATACATTTGTTACTGTAAGCAAGCAGATTGAGAGTGACTTTTCACGTGCCAATAAACTGCTGGAGGATTATAAACTTCTGTCAAACAGGATTCTGGCGGCCATCTTTCTAATCTACCTGATAGTTGAATCAGCCTACTACCTGAAGTCCTATGTCATTTCAGTTAAGTTTGACAACGTTTACATCACAAGACAGTTGCTGCAAAAAGCATCTGATGATGGAATCCAGATAGAGCCAACTAACTTGAAAAATATGGTCAATTCCACAAGTTGTAAAATAACAAAACAGGAATTTACCAGATGTCTTGCTCCCATAGTAGTGGTGACTTTGTATTTAATTGTTATTATCTTCATAATGGTTTTGGATCACATTGTGTACCATCTAGTTACATTGAGTGGGCCTTGGCTGCAGGATGTTCCAGCTACATCTGTCAGCATAGCGGTGAAATATAAGGTAGGTCAATATTGATACAGTACTTTTCTATATAAGGTCGTGCACATCACAGAACATAATGTGACATTATATAATGTGTAGCCTTGAGATCAATGATGATATAGAAATTGAATAACACAGTGGACAAATGAGGACTGGATTCTCTTTTCTCTGACAGATTCACCTGCGCTTTCCAGGTCTATGTATTATCCCAGCTATCTGTAGGGATACAGAACTGGCAAACTTCCACAAGCAGTATGACTGGACATTTAGCCCAGAGGCTTTACGCTGTCATATTGAGCCCTCTGCACCAGACCTGAGAGTTAGGGTCTTCCTGGGACTACTCTGTCTGGTGAGCTACATCATGGTGTTGCTGGAGGTCTACGCCAGGCGCATCCGCAGAAAAGTGTCTGCATCCTTCTTCAAAACGCAGGAGGAAAAAAGAATTAATTTCTTATTGAAGAAGATACAGGCGAAACAGGACACAAGAGAAAACAATATATTTTTCATCGAAGCTGTGAATGAGACCAGCGTTCACACAAACCAAAACGTAAATTGAAGCTTATCTTGCTGTCATTATATGTAGTTTAGGGAGACCTCTGCTTTTAATACGTTCACTACTCCTCTTGAGTTTTTATAATAGATTTATTTTAGAATTGGAGAAAACCTTCCTCAGTCTCCCCAGCAGTCAGCTGAGAGAATTTGTTGATTCGATTTGTCCATATTTTCAGATTGAACTGATTCTGCAATATACAAATGAAAAACATGGAATAAAAAATGTAACTTCAAAGTGATACAAGCATGCTTATCCCTGTGTTAAAATACAATTGATGAATTCAGTGCCAACATCCTGCTCTCCATGAGCCAAAGGGCCTGTTGAAAACAGGACAGGGCATCCTGTTACTGAGTCACAGTCATATGACCTTTCTCCTGGTCGTGGAGCACCCCTTTTACCCCCACACTGCCTCGTCTCAACAACACTCATGAAACCATGTTTGTAGGCTTAATGAAGAAATAAATACCATATAACAGATAATCACAAGCGTTTTCACTCAATGTTTTATATTGTGAAAGGTTGATGCTTTTAAAGAATTTGATAAAAATGGCTTTGAGTTCCCTTTTAAAATAAAACTACTTTTTACTCCATGTAAGGAACAGGACCGTTAATTACTTTGTTTCTTACTGCAAGTAGGAACTCCACAATCAACAGACGACTAGGTGACACCTAGCCCCACCAGGTGTCCCTAACACTAAGTGCATTTGAGAAGTTTTGATGGCACAAAAAGGCTATGAAAATACTCATAACAAGGAGCATAAAACAAACTCATTGAAAATCTGTGTCAACAAACTATTTGTCCAATTCAATGAATTAGACTGAGATGAATGTTCAGAGGGCAACTATTGTGACACATAGTCGTGTCATGTGTGGGCCTTCTGAATGTTATTACAAATGAATGAATATAATCATGCTTTAAAACGTGCATAACAATCACTATTATTATTTTAGTCTTTTGGTATTATACTGTTTATTATTTCTGGTCAATGATGAATTAGATCGTGTAAAACTCATTTTCATAAGACACCTAAACCTTAAACTCTATCTGAGAGCAAAAACAGTTTCTGTACCTCTGTGATTTATATATATTTTTTTTTTGTCATACCACAAAAATGCTTCAGTGTTTTTAGCAGCACACTGCTTTCAACTCCCAAAAGGCATCAGAAGGCACTTTTAGTGAGAGTATTATTAGAACGCCTGTTCATCTATTTCTTTATCCAGCCATTTTGTCCGTCTTCTTTTTTCTTCATTTTTACCCCATAATTCAAGACTATGTGTCTAATATTTTATGCTTTGTTGCTGTGAGGCCTGGAACAAAATGTATAATTCATATAATTTCTCTTCACATAAATCTTTGGTTCTGTACCAAAATAAAAGGTTAATAAATGGTATAATATCTTGCCTGTAACTTGATCTCTTGAATCTATTCCAAGCTAGCATAGAAATTGAATGTCATTAATGAAGCATCATGTAAAAGTAAGACCAGCTTTGTCAAATGGGGTGATCATGAGAGACACTAGGTCAAATAGTCCAGCGGATAGGTTAAATAATTGTTCAATAATAATCCAACTTGGTACACTAATACTAGACACCTTAAAGAACATTTGAAAGATTGGAGGCAGTCTGGGAAGCCTGGCCTGGCCTGGCCTTAATATAATTGGTTGCCACTCCAGATTTCCTGTTAGAAGAAAATAGGGTAAAATCATTACAAACAATATAAAAATGTATTTACCCACTAAATAAACCCCACAGATAATAAAGACAAAAAAGTACTCTTAAGACCTTAATAGGGGTCATATTGAGGTCATTTTGACCATAGTCCAGTGGCTAAATAAAAAAATTGTGGATTTTGTGATAGAGCCACCAAATTTCACACACAGCTAGGTCATGTATAAAGAAGTATTTCTGGTTATAGTGCTATATCAGATTTTGTCCATTACCCCCTGGCGGTCATTTCCAAAATTGCCACTGAAACGTAGGCTAAGAACCAAAGATAGGTAGCTGGTTGGATAGATGTCACTAGGGTTGCTCTGCTCTGGTCAGAGAGAAAACAGATGACAGAGATAGTGCCAAAGTTCACATATTTATTAAGGACTTGTGGTTTGACATGGTAAAGTTGGATTTGTGTATGGTTCTGCAACAAAGGAGAGAGATCATAGGCAGGTTGCGTAACATAAAAGGTAAAGGTGATAAGGATGCATTTATTAAACCAATATATCACTAATAACGAAAATAAGTAAATTACATGACATCTTAATGTTAAGGCTTAATGTTAAGATGAGAGGGAGTCAACAGGTGAAATCAACTTGGTTGATCAAGTTCATCGCAGTAGTATGAAGCTCTATCCACTCTGAGGGTTTTTGAACAGCCGCCAACCAGCTGCATGGGGCTGTATTGGACACGATTCATATGGCCATATCTCCATAAATAATTGGTACTGTCATGACGTTGGCCTGTGGGTAAGGTTTATGACCCCCCCCCCCCCATAAATACCTTTCTCCCTTCCCTCTCTCTCTGACTATATGGAAGGACTCTTGAATAGCCTTTGTTAAACATAGAGAGTCGGGGAACATCAAACAAGTGGGGGAAAGGAACCATATTTCGGTAATAGAACCAGTTGAAAATATGCGTTGGTACTTAATGAATATGATGTCAGTTCCGTTGTCATCTGAGACATTATGACTGATGACAGGACGACATAAACTGTATCTGGGAAAGTCTACACATTATAGTTATCAGATTCACATGGAATTGTTGAGCAATTTAAATGCAATTTAAATGAAACTATTTGTGAAAAGATTAAATGTAATTTTAGCTTCCAAATGAGAGAATTGGGTTTTCATAAGATTAGAGCTCTGCTCAATCAGTGTCCCGCCCCTGTGAAGAGAAATGGGTTATAAACTATGAAACACACCCTTCTCTCCCTCCACTATATAAGCCCTTGACGAAAATGTAACCTGCTCCGAGGACGATAGGACGACGGTCCATACGTTGAAAAAGACTAAAATGTCAACTACAGAACTAAGCCAACCTCAGCATGACCTTTGGTTGCGAATGGTATGAACTTTGAACTCTTATTCACTACAGAAGTGATACCTCCTAGCCGTTGAGTTAGCAGCAGCCGCTGTAAACCTGGGCTAGGAGAAGACAGACAGAGTGTCCTGTCTACCACCCAACAACGACACTACGTATCCCGTTCACCACCAGAGACACTCTTCAAAGGACAAAGGACTCTGTTGGGCAACACGGCCTTCCATCTACCACCAACCTATTGAAGCGCAGCTCAGATTAAATATTTATTGCATTTTCCTTTTCCAAATGGGCGGTAATTTAGAATGCATAAGACTGTATTTACGATAGCTTCTCCCTTTGTTCCTCAGTCTTCCCGCTCTTTCACTCAAACCCAAACCCCGTTCTTTGTGTTACCAGCTGTCATATCTGCTCAGTCCGCTAGGGACGTTTTCCTTTATGACGTAATTTGTAATCAATGTATGGTTCATTCCGTGTATATGTAATTCTGTATGATTAGTTAGGTATTTAGTAAATAAATAACTAAACCCAATTTTGCATTGCTGATTCAACTTGTTAGCCAGGGTTTGTGAAGATAACCAAGAATTTACAACTTTCAGATGAGACTGAAATAAGATGACGATTAATATTGATTGCTATTGATGTAAAATATTACTAGGTCTTTAAGAGTTTATTCGGAAGATAACAGCTCTATAAATATTATTTTGTGGTGCTCCGACTTTCTAGTTAATTACATTTACATGATTAACTCAATCAGGTAATATTAATTACAGAAAAAGGATTTTATAGAATAGCATGTCATATCACTCACATAGCCATCACATAGCCATAGCCAAAGACACGACAGTACACATAGCCCAATGATGGCTTAAAATGTTTGAGGAGGTCTGTAAAACAATCAAATGTCCCAAAGATGCCATATACAGTTGAAGTCGGAAGTTTACATACACTTAGCCAAATACATTTAAACTCAGTTTTTCACAATTCCTGACATTTAATCCCAGTAAAAATTCCCTGTCTTAGGTCAGTTAGGATCACCACTTTATTTTAAGAATGTGAAATGTCAGAATAATAGTAGAGAGAATGTCACGTTCCTGACCTGTTTTCCTTTGTTTTGTATTCATTTTAGTTGGTCAGGGCGTGAGTTGGGTGGGTTTGTCTATGTTTGTATTTCTATGTGGGGTTTTGTGTTCGGCCTGGTATGATTCTCAATTAGAGACAGGTGTGTATTGTTTGTCTCTAATTGAGAGTCATACAAAGGCAGCCAGGGTTTCACTGGTGTTTTGTGGGTGTTTGTTTCCTGTGTCAGTGTTTGGACCACACAGGACTGTTTAAGGTTAGTCACGTTTGTTATTTTGTAGGTTTAAGTGTTTTCTTGTTGTTTCATTAAATCATGAACACTTACCTCTCCGCATCTTGGTCCTATCCATGCTCCTCCTCGTTTGAGGAGGAGAACGACATTGACAGCCTTAACAGAAACACCCACCACAAGAGGACCAAGCGGAGTGGAGAAGGGCAGCGACAGCAGCAGAGACAGACAGAGGAATGGACATGGGAAGACGTCTTGAACGGCAAGGGTTGCTACACATGGGAGGAGATCCTGGCTGGAAAGGATCGCCTCCCATGGGAACAGCTGGAGGCAGCGAGGAGAGCAGAGGCAACCGGAGAGAGGAACCGAAGGTATGAGGGTACGCGGCTAGCACGGAAGCCCGAGAGGCTCACCCAAAAATTTCTTGGGGGGGGGCTAAAGGGGAGTGTGGCGAAGCCGGGTTGGATACCTGAGCCAACTCCCCGGGCTTGCCGTGGAGTGAGAGGGCGTCGTACTGGTCAGACACCGTGTTATGCGGTAAAGCGCACGGTGTCCCCAGTACGCGTGCTTAACCCAGTGCGGGCTATTCCACCTTGCCGCACTGGGAGGGCTAGGTTGGGCATCGAGCCGGATGCCATGAAGCCGGCCCAACGTATCTGGCCTCCAGTACGTCTCCTCGGGCCGGCGTACATGGCACCAGCCTTACAGGTGGTGTCCCCGGTTCGCCTGCATAGCCCAGTGCGGGCTATTCCACCTCGCCGCACTGGCAGGGCTACGGGGACCATTCAACCTGGTAAGGTTGGAGAGGCTCGGTGCTCAAGAGCGCGTGTCCTCCTTCACGGTCCGGTATATCCGGCGCCACCTTCCCACCCCAGCCCAGTACCATCAGTGCCTACACCACGCACCAAGCCTCCTGTGCGTCTCCAGAGCCCTGGGCGCACTGTTCCTTCTCCCCGCACTCGCCCTGAGGTGCGTGCCCTCAGCCCGGTACCTCCAGTTCCGGTACCACGCACCAGGCCTAGAGTGCGCCACGAGAGTCCAGTGTGTCCTGTTCCTGTTCCCCGCACTCGCCCTGAAGTGCGTGCCCTCAGCCCGGTACCTCCAGTTCCGGTACCACGCACCAGGCCTATAGTGCGTCTCAGCCGGCCAGAGTTTGCCGTCTGCCCAGCGGTGCCTGAACGGCCCGTCTGCCCAGCTCCGTCTGAGCCATCTGTCTGCCCAGCGCCGGCTGAGCCATCTGTCTGCCCAGCGCCGGCTGAGCCATCTGTCTGCCCAGCGCCGTCTGAGCCATCTGTCTGCCCAGCGCCGTCTGAGCCATCCGTCTGCCCAGCGCCATCTGAGTCATCCGTCTGCCACGAGCCATTAGAGCCGCCCGTCTGCCACGAGCCAGTAGAGCCGTCCGTCAGTCAGGAGCCGCTAGAGCCGTCCGTCAGTCAGGAGCTGCCAGAGACGCCCGCCAGTCAGGAGCTGCCAGAGACGCCCGTCAGTCAGGAGCTGCCAGAGACGCCCGTCAGTCAGGAGCTGCCAGAGACGCCCGCCAGTCAGGAGCTGCCAGAGACGCCCGCCAGTCAGGAGCTGCCAGAGACGCCCGCCAGTCAGGAGCTGCCAGAGACGCCCGCCAGTCAGGAGCTGCCAGAGACGCCCGCCAGTCAGGAGCTGCCCTACAGTCAGGAGCTGCCCTACAGTCCGGAGCTGCCCTACAGTCCGGAGCTGCCCTACAGTCCGGAGCTGCCCTACAGTCCGGAGCTGCCCTACAGTCCGGAGCTGCCACTCAGCCCGGACCTGCCGGAGTCCCTCAGCCCGGATCTGCCGGAGTCCCTACGCCCGGACCTGCCGGAGTCCCTACGCCCGGACCTGCCGGAGTCCCTACGCCCGGACCTGCCGGAGTCCCTACGCCCGGACCTGCCGGAGTCCCTACGCCAGGACCTGCCGGAGTCCCTACGCCCGGACCTGCCGGAGTCCCTACGCCCGGACCTGCCGGAGTCCCTCAGCCAGGACCTGCCGGAGTCCCTCAGCCAGGACCTGCCGGAGTCCCTCAGCCAGGACCTGCCGGAGTCCCTCAGCCAGGACCTGCCGGAGTCCCTCAGCCAGGACCTGCCGGAGTCCCTCAGCCAGGACCTGCCGGAGTCCCTCAGCCAGGACCTGCCGGAGTCCCTCAGCCAGGACCTGCCGGAGTCCCTCAGCCAGGACCTGCCGCCCCTTATCCCGGTGCTGCCCCTTATCCCGGTGCTGCCCCTTATTCCGGTGCTGCCCCTTCATTTAGGTGGGGTTAGTGGGAGGGTGGTCATTGGGAGGGGGATAAAGAAGCGGGGATTGATTATGGTGGGGTGGGGACCACGACCAGCGCCAGAGCCGCCACCGTGGACAGACGCCCACCCAGACCCTCCCCTAGACTTTGTGCTGGTGCGCCCGGAGTTCGCACCTTAAGGGGGGGGTTCTGTCACGTTCCTGACCTGTTTTCCTTTGTTTTGTATTCATTTTAGTTGGTCAGGGCGTGAGTTGGGTGGGTTTGTCTATGTTTGTATTTCTATGTGGGGTTTTGTGTTCGGCCTGGTATGATTCTCAATTAGAGACAGGTGTGTATTGTTTGTCTCTAATTGAGAGTCATACAAAGGCAGCCAGGGTTTCACTGGTGTTTTGTGGGTGTTTGTTTCCTGTGTCAGTGTTTGGACCACACAGGACTGTTTAAGGTTAGTCACGTTTGTTATTTTGTAGGTTTAAGTGTTTTCTTGTTGTTTCATTAAATCATGAACACTTACCTCTCCGCATCTTGGTCCTATCCATGCTCCTCCTCGTTTGAGGAGGAGAACGACATTGACAGCCTTAACAGAGAATTATTTATTTCAGCTTTTATTTCTTTCATCACATTCCCAGTGGGTCAGACGTTTACATACACTCAATTAGTATTTGGTAGAATTGCCTTTAAATTGTTTTACTTGGGTCAAACGTTTTGGGTAGCCTTCCACAAGCTTCCCACAATAAGTTGGGTGAATTTTGGCCCATTCCTCCTGACCAAGCTGGTGTAACTGAATCAGGTGTGTAGGCCTCCTTGCTCTCACACGCTTTTTCAGTTCTTTTCAGTTCAAATTTTCTATAGGATTGAGGTCAGGGCTTTATGATGGCCACTCCAATACCTTGACTTTGTTGTCCTTTAGCCATTTTGCCACAACTTTGGAAGTATGCTTGGAGTCATTGTTCATATTCCATTTGCGACCAAGCTTTAACTTCCTGACTGATGTCTTGAGATGTTGCTTCAATATATCGACATACTTTTCCAGCCTCATGATGCCATCTATTTTGTTAACTGCACCAGTCCCTCCTGCAGCAATGCACTCCCAGAGCATGATGCTGCCACCCCCATGCTTCACGGTTGGGATGGTGTTCTTCGGCTCCACCTTTTTCCTCCAAACATAACGATGGTCATTATGGCCAAACAGTTCTATTTTTGTTTCATCAGACCAGAGGACATTTCTCCAAAAAGTATGATCTTTGTCCCCATGTGCAGTTACAAACCGTAGTCTGGATTTTTTTATGGTGGTTTTGGAGCAGTAGCTTCTTTCTTGCTGAGCGGCCTTTCAGGTTATGTCGATACAGGACTCGTTTTACTGTGGATATAGGTATTTTTGTACCTGTTTCCTCCAGCATCTTCACAAGGTCCTTTGCTGTTGTTCTGGGATTGATTTGCACTTTTCACACCAAAGTACGTTCATCTCTGGGAGACAGAACGCATCTCCTTCCTGAGCGGTATGACGGCTGCGTGGTCCCATGGTGTTTATACTTGCATACTATTCTTTGTACAGATGAACGTGGTACTTTCAGGCGTTTGGAAATTGCTCCCAAGGATGAACCAAACTTGTGGGGGTCTACAATTATATTTCTGAGGTCTTGGCTGATTTCTTTAGATTTTCCCATGATGTCAAGCAAAGAGACCCTGAGTTTGAAGGTAGGCCTTGAAATACATCCCCAGGTACACCTCCAATTGACTCAAATTATGTCAATTAGCCTATCAGAAGCTTCTAAAGCCATGACATTTTCTGGAATTTTCCAAGCTGTTTAAAGACAGTCAACTTAGTGTATGTAAACTTCTGACCCACTGGAATTGTGATACAGTGAATTATAAGTCAAATAATCTGTCTGTAAACAATTGTTGGAAAAATTACTTGTGTCATGCACAAAGTAGATGTGGAGTAGTTTGTGGAGTAGTTGAAAAACGAGTTTTAATGACTCCAACCTAAGTGTATGTAAACTTCCGACTTCAAATGTATATATATCCTTTAAAAATTGTGTACAAAAAGGCTGAAAACATGTGCCAACTTACTGTTTTTTGAAAAATGTTTTTGGTAGGTAGTTCCAATAGTTTACATGTAAACACTCAACAGAAATATATATGGGTGTTCCCTGAAGTCTACTGATTGCAGTGATATACAGTATAATATGCTATTCTGTTTTGTGTCAATTTTAAGAAATGTGACAAGAAACCTGCCCTTTACATGTCACTTTAGGTAAAATCCCATAGGAATGCATTATGTCCAGCAGAGAGACAGGTAACCCATTATGATGAGGCCTTTCAGTATTTACACAAAGTGAGTAAACTACTCCATAAAGATGTCTAGCTATAGTGCCATTTCAGATGTAATAACCTAAAATGAACACCAACAAGCTACATAGGTTCTAATTGAACAGGATTCACATGGCCATATCTCCATAAATCATTTGTATTATACAACGGGTGGTTCTAATCCTGAATGCTGATAGGTTAAAACCGCATTCCATTTGGTGGCTATTCCACAAGTTACCATCGGCTAAATCTATGACATTAAAATGCCTATTTACTCAGTTCCATCTGACTGCGCAATCCACTGTCTCATCAACCCAGCCAGGCAATTTATAAACTTGATCTTCACTATAAAAAGCTTCTAGACATTATCTTACATTTCTTTTAGACTAACATTTTGTTTTCAACAACGAATATTTCTATAAACCTTACTGTCTATCTCTCCGACATTCGCAACATTGTTTCAATATTCAAATTCAATCTCCAGCTGTCCCATAGTAATGAACGTGTCGGGAGTCGGGACGAGACAGACAGGCAGGCAGTCGAAATCATGAATCAGCTGGCATAATTTTTATGGATATATACAAAGAAATGTCAATAGAAAGCAAGTAAAATGAAAAGAAGTGCAGCTAGTTTTCAGTCTTTCCTGCTTCAGTTTGAAGTGATTGTGTTAGCTGTGTTGTTGGCTAACTCCTCTGAACAACCGTGTCCTGACGAGAGAGCACATTTTGTATGCCAGGTGAAATCGCGCCTCATTAGCTCATTGTTATGGATGTATCCAAATAAGTGTCAGTAGAAAACAGCGTAAACAACTGCAGCTACTTTGCTGTTTTCTGTCTGCACTGTTTGACGTGACTGTAAGTTAGCTGTAGCTGGCTAGCTAGCAAGCAAGGGATAAGAACGTTGCCAGCCAGCATGGCAATAGAAAATTTAGAGCAAATGACTGGGTCGCGTCCATAGATACAGAACAAAAAGACTGAATGACTGGGTCAACCGAACTGATAGAACAAACGATCAGCCAGCTTGGGTAACAACCCTAGATTTGTGTCAGGACTATATCTTGTGGAAGGATGAAAGAGTATGAATAAATTTATCAAAATACATTTTTTTAATGAAAATATATCAATCATTATTTGAATATGTTGGTAACCTGTTGTATAAAAGTGATAATGCCCACAAAGCTGGTGTTTGGAGAATATAGTGGCACGGTTTGCCGGCCCTCGAAAACACCCGTGCCAATATATCCTCCAAACACCGACTTCTCGGGCATTATCACTTATATGATGGCTTAAAATGTTTGAGGCGGTGTGAAGAACACAATAAAATGACCCAAGTATGCCTTATGTATGTGCCCTTTAAATGTTATGCAGAAATGTAGTGGAAATGTTCCTTAAAATTATTGTTCTGTCATTTGAATTGGGCATAAATTCATTTGTAAGTGGTATATTAATGATGGCTTAAAATGTTCTAGGTAGCATGGCAAATACAATCAAATGGATCATGTATTTTTTGTTGTTGTTGAAAATACAACTAAAAATGCTGTCAAAATTACAGATTGTTGTTGTTATTTTGATGCCTGAATTGAGACGATCAAATTTCAGCATGCTCCTAATGATTTCAAAAGATTGTGTGATATATGTGGATTAGAATGATATATAACATGTACCAAAAGAGTAAGGAATGGTAGAATTAGTATTGTGTCCCATACATCCAATTCAAAAAGGTGGAGTTCTATATTTGGAATGGCTTCATGTCCATGGTTCCAAAATACAGAATATCATATTTCATATCATTGTAATTAGTAGACTTTAGGGTACACCCATTTGACAGTTTTAAGTCTTTAAATGTAAAATACTGAAATGAGGATGAAAGTATGTTCAAGAACCAGTAATGTTGGTTAATTTGTGGCCACTTTTTCACCACTTTTCTGCAAAATATTTAAAGGACACATGCAGTATCAGTCAAACTTTTGGACACACCTACTCATTCAACGGTTTTTCTTTATTTCTACTATTTTCTACATTGTAGAATAATATTGAAGTCATCAAAACTATGAAATAATACATATGGAATCATGTAGTAAGCAAAAAAGTGTTAAACAAATCAAAATATATTTTGGATGTTAGATTCATCACGCTCCTTCTTGGTCAAATTGTCCTTAAACAGTCTGGAGGTGTGTTGGGTCATTGTCCTGTTGAAAAACAAATGATAGTCCCACTAAGTGGAAACGAGATGGCATGGCATATCGCTGCAGAATGCTGTGGTAGCCATGCTGATTAAATGTGCCTTGAATTCGAAATAAATCACTGACAGTGTCACCAGCAAAGCAACCACACACCATCACACCTCCTCCTCCATGCTTCACAGTGGGAACCACACATACAGGGATCGTCTGTTCACCTACTCTGCGTCTCACAAAGACACAGCAGTTGGAACCAAAAATCTCAAATTTGGACTCATCAGACCAGAGGACAGATTTCCACAGTTGATGTTGAGATGTGTCTGTTACTTGAACTCTGTGAATCATTTATTTGGGCTGCAATTTCTGAGGCAGGCAACTCTAATGAACACGTCCTCTGCAGCAGAGGGAACTCTGGGTCTTCCTTTCCTGTGGCAGTCCTCATGAGAGTCAGTTTCATCATAGCACTTGATGGTTTTGCGACAGCAATTTAAGAAACTTTCAAAGTTTTAGAACATTTCAGAAAATGTTCCATGTCTTAAAGTAATGATGGACTGTCGTTTCTCTTTACTTATTTGAGATGTTCTTGCCATAATATGACCTGGTCTTTTACCAAAGAGGGCTATCTTCTGTATACCACCTCTACCTTGTCACAACACAACTGATTGAGTCAAATGCATTAAGAAGGAAAGAAATTCCAAAAATGAACTTTTAACAAGGTACACCTATTAATTGAAATGCATTCCAGGTGACTACCTCATGAAGCTGGTTGAGAGAATGCCAAGAGTGTGCAAAGCTGACATCAAGGCAAAGGGTGTCTACTTTGAAGAATCTCAAAAATAAAATATATTTTGACAGGGGCCTCCCGAGTGGTGCAGTGGTCTAAGGCACTGCACACTGCTAGCTGTGTCACTAGAGATCCTGGTTCAACCGGGAGACCCATGGGGCGGCTCACAATTGGCCCAGCGTCGTCCGGGTTAGGGGAGGGTTTGGCTGGCAGAGATGTTCTTGTCCCATCGCGCTCTAGCGACTCTAGCGACTCCTGTAACATATATGAGGTGCAATGCACGCTGACACGGTTGCCAGGTGTACGGTGTTTCCTCCGACACATTGGTGCTGCTGGCTTCTGGGTTAAGCGGGCCTTGTGTCAAGAAGCAGTGTGACTTGGCTGGGTTGTGTTTCGGAGGACGCACGGCTCCCGACCTTTGCCTCTCCCGAGTCCGTACGGGAGTTGCAGCGATGAGACATGACTGTAACTACCAATTGGATACCATGAAATTAGGGAGAAAAAGGGCTCAAAACAAATGTTACGACATGACTCCATACATATTATTTAATAGTTTTGATGTCTTCACTATTATTCTACAATGTAGAAAATTGTAAAAATAAAGAAAAACCCTTGAATGAGTAGGTGTGTCCAAACTTTTGACTGGTACTGTATATATTACATACTTGGGCCATTTTATTGTGTTCTCCAGACCCCTCAAACATTTTAAGCCATCATTGGGATGTAAGTACCAGTTACTTATGGAGATATGGTATCAGGTTTCAGGTAAGACTCAAGTGCAGATTGTGTTGAAGTAACAATGTTTATTGCAACAGTCGCAGGCAAACGACAAGTCAGGGCAGGTACAGGTAAAGGTACAGGATGGCAGGCAGGCTCAGGGTCAGGGGCAGGCAGAGTGGTCAGGCAGGCGGGCTCAGAGTCAAGACAAGCAAGGGTCAAAACCAGGAGGACGAGAAAAAGAGAGACTGGGAAAAACAGGACCTGAGAAAACGCTGGTTGACTTGAAAAAACAAGACGAACTGGCACAGACAGACAGAGAACACAGGTATAAATACCCAGAGGATAAGTGGGGAAGATGGGTGACACATGGAGGGTGGTGCAGACAAGCACAAGGACAGGTGAAATAGATCAGGGCGTGACAGTACCCCCCTCTCCCCCTCTAGGGACGCCACTTGGCATCCTACCTGGGCACATACCTGGTTGAGCGGGGTGCTGGCGTGGCAACTCGATGAGGCCTGAGTCCAGGATGTCCCTAGCAGAGACCCAGCATCTCTCCTCCAGGCCATAACCTTCCCAGTCAACCAGGTACTGGAATCTCCTGCCCCGAGGTCAAACCTTCAGGAGGCGTCTCACCATGTACACCGGTCAGCCTTCGATGAGACGAGGAGAGGAGTGGGCCTAAAAACAGGAGACAAGGGGCAGTCAGACATGGTTTTAACTTTAGACACAGAAAAGGTAGGAAAAATACGGAGGGTACGGGGCAACAGAGGGCAAACAGCAGAGGGATTAATGACCTTGGAGAGGGGGGAAAGGTCTCGGCTTCCAGGGTAGAAGCCGCGGCAATATAGCGGCTTGCCAGTGCCTCAGGCTTGACCTTCTTGAATACCGGCCGGTACTGCGGAAGCGGAGTGTCCCAGGCCTTACTGAAGCCCTGCCAGAGGTCCTGGTACTCTGCGGAGCTGGCAGAGAGGTCCGGGGCAATTTCCAAGCCCCCAGGAAGATGTCCCGTGGCAGGCAGAACTGACTTCAGGCAATGAGGGTTGCAGGACGGGCTCCAGCCCATGATGGCACCACAAGCCAAATCAATGGAGGGATTGTGTTGCTGGAGCCAGGAGAATCACAATACCACGGGAAACTGCGGAGACTCAACGTCTCGCTGTGGTTCCCCGACACTCGTAGGTTGGTCTGGTGGGTGACACGGCCTATAGAGCGCCCGTCCAGCGCTCTAACACCCATGGGAATGGAGAGGGGTTGAGTGGGGATGGCCAGCTCGGATGCCAGGGTAACGTATATGAGACTCACATCGGCCCCCGAGTCGATGAGTACCTGGAGAGACTTGGACTAGTCGCCCCACCGCAGGATGGCATGAAGAGGGGGACGAGCAAGGAGAGACAAAAAATATTTTTTATGGCCCACCAAAGTACTCACTCCAACGAATGAGCTAGGTCTCTTGAAGGGACAGGTAGACACATAATGACCGGCAGTACCGCAATACAGACAACTCTGGGTCAGTCTGCGTACCTCGTTCTGCTGGAAACAGCCTAGCCCTGCCGAGCTGCATCGGCTCGGGAAGAGGTGAATCGGCAGTCTCCAGAGGATCTTGGAGGGACTCGGGTAAGCTCAGATCCTCTCGGGGACGTAGACGCCGGGAACTTCCGGAGTTCATCAGATGCAAGGTGGGATCCCTGAGTGAGTGATTGGGACCGCAATTGGACCTGTTCTACCTCCTACGTTCCCATAGCCGACCATCAATCTGGATGGTTAAAGCGATGAGTGAGTCGAGATCCGTTGATAGATCTCGGGCTGCCAGGTCACCCTTTACCTCCTCTGATAATCTTTGCAGGAACGTGTTGAACAGCGCTTCCGGGTTCCAGGTACCCTCCGCTGCTAGCGTGCAGAACTCCACCGCATAGTCTGCCACACTGAGGGTGTCCTGCCGAAGCTGGAGTAACTTCCGGGCAGCCTCTCTCCCGGACACTGGAGCCTCGCCAAGAATACCTTCAGACTGAGGTAGACGGAGGATTGTTGTTCCCACACCACAGTGGCCCAGGCGAGTGCCTTCCCGGACATCAGCGTAATAATGTACACTATCTTCGAGCTGTCCGAGGGAACGAAGAAGGCTGTAGCTCGAAAACGAGGGATCACTGGGAGAGAAAGGCCCAACAGGTTCTGGAATCTCCATCGTAGCACTCCGGGGGAGGTAAGTGGAGTTTCCGGGAAACGGGGGTGATGGTGCTTCTACCAGCCGGGTTACTGAGGGGCTGGGAGGTTACCGTTGTGGTCGGCTGCCTGGGAAGGCAAACTGCGGAATTCCTCCGGCAATGCGTCCAATACTAGGTCGTGACATTTGGCTACGTCCTGGAACCCTTCCATCAAACCGCAAAGAAATTCCTTGTGTTTACTAATGATGGCTCCTTGGGAGGAGATGGCGTTGCGGAGCTGGTCCAAGTTTACTGGGTCAGTCATGGCCTGTTCATACTATCAGGTTTCAGGTAAGACCCAAATGCAGACTGTGTTGAAGTAACAATGTTTATTGCAACAACAGGGGCATGCAAACGACAGGTCAGGACAGGCAGGGGTCGATAATCCAGAATAGTGGCAAAGGTACAGGACAGCAGGCAGGCTCAGGGGCAGGGGTAGGCAGAGTGGTCAGGCAGGCGGGCTCAGAGTCAGGACAGGCAAGGGTCAAAACCAGGAGGACGAGAAAAAGACAGACCGGGAAAAAACAGGAGCTGAGAAAATGCTGGTTGACATGTTCATATGTCACACCCTGATCTGTTTCACCTGTCCTTGTGCTTGTCTCCACCCCCCTCCAGGTGTCTCCTATCTTCCCCACTTATCCCCTGGGTATTTATACCTGTGTTTTCTGTCTGTCTGTGCCAGTTCGTCTTGTTTGTTCATGTCCAATACAGCCCCATGCAGCTGGTTGGCGGCTGTACAAAAGCCCTCAGAGTGGAGCAACATACTACTGACATGAACTTGATCAACCAAGTTGATATCACTTGTTGACTCTCTCTCACTGCCACACACTTTTCACTAAAGCCAAAACAGCGCAAGCCATAGGATAAATGTGCTCTGATGGAAACAATACATGTAGGATAGTCTGTAGCTCGTTAATATCACCTGCTCTGAAATCCACTCAAATAGTATTTACTCACATCACTCAAGAAGATCTAAATGCATATTCTCATGAAACTGAGTGAGATCACATGGTTATGGTTGACATTCAGAGGCAGCTTGGACGTTTCACCTGTAAAACAAGATGAATTTATCATTCATGATTAACAGTGATGATGGCCTCTTTTGAAATTAGATAGGAATAATTTCTGGTTATTATTTTTAATAAGGGTATTAAAAATACAAACATTGATTAACGTCAATGTGTGTAGGGATAGGGAGATGTTGCATTTGGATTAAGTGTTTAATGCATATAAAATGTTATTATTCAACAGGCTACGGTGCAAACGTTGATTGAGAAATTACGTCATTTTCATTTTCAAGAAAATAGCACTAAACCACTGAGTATAACAGGTTAAACCTGCAATGACACTATAGCTAGACATCTTTGTTTAGACTTTTACTTACTTTGTGTAAAGTCTGAAAGGTCTGATCATACAAGTATTTTGTTAAAATGGGTTACCTGTTTCTCTGCTGGACATACTGTAATACATTCCTGTGGGATTTTACCTAAAGTAATGTGTACAGGGAAGGTTTCCTGTAATTTTTCTTAAAATTGACTCAAAACAGAATATCATATAATTGAAATCAGTAAACTTCAGGGAATACCTATATGACGTTTTAGTATTTACATGTAAACTACTGGAACTAGCCATGAAAACATATACACAAAAAAGTAATTTGGCACGTGTTTTCACCACATTTATACTAAATGTTTAAAGGATACATTACATTTTTAGGCCATTTTATTGTGTTTTCCAAACCCCCTCAAAAATGTTAAGCCATCATTGGGCTGTATGTACCAATTATTTATGGAGATATGACCAAGTTAATCTAATCCAATATGGTCCGACGCTGCTGGTTGGTGGCCACCAGGGGAGTAATGGACAAAATCTGTGATGGCACTATAGCCAAAAATGGGACAAACACATATCACAGTCATTGTAAGTACATTTTTTCCTCAAAAAAGTAGCTATCAGCAAAATCAGAGGTAGAAAGGGCCTACAGCAGGCTCTCCTGGAGGAAGAGCAGCTCCGTCTTGTCAAGGTTGAGCTTAAGGTGTTGGGCCGACATCCAAACTGAGATATCTGCGTGTCACCACGTGGGTGTCAGAAGGGGGAAGTAGAAAAGTAGTTGAGCATCATCCGCATAGTCATGATAGGAGAGACCATTGAGAGGATATGATGGAGTGACTTGGTGTATAGAGAGAAGAGATCTTTGACTGAAGGAAAGCAAATCAGAATTAGCTATTGCATGGACAGCTCTGACCACCCCGTGACATAGTAGGGCTGGAGTAGCCTATTCTGGTACGCTCCAAGTGGCTTATCCAAATAGTTTCAGAGAACGCCAGATTAGGTTGGCTGAGAGCTGAGGGGCTTCATTAACACGATCCTCAGAATCCACTGCATCCAACAGTATTAAAGCAGTGGTTAATTAAAGCAGTCTTCCCCTAGGACCAAACCTAATTAGCCAGCCCAACGCAGTAGTACGGACACTGCACCGTTTGAGATGTGAAGTGTGGCTGAATATGAGGGGGATAAGGAGATTAGGAGAGAGAGCGAGAGAGAGAATGAGTGGGGTGGGGTCAATGATAGCTGGTGCCAATTGTCAAAAAGTAGACATAAAAACAACACTGCTTATTGTCATGATAAAAACAAGTGACATGCTTCCAGCATTTCCACAACCATTGTGTACACAGTTCATAGCTGGGTAATTAAGTCCATATTGTCAATGTTAGTAATAGACAGGGCTGAGCTGAAGTCTCTAATTTTGTTGTGGTAGCTAATTGAAGGGTTTATCATCACGTCGCACAGTCAAAGTCATAGATGTTGATAATGTCCCATAGGACCAAACCTAATCAGATGGTCTCAAGCAGTGGTAAGGACACTGCACAGTTTGAGGTGTGAAGTGTGGCTGAACATGTAGATGGAAGAGAGAGTGTGAGCGAGAGGTGGGGGACCGAGGATGGGGGCAGGGGTTAAGTGTGCTGTGATTTGTATCCACCAAAGTAGCCAACATAAAAATCCCTTTTTACTTTGCCTTACATGGTAAAAACAAGTGACATGCATTCCAGCATTTTCGGACCCATTATGTCAACATACTGGGTCATTAAATCTATGGCCATTGCTGGTACTAGACAAGGCTGAGTTGTAGTCTATTTTTGCTGCAATATGCACTATGTTGTAAAATCAAATCAAATCAAATTGTATTAGTCACATGCGCCGAATACAACAGATGTAGACCTTACAGTGAAAGAGAGAGAGAAAGAAAAATATATATAGAGAGAAAGAGAGACACAGAGAGAGAAGTAAGTAAATATATATACAGTGGGGAGAACAAGTATTTGAGACTGCCGATTTTGCAGGTTTTCCTACTTACAAAGCATGTAGAGGTCTGTAATTTTTATCATAGGTACACTTCAACTGTGAGAGACAGAATCTAAAACAAAAATCCAGAAAATCACATTATATGATTTTTAAGTAATTAATTTGCATTTTATTGCATGACATAAGTATTTGATACATCAGAAAAACAGAACTTAATATTTGGTACAGAAACCTTTGTTTGTAATTACAGAGATCATACGTTTCCTGTAGTTCTTGACCAGGTTTGCACACACTGCAGCAGGGATTTTGGCCCACTCCTCCATACAGACCTTCTCCAGATCCTTCAGGTTTCGGGGCTGTCGCTGGGCAATACGGACTTTCAGCTCCCTCCAAAGATTTTCTATTGGGTTCAGGTCTGGAGACTGGCTAGGCCACTCCAGGACCTTGAGATGCTTCTTACGGAGCCACTCCTTAGTTGTCCTGGCTGTGTGTTTCGGGTCGTTGTCATGCTGGAAGACCTAGCCACGACCCATCTTCAATGCTCTTACTGAGGGAAGGAGGTTGTTGGCCAAGATCTCGCGATACATGGCCCCATCCATCCTCCCCTCAATACGGTGCAGTCGTCCTGTCCCCTTTGCAGAAAAGCATCCCCAAAGAATGTTTCCACCTCCATGCTTCACGATTGGGATGGTGTTCTTGTGGTTGTACTCATCCTTCTTCTTCCTCCAAACACGGCGAGTGGAGTTTAGACCAAAAAGCTCTATTTTTGTCTCATCAGACCACATGACCTTCTCCCATTCCTCCTCTGGATCATCCAGATGGTCATTGGCAAACTTCAGACGGGCCTGGACATGCGCTGGCTTGAGCAGGGGGACCTTGCGTGCGCTGCAGGATTTGAATCCATGACGGCGTAGTGTGTTACTAATGGTTTTCTTTGAGACTATGGTCCCAGCTCTCTTCAGGTCATTGACCAGTTCCTGCCGTGTAGTTCTGGGCTGATCCCTCACCTTCCTCATGATCATTGATGCTCCACGAGGTGAGATCTTGCATGGAGCCCCAGACCGAGGGTGATTGACTGTCATCTTGAACTTCTTCCATTTTCTAATAATTGAGCCAACAGTTGTTGCCTTCTCACCAAGCTGCTTGCCTATTGTCCTGTAGCCCATCCCAGCCTTGTGCAGGTCTACAATTTTATCCCTGATGTCCTTGCACAGCTCTCTGGTCTTGGCCATTGTGGAGAGGTTGGAGTCTGTTTGATTGAGTGTGTGGACAGGTGTCTTTTATACAGGTAACGAGTTCAAACAAGTGCAGTTAATACAGGTAATGAGTGGAGAACAGGAGAGCTTCTTAAAGAAAAACTAACAGGTCTGTGAGAGCCGGAATTCTTTCTGGCTGGTAGGTGATCAAATACTTATGTCATGCAATAAAATGCAAATTAATTACTTAAAAATCATACAATGTGATTTTCTGGATTTTTGTTTTAGATTCCGTCTCTCACAGTTGAAGTGTACCTATGATAACAATTACAGACCTCTACATGCTTTGTAAGTAGGAAAACCTGCAAAATCGGCAGTGTATCAAATACTTGTTCTCCCCACTGTATATATCTATATCTATATATATCTATATATATCTATATATATCTATATATATCTATATATATATATATATATATATATATATATATATATATATATAGAGAGAGAGAGAGAGAGAGAGAGAGAGAAATATATATATATATAGAGAGAGAGAAAGAGAGACAGAGAGAGAAATAAATAAATATATATATATATAGAGAGAGAGAGAGAGAGAGAGAGAGAGAGAGAGAGAGATGGGGGGGGGGGGGGTGTTCAGAGAGGGGTACAGCACCACTGAGAGGGCAACTAGTCATTTTACTATCTCTGTGGATATCAGATGGACTTGAGTTATGAAGCTCAGACCTTTCCTAACAGACCTTTCCTAACCATGGTAAGCTCCTTTTTTTGCAATCATTGTAATTGTTTGATAATAGCTCTTTCATTTCAAATATCTTTGTCATCTAACATGATAAATGACATAGTCATTGACTTATATTTGTATCTCATTTTGAAGGGGAAAAAAAATATTTTATATATTCTGGGCAATCTTAGAATAATTTGTATCTATATTTTTTCAGGATTTTTGTCAACTGTTCCACCTCAAGGCAAATTAAAGCAGAAGAAATGTGCCAACAGTAAAACACCATGGAGAATACTACTGACACCTCTCAAGATGTCTTAAATTTCACACAGAGTGAAGTTCTGACCAATATGCCACAGAACTCCATTGAAGTGCAAGTTATAACAATTGTTCTCGCACTTATAATATGCGGAGTTGGGATAGCGGGTAATATAATGGTGGTGTTGGTTGTGCTGCGCACCAAGCACATGATGACCCCTACTAACTGTTATCTTGTCAGTCTGGCTATTGCGGACCTTGTCGTCCTTTTAGCGGCCGGTTTACCTAATATTTCCGAAGTAGTCGACTCTTGGATATACGGTTACGCTGGGTGCCTTTGTATCACATACCTGCAATATCTGGGTATTAATGTATCATCCTGCTCCATCACAGCCTTCACCATTGAGCGTTACATTGCTATCTGCCACTCCATCAAGGCGCAATTTATTTGCACCGTGTCTCGGGCGAAGAGGATAATTGCCTGTGTGTGGATTTTCACCTCGCTGTACTGCATAATGTGGTTCTTTTTAGTGGACACGAACAAAACCGTCTACGCCGATGGTGTGGTGGTCAGCTGTGGCTACCGTGTCTCAAGAAACCTCTACATGCCAATTTACTTTCTAGACTTTACTTTGTTTTACGTCATCCCTCTCATTGTGGCTACTATACTGTACGGTCTTATCGCAAAGATTTTATTTATGAGCCCCTTGCCAACCAATCTCAACGACAGAAGTGAAGGTTCTATACACCAGGGGCGATCCACCAGCAACGTGAAGGTGTCGGGCAAATCGAACAAGGGTGCAGTGACGTCAAGAAAACAGGTAAGCTACATTTTGTAAATTATTGTGGAAAATAGTAATCAAAGGCTTTTAAATGGACAAAATACTCTGCGAAATGTGTTCAATGTAGTGTGTAGTTTATCTACACAATGCAGGCTAGTGCATAGTTCATCAATGTAGTGTATAGTTTATCTACACAATGCAGGCTAGTGCATAGTTCATCAATGTAGTGTGGAGGATACAGCAGCAGGCTCATAGTAATGGTTTCAAAGTTCATGACATCCTGTTATTATCACCTTACATTAATTATAGCTTTGTTTAAATCAAATCAAATCAAATGTATTTATAAAGCCCTTCTTACATCAGCTGATATCTCAAAGTGCTGTACAGAAACCCAGCCTAAAACCTCAAACAGCAAGCAATGCAGGTGTAGAAGCACAGTGGCTAGGAAACACTCTCTAGAAAGGCCAGAACCTAGGAAGAAACCTAGAGAGGAACCAGGCTATGAGGGGTGGAGATTATAACAGAACATGGCCAAGATGTTCAAATGTTCATAGGTGACCAGCAAGGTCAAATAATAATAATCACAGTGGATGTCGAGGATGCAACAGGTCAGCACCTCAGGAGTAAATGTCAGTTGGCTTTTCATAACCGATCATTCAGAGTATCTCTACCGCTCCTGCGGTATTAGACTGTTTTACTCTGCACCAGAAAAAAAAGTTTTGTCTTTACAATTTGAAATGTAGTCCTAAAGGCCCTTTCATCAGTCAAACAAACAACCAGAAACATTTGAGTCAATTATTATGACACTGTAGTAACCTTTACAGTATTATGAAGAATCTGAATATTTTAACACAATTTTTTCCCCAAAAAATCCCCCCATAATTTAGGTTACAAAGATGCTAGCAGTGGTGGTGATTCTTTTCACCTTGCTCTGGATGCCATACCGGACACTGGTGGTGGTCAACTCTTTCATGGACCCACCCTACCTCAACACGTGGTTCTTGCTCTTCTGCCGCATGTGCATCTACGTCAACAGTGCCATCAACCCTATCATCTACAACCTTATGTCTCAGAAGTTCCGGGCCGCCTTCAAAAAGCTTTGCAAGTGCAAGGGCCAAGACCCAGAGAAAGTTACCAAGTACAGTGTGCCGGTGTATTACAGTGTCATGAAAGACTCCTCCCGTGAGAGCCCTGAGCAGACAGACCAGGAGGATGTCAGCAGCTTTGGTAACACTAGTGTTAAGAGGGTCAACTTCACAGATGAGTGTGGGGACACCGGCACTATGTTCAGCATTGCCTGACAGAAGGACAAAATTGAGAGCAGTTCTTTGTGTAAAATTAGGTTTTATAAAGGACATGTGCATCAGGTCACCATTAATGTGATGTACAGTAATTTTGCCATATGTGTCAAAGGTCAGTACTAATGTACTTTTTTCTTGTACATACACTTTGTCATTTACTATTGAAATGTATTGACCATCTGTTATATTTTACATTCTTATAGCAAAGCCCAAACCTACAGTATATCACCTAATATTTAGGTAGAGTTTCTAGTTAAAAACCCATTGTCTGCTTGTTAAAAGACATTCAGTCAACCAAACAATCAAACATATTGGCTGTAGAACTCATGAGGGTTGGAGACTATCCTGGTATTAATCTTTGCATTTTAATCAGAAACTCATTAAAACTTAGAGCAGCAGGTGGATGGACTAGTTAGTCAATCAATAACAATAATTCATCAATTAAGATCCAGGTAGAAACAGAAACAACGGGACTGCAGCCTCTGAGTTGTGGACTCCTGTCATTTACAAGAAGTAAAGACTTGAATGTCAGCTTGAATGTCACATGACTAATATTATCAAAACACCTTCATGCAGATTGTGGGTTCGTTGGTTTGTTTGATATTTTCTTGATGGCCTCTTGAAACCTATGAAACTATTGCGCTCATCACACTGTACAGTATCTGTTTTGGTCTATGTACGTTGAAGCATGTAAATCCTGTTGTGAAAGTGTGGAAGATGGAATGTTTTGTTAATATATTGCATATAGCTTTTTTACATTTTCAAATGCAGCACTTTCTCATACCGGTTGTAACAATGTCCATAACAGTCATGGTTTTTTGGGGACTTGATTTTTGTGATTAATTTGAGCAATTCATTGAATTAAAGGTGACCAACCATCATGCTTTTGTCCAATATTTGTAGAAGAGCGAGTAGGCAAGTTATTTGCCATAAAGTTAAGTAATGGAAACTGGGAGGCAACTGGCCTGATTATTTATACAATCTGAAACTCAAACATTCAAAAACTGTATGGAGTGCAGTAGAAATATCCAGCTTTACATTGGCATGTACATCAAATTGTTTTCAAAACATCCCATTTGATTACTAGTTCCATACACTGCCTGTCAGTTTGAGATCCTGTAGGAAATGAACACAAGTCAAGTTTGACATCCATCAATTTCAGCACCACCCCAGTGAACAGCGCCAACAACACACAGCTCAAATCTTTGGCTGCAATCACTGAAATGTAGGCTATTTCAGGCCTATGAAAATGTATTATATTGTTGTTTTTCTCTACTGTCTTTTAGTTATTTCCCTCTATAATTTGTGCTTGTTTGATTTCCCACCAAGATGTTAAAACGTCTTTTATAGATCTGCATTCAAATTGGCCCATTTGGAAGAAAAAATATATTTAGAGGCTTAGACAAACATTCTATTCAAGACTTTTTCAAATTCCAGTTTATTAATTTCCCTCTAACATTTTCCTTGAAAGCATACATTTATCAGCTAAACATTTCCTTTCAGTTTGCATGGTGATGACCCCCCCCCTTCCCTCCAACAGTGTCAGTTAGTTTGACAGTAATGCTGTGCTTGGTAAATAGTGGTTCTATACTGGGACCTGCCAGGTCCCAGATTTTTACGCAGCTCTGCTCTGCTTCAGATGCTTGCCAGGTTACAGCAACGTTGTCTTCTCACACAGCCTCAGTGATGATCATAGACAGTCATAAACAATGGAGGAGTATCCATACTACAACAAACATTCATTTACATTGCATTCCGCTGAGCCTAATTAGTGTTATGGTTATGTCCACCCCATCCTGTTTATAAAAATAAAAATAAAATACAAATCTGCCTTTAGATATTTTTTCTCATGATTCTGGTTATGGGGTGAAGAGATTTCTTCCAATCTTTCAGACATTATAAGAGCCCTTCCTTTCTCATCAAGCTCTACATTTAACGCCAGAGAGGGGTAATTGTTACTGTTCATTATCTCTTTTAACCCCCCCTGTGCTATGAGCTTCTTTCTCAGAAACCAAGATAACTGCTTCAAGGTTTTAGCAGCCTTTCTCTCAGAGAAGGTTTGCACAATCAAATGTAGTGTGTGTCACATTGGGGGGGGGGGGGGGGGTTCTAGGGACATAGTTTTTTTTGTTGAAACATTTGCATCAGAGAAGATTAGCTACACAGTTCACATTTATGAATGTTACTCTAAATTGCCTGCAGTGACTAAAATAGAAAGAATGGAATGACAAGGAGGGCATTCTGACTGCAAGAGGTTTGAGTCTCAAACTTTTAGACTTTAATGTAGACTGTTTTTTCACATACTGCAATATAATGTGGGTAATGCATCATTGATCCAAACTGATAAGAACATGTTATTTTGATGGATGGTGTCTATTCCAGAGGAATTATATTATTTTAATATTGATGGCAGGGTAGACACTCATACCCAGCCATGGCCATGCATAACCTGTGCACCACACCATTAAGACGGTATGTGTGTTGTAAGACTACTAATGCAGTTATACAAAGCCACTCTGACAACAAGGCACTCTTCTGTGCCATGCTTTTCACATGTAGCCTACTAAGCCTCATTATGATAGGGATGGAAGTAATTCATCCACCTCTTGCCCCTCAAGGGTGTCTACCTCCTCACTATTAGGATTCAAACCAGCACAATCAAAGGCTCAGCAGAGACAGACAATAGCCATTCTGTATTGAGAGGTGAATCATATCTGTTTTGGTTTTCAGGATGTCTATTATGCAGCACTGAAGAGTCCACTCAAATGGTCTCTTTTTATTTTTTCATTTCATGGTTATTAATCCTCTCCTCTGTCTGAATATGAATTATGCATTGCCTGGAATATCATGTACTGAGGTAACACTGAGAAGCAAGCCATCATTCAGGTGTCTATATCTGTTCCTGCTCACGTCCGACAGTTAAACCTTATGTATTTTATCACCCTGTTTCTAACAGAGCATAGAGCACAACAGTGTTGTCTACAGTTTCTTTGAATGAATCGCTGTATGGACAGTATGTACAGTATACTATAGGTTGCATTTTCCTGAGAAGCATACAAGGACGAAGAAGAGCTAGAAGAAGGCTGAGAGGAAGAAAGGTGAGGAGGATGAGGAGAAGCAGACAGTATAGGATATTTTCAAAGTATTAGTTGATTTATTTATTTGAATATAGAGGTTTATATTTCAGACGTTTATTGGACATTAACAACAAAGAGGAAAGAAACGCAAAGGCGTGTACTTCATATTTGGACAATCAGACACACCAGACATAATAAAGTCTGTGAGAGTACCCATTGTAGTCTCAATAATAGAGCACCCATTGTAGTCTCAATAATAGAGAACCCATTGTAGTCTCAATAATAGAGCCCCCATTGTAGTCTCAATAAGAGCACCCATTGTAGTCTCAATAATAGAGCACCCACTGTAGTCTCAATAATAGAGCACCCATTGTAGTCTCAATAATAGAGCACCCATTATAGTCTCAATAATAGAGCACCCATTGTAGTCTCAATAATAGAGCACCGATTGTAGTCTCAATAATAGAGCACCCATTATAGTCTCAATAATAGAGCACCCAGTCTCAATCATTTTTATCAAGGCTACTGCAATGGCCATTTTGATGGCAATCAGAATGAAATTGAATGAAAAAATATCAAAGTAATTAAAGAGTCTAAGCACATTGAATTGAATTTGTTTGAATCTCTTTTCAGTATGCTCTGATGCTTTAATAAACAGAGGTAAGGTGGGGGAGGTGGCAGATCATTTTGTTAGCTTTAATCTATGCTTATAAGTTCTATTAAAATGGTTTTCAGGGTAGAACAAGATAAAAACAGGACTGCCAGTTCCAGAACTATAACCAGTCAAGCAGCAGTTTAAATGCAGCCTTCCGAGGCACAAACGTCATTGGCTCAGAGAGAACTGAAGCGTATATGTGTTTCCTGCAGAAACAAACAGGGACTTGCCTAAGTCGATAGATATTGACTAAGTTGGCCAAATAATTCCTTCCGTTCCGTATTGAATAACAGAATGGGTATCAGACAAGGCTGGCCAACAGACTGGTACAGGTGACCTATTCAGTAAAGTAACGGTGCGTGTGGCTTGGGTGATCTGTCTACACTTTCTCCCTAAGCATGTAGCTCACAGGTTGCCTCTTTCTATCAATCATAGAGCAAATCACACACCAGTCCTGGAGGAAACTACGTGTCATCCATCTTATTAATATTTCGGCCATGTGTTGTCATTGTCACCCAGATTTACTGAGCACCAGTCACATTCTGTCAGTGCCGGGATGGTAGTTTGACCATATTAATCTGGACCACATGTTTCAGGCTGTGCTCAGCCACTTGGGAGATGAAAGGATTTCAAAAGCGTAACACAATTCAAGTAGTAGGCTACAGTGAACAGCAGGACACATACTTTCATTCAATGCCAGTAGGAAGAACATTTCACTGTGAACAGGGCTATGCTGTCCTTATAGTATTTAAATCTGTATCAATTTCTCTCCAACAAAAAAATATCCCTTGCGATGTTCTGTGGTAAAAGAGCAATGCACATCCATTATGGATTCAACTTCAAGTGTCTTAAAGACCAGCAGCACCTCAGGAATATTGCATTGCAGTAAAGTGCTGCTGAACTATATATCATACTGCATCTGTGAGCAGCAATATCATCCTGGGAGTGGAGCCTGAAAGAAAGTCTCCTGTAAAAACCCTGTGTCCCGTGGACTTCTATTGTGCTATGACTGGCTCCTATGCTACAGTACACATACTAGACTTTGTGAAATGTACTTTTGCTGCACAGTAATTGTTTTAAGCAGATGTCTCAGCCATATTGGAATATATAAAGTGTCATATGTCCTCTCTGCTCAGTCTAGCATATGCTTTATTTCCTTTCTTTGTGACTGAGGGGATGGTGTGTTCAGCTGCTTTTTGCCCCAGAGAGCATGAGACATGAAGATAAGACTGATAAGACATCTGTCAGAGGAAGGAAAACAATAAAAACGTATCCTCTGGGGATAACACAAGCATTGCTTTGTTAATCAATCAGCTGATCTTTCTGAATGTTAGGTGGATAACTATGTTTTTCCCGGTTAGCATTCATACTACGTGAACCGAAGTTAGGACAATTATAGACACTGTCAGTCACCATGAGGAGATGGGGAAAAAAACATGAATCTTTTCATATGTCCATCCATTTGCAGAAGAGCAAAAGTCATAATAGCTGTCTGATGCTTTCCAAGTCAAAGTCATAAACCTATAGCAAACATTTCAGATTAAATGTTTGGCCATCACACTGTACCCTGAAATTTCCATATAGGGTTATATGTTTGGTTTTGTTGTTAGTGAACATCAGGGCTTTTTCAAATAGAACATCTACATCTATCTATTTCTATGATTCATTTCCTAAAATAATCTAGCATTTTATGCCTCTTTCACAAACTAAACTTGTCATGTCCATCAGTTCTGTGGATTTGAAGCAATTTCCAGACTGAACGTTCTATCTCTGAGAATCGAACACTACTCTGAGGTTCTGAAGCCTTGTATGCCTGGAATCCGCACTTCTTTTTGACAAAACCCGGGAGAACTTGAAATCCCCGGGGATACAAGAAAATGCAGTCTGTGATATCATTCTGAGACATCTGAGGTGACTGAATCTCTGGTTTGAACGTTGTCCCATTGTCTTGTCTCAGCCAAAACTCCCAGTAAACAATGAAAATGATTTGTTAGTGATCAACCACAGTGATATAAGAGTAATTATAAATCTGTTATGACAAAAGTTCCTAAATACAAGGCTACATTATGTGGTAAAATCTATTGTTGTGGCTTCCTGAGAGGGCCATACTGACTATTGTCTGCATGTGGACAAAAAGGGATACATTTTACTTAGACTTATTTCCGGCACAGAAGAGATTCCAGGCAAAGGAATGTGTTAGTGGATATTTCAAAGTCGTTTTTAATACAGCTAAATCAGTCATGCACTCTTTTGCCCTTCCTGATTAGAAACCTGACCAGCCATAGCTGCTACACGATTACAGACATCTTTACCTGGGGGAAAGATCATCTGCCTGGTGATTTACATGTTGTGATTCTATCCACATTCCAGTCTTATCAAATGAATGCTCTGCGTGTAGGGTAAACACTTTGAGATCTCATGAATACAAATATATTCATCTTTCCTGGATACTTAACAGAGTTTGAATGGCTGATGACTTCAAAATTATAAATCAAATATTATTTTGTTCACTAATTGAAAAAGATCTGATGTGCAAACACCAATTAGTGGAAAAAAAGAATTGAGCTGCCTGTGTAAACTCAGCCATAGTAACACTGTCCAAAAGACAAATGGAATAGAAATGTCATTCACCACAAGGATCAACAAGATGTCCCGCCAAAGTATAATTGCAAGTCCAGACTTTGTAGACGTTGTGAAATTGCAATCCATCAAATTCATTTCAGACTTTGAAAGAGACTTTCAAAGGAAGAGAGAGGATGTCCTGAAATGGACACTGTAAATCTGAGGCCGCAAAGGCTGTACAGATAATAAATCCACCAAAACACGTCCATTTTACTAGTAATTTCTGTGGCCATTTTCTCAACACAAACCTTTGTTAGATCTTCCCCTGAGGGAAAAGAAAAACATCTATTCTCTATAACTAAGCCTTGCCTAGAGACAGAAAGGCCCACATGTCTTAACAACAGCTTATTAATATACCGTATTGTTATTTTTCATACAAAGTCAAAGGCCGATAAAATAAATGGAGCTTACAGAGAACCAAAGATTTTTGATAGGTTGGGTTGCTGCTGCATGACAAACAATAGACACATCAAACTTCTCTAAACTGTTCAGCAATATCCTACATTTTTTGGTTGACATGCAGGAATCTTATGGTAGTAGTATGGTGTAGGCCTAGTATAGGGTATGTTATGGAAAACAATTTGATATACATGGGCCTATGAATTGGGCCTATGAATGTAACTTTCTACCACCCTCTACAATTCATTCTCATGAAAAACACAATGCTATGATTGAAAAGCACCTATTGTTTATTTTGGCATCATTGAAACTGCAGTTAAACATGTGCGTCTTGTATATTCTCCAAGTGATGCAACAAGTGGAACTCAATGGATTTTCTTGTGGATTTCCCAAGGGTAGAATAAAGACATGTGGCTTCTCCAGTGGTCAATATTGGAATTAATGGGAATAAATTACAAATTAAATAAATACCCAACAAGTTACAATATTCTCTTTGACATACAATGTATTCACAAGAAAACACACAAAAAAATCTTAATTACACACTGTATCATACGGACACTGTTCACTCCATAAAATTGATCATCTCAGATCTTCCTCGTACCTCTGGGGTTTTCACTCTCCACAGGTTTTCAACAACAACAAAAGGTGCAGGTTCTGTCAACAACAACAAAAGGTGCAGATTCTGTCAACAACAACAAAAGGTGCAGGTTCTGTCAACAACAACAAAAGGTGCAGATTCTGTCAACAACAACAAAAGGTGCATATTCTGTCAACAACAACAAAAGGTGCAGGTTCTGTCAACAACAACAAAAGGTGCAGATTCTGTCAACAACAACAAAAGGTGCATATTCTGTCAACAACAACAAAAGGTGCAGGTTCTGTCAACAACAACAAAAGGTGCAGATTCTGCACCTACAGTGTGTACAACTAATATGCTCTATCTATTTCACAAACATTGGCTAGATGAGACATCTGAAACATCTGACTGAATGTATTCTCTGTTGACTATGCCCATGCCACAACCATTTTAAATGAAGGGAGTCAAATACCACAGTTCCTGGCTGGACCACTGAAGTGAAAAACGCCTTTCATTTATGGAGGGTAAATGGTCAGTCATAATCAATACACTTTCAGAATTCCAATCAGCAGTGCCATAAAGAACACCACGTAGAAAGGTCTTGAGAAATGATTAACCTTTTGGTTTGATATGTCTGTGAGCAACAGTGCCTGTAGGTATAAAATATACACCCTCCCCTACGTATTTATTTGGACAGTGAAGCTAAAACTTTTCATTTGGCTCTATACTCCAGCATTTTGGATTTGAGATCAAATGTGTAATATGAAGCGACAGTTCAGAATGTCACCTTTAATTAAGGTATTTTGATACATATCTTTTTTACCATTTAGAAATGAAGCACTTTATGTATCTAGTCCCCCTTTTGAAGGTGTCATAAGTATTTGGGCAAATTCACTTATATGTGTTTTAAAGAAGTCCAAAATATAGTATTTGGTCCCATATTCCTAGCATGCAATGACCACATCGAGCTTGGGACTACAAGCTTGGATGCATTTGCACTTTGTTTTGGTTGTGTTTTGGATTGTTTTGCACAATAGAAATGAATGGTAAATAATGTATTGTGTCATTTTGGAGTAACTTTTATAGTAAATAATAATATAATATGTTTCTGAACAATTCTTGATGAATGTAGATGCTACCATGATTACAGATAATCATGAATGAAGCGTGAATAATGATGAGTAAGAAAGTTAGAGGCATAAATAACATACCCCCCAAAAATTGCATGTTTTGGGGGCATGATCTTTGTGCATCTGTAACTTTCTCACTTATCGTTATTGAACAATTCCTTCATGATTATCCGTAATCATGGTAACATCCATATTAATTTAGAAGTGTTCAGAAACATTTTGCTGCATGTGATGTGGTCATATTTGACATGGATAGGGGGCAGAAATAGCAAGTACGGACAAATATCAAAATCAGTGGTGTAAAGTAAAAATACTTTAAAGTATTGCTTAAGTCGTTTTTTGGGGTGTCTGTACTTTACTTTACTATTTCTAGTTTTGCCAACTTTTACTTCACTAGATTCCTAAAGAAAATACATTTTCCCTGACACACAAAAGTACTCGTTACATTTTGACAGGAAAATGGTCCAATTCACACACAATTCACACATCAAGAGAACATCCCTGGTCATCCCTACTGCCTCTGATCTGGCAGACTCACTAAACACAAATGCTTCCTTTGCAAATTATGTCTGAGTGTTGGAGTGTGCCCCTAGCTATCCGCCCATTAAAAAATAAAATCTAAATTGTGCCGTCTGGTTTGCTTAATATAAGGAATTTGAAATGGTTTATACTTTACTTTTACTTTTGATACTTTAGTGTAGTTCTATCCTTGAGCTGTTCTTGTCTATTAATGTTGTGTATTATGTCATGTTTCATGTTTTGTGTGGACCCCAGGAAGAGTAGCTGCTGCTTTTGCAACAGCTAATGGGGATCCTAATACAATACAACAAATACCTCGTCAGCACATAGATTGTGGCGTGAGCATAATCTCAAAACCATAGCTTTGTTATGACTCTCTCTCTTTGATGAGGATCAAAGGTGCCAGATCAGCTTTGCAAATGGCTGACAGATAGCTAGAACCCCCTCACAGGAGAAGAAAGGGGGTGAGTTGGGCCAGTTTTATGACTCTTAACACCCGGTCATAGATAGTTTGCAACAGACGACTCTTTCTTTCACTGCAGTATTGGGAAATAAATCTCCTTTTGTTACAGAGAGACTATTGCCACCAAAACCCTTTTCTCCAAGAGAATGAACTTTGGAACAATATTCGTAAAATAGGAATGTTAAGAATGGTCCGTGGGGATCTAAAGAATAATCATGTCATATTGTTTATTATTTTGTGATGTCATTAAGGATGGTATAACAAAGTAACTAACTCTGAAAGTGTACGCATTCTATGTATCAAGTTTACATCTAAATGTGGTATAAAATATGATTAAATATGAGAATACTTTTGTGAAGATAGCAATGTCATTTTAGCTTTCTAAATTAAATAATTGATTTTCATATAAACTTGTGCCCAGTCAGTAACCACGCCCAAGTGAGCACAGATGGCGTGATGGAACGCACCCTTTTTACCCGAGGATAAAAGGACTCGCTAACTAAATTTACATTAAACCAAGTAGACAGACAGTGACACTATGAATGGTTAAAACTCCCAGACCAGATAGCATGGAGCGGTGGCTACATGGCTGAAATGGTGAGACCAGTACATTGCCGTGTTACTACTGGCGTGTAAAGTGGTCAGGAGCTGAACCCTGAATAATCAACCATTGAGACCATGCAGACAGATGGTGTGAGCCGGACTTACGAATGGTTAAAGACCAGGAAGCGTGGAGCGGTGGCTACAAATTGAAATGGTTATAAACTCTGAAACTCTCAACACGAGTGAAAAAGATAAAGAATAGACCAGAACATTCACAGTCTGGAGCTGTGCATGTAAAAGTGGTCCTAGAATTTGACTAAAGACACAAGGGGGGAAGGAAGACTTCCCATCTCAGACAACCGTTGGTGCATCTGAAGTACCTGTTCTAACAAACACTTCACTACCAGAGAAGCTCTACAACTAAGAAGTACATTGTGACCTCTGGTGGACAACCAGAGCCTTACATCGAGCCACCACCCATAGACGGATCGATTGGTTTCAACAGAGAGACGACAGAGAAAGACATCTACGCGTAAATATATACATTCCCTTTCTTATCTGAATGAGCGGAGGTTCATGTGCAAAGTATTACTATTCCTTTGAGCGTAGGTTCTGAATATATCCAAGTGTCCCCTCTGTCTCTCCCTCTCTTTACCTACCCCTCCCTCTCCATATGTATAACCAGCCATCATATCTTGTCAATCCACGAGGGTTATTTTATCTCATGTATTAGGTATTTTATTAGGATTCCCATTAGCTGTTGCAATAGCAGCAGCTACTCTTCCTGGGGTCCACACAGAACATGACATTTAACACAAAATTACATAATACAGAACATCAAACAAGAACCGCTCAAGAACAGAACTACATAAAAAAATGTCTGGTGGGATAAGTGTGTGTGTCAGAGCTGTGTGTAAGTTGACTATGTAAACAATTTGGGATTTCCAACACATTTCTGTATCTTATAAAAACTAGAAGTGATGCAGTCAGTCTCTCAACTCTTAGCCAAGAGAGTCTGGCATGCATAGTATTTATATCAGACCTCTGATTACAATCAAGAGCAAAACGTGCCGCTCTGTTCTGGTGTGTATGTGTATTCTGTATTCTTATTATTCTGTATTTGCATATATATTTGGTGTTATTATTTAGTAAGTTGGTAAATAAATGATTATATCAATTTGTGTAGTACTGAATATTCAGAAAGGCTGGGGTTCAGAATGAGACTGATGAGGTAATGATTAATAAGTGACTGTTATTGATGTATAATTTATTGATGTATCTTCGAGTTTCATTTGGGAGATAGTAACTCGTTAAACAACTTATTCCGTGGTGCCCCAAATTCCTAATGAGTTTATTGTCATAGGATTAATTTAAATCGAGTAACAATTAAACATAGTTAGTTGATAAAATTAATAACAGTCATCAGATTAATGATAGTCACGTCACGACAGCTTTCTATATACCCCTTAAGCCTCATATAACTCCATGATGGGGTTTCACTACATGTGATTTATGATGAGTAGTGAAATATAGGTGGTGCAACAAGAACAGTCAGTGATTCCCACTTTGCCAGCAGGTTAGAGTTATTCAGTCAGATTAATCTCCACAGTGTCGGTATCAACCCTCTGAGGAGACTTCCCTTGGTTGTCTTTTAAACCCAATATCCTTATGCTGTGTATTCCTTTTGGGAGAAATATATACATTTCATGATAGCCTTCACAGTTCTCTTTAAGGAGTATCAAGAGTCTGTCTTTTAAAGATGTGTCTAGAATCATAACTTTAGCTTTTTCTAACTATCAATTGGGAAAGGTTGGCTCTAGTATATGGTTATTCTGTTACAAACCTAGAACATATATCTTCCTTTGTCAGATGTTTTATGTAGTACGTTATTTATTCAATCTCGCTAGATCTGTTTATTCAATCTGCTCACCAAGAATAATGGTTCAGTGACCAGTGCATCAAAATATTGCATCAATTACTCTCTGAAATAAAAACGGCAACATGATTCATCATGCAACATTTTGGGGACATTTTATATTTTTTAAAATTATTTATTTTTTACTTCTATCCTATCTTGTTTGAGGTGTGGGACAATTGTCCCCATTGATTTATTTCAAACACAGCAACACACATACTCAGTACATGACTGATGGACATTTTATATAGCAAAAGGATAGCGTCTTTATTTGCCGCTCACCAGAGGTGCTTAATGCTGCATGACAGCTCTATTTTACTGCTGATTTCAACATCATTGCAGCTCAGTGCTCTGGCAGTATGAGTGAACCCATTGTCATATTTAATCTGCTCTTTTTCACATGATATTTGGCTTAATATTGTTCGTGCCCATGCAGTGTTACTGTGAAATTTTGACTGTGATCTTTTGCTGGATATATGTGTAAACGGTAAATTGGGTATAGACTGAGGCATACTTTCTCTTCCTTCTCCAATCTTAATCCAGTGGCTACTGTAAACTGTGTGTCTGTAAATCTACCTCTGTACATTCTGTGAGTTTAGTTTCATACCTAATCTGTCAGTCTTATAAATAAAATGTGTATGTGTACAATCTAAAAATAAACATCAGTGGTTGATAACGTCATCAGGAAGCACCATTTCATTTATCAAGCTTGTGAGTGAATTTTTCTGTTCTGACAAACCATTTATTTAACATTTGCATATACACTGAGATACAAGACTACATGAGTGCATTTCATTATTCTGTAGTGAGCTGTTTACTCATAGCATCCAGAATATCACTACTTTCCTGGAACACTCACTTTTTCTAGAACTTAAACTTCCATATTCCATCGCTGACATGTTCCATCATGCCTGACTCATGAGGGAACCTGTCTGGCAATGGATTTAACCAATCTTTCCTCTGTTGTAAATTGTAAATCTGTATGACTGGAGAGACATCATGTGGACAACAACAATATTGCATCAACTCTGATCTACAGAACAAGCTTGGCACAGACGGTCACTCTCTTGCACTGATGTCTGACGCTGTCAGAGGGTCCAGTGGCCACATTTGAGAGGGACGCATGCACGAGTAGGTTGTCCTCAACGAAGCATAGACAGAACAAACTAATGTAACTCCTCCTAGGGTCAAACGAGTAGCAGTCCTATTCCTTCTCATCACAGTTTGTAATTCTGGATATGCCGCACGTCCGGTAAGATTACTTATTTTCAGACTCTTAAAATGATTCACGAGAACACTATTTGTACACTCATGACCTCAAATACTCTCTGGTCTACATATGTCTGCTAATGTCAGATCCAAATATGTGATCCTATCTGTTAATGATCAAACAAGTGGAATTTGGTTTACCACTCATGTAATGCCTGTTGAATATGACTACTTTGTCGATAACTGATAATGAGGTGCTCATGTGTCTGACTGTATAAATATATATTTTCACAGGAAGTCTCTTTTTGGCAGATGGCTCAGTGTTCAGTTTGAATTCATTATCAAAAATGAAGCGTTTATCATCCTGACATGAAGTTATATTATAATAGCAAAGGTCCCTTGATTGGTGCCATAGAAAGTGATAGTGTTTTCTTTGTGACTTACAAGCAGGTAGCAGGACATGAGGCTAGTTAGACTCTGCTAATAGGCCTCTAATTCAATTATCTGGGGATCTGCCTGGAAAGCTTATAAGTTCATTCAACGTAGAGCATACTGTGTTGCTAGTCAGACTAAGGCAACACAATTTCTCCTTGGGTGCAGAGTTAAGTATGTAGTCACCAAGGTGCAAGTGGTTTGAATGCTGAGGATATAGCTTTTTAAAACTTTTTCCAGATTATTCTAAATTGTGTTACATAGTTTCCCCCACAATTCCTTTTTAAGGTTTTGGAACGATATGTCCTACTGTTGGGGTGTTTGTTTGCTTAGCATTGTTTTGTGATTGGAGCGCTTATACCATATGTTCAAAACAAAGAGGCTCAATGACTCAGTCGGCATCAATCCACCCCTCATTTCCTCAGCTGCATCCTGCATTTTAACAAAGGGTCAAGAAAAAGATGCATGACCCAGAGAGGATCTCAGTTTCCTTTTCTGGTTCCTGGGGAGAGGATTGTGTAGTACAGAGATTACCGTCTCTATGCAGGTTATTTAGACAACACCTTAGATGTATATGTGGAGACTAGATATATAGAGTAATGTCCAGTTTGATCATTTATAATCTGCCTATTAAAGAGGTAATCATTTTCTCTGGATGTATTTGACTCTCCTCTCCTCTTGTTGCAGGTGCAGTACAGGAAAGGGTCTGATTCACACACTTCTCATAGGAACTCCCCGTTTCCTCAGCTCTTACATTCTACCAAAATGAAGCATTCGTCAAATTCTTTAATTAAATGAATGAAGAAAAGTCCTGTCCCAATGGAATACTGACAATATCCTGGCTTGGTGTTGACTGTTGAAATATGCTCCCACGTGAGATTAAGACAGGAAAACAACACAGTTACACAGATGGCCTAAATTGATAAACAAAAGTACAGTCTTTATCCTAACCTGTTATACGACTGCTCCAAGATGGCAAACCCCAGCTCACTCTTGGTCACTGATGGGACAGTGCAGAGGCAGGCTGAAGAGGATCGATATATCCTCTATGGCGTGGCTGAAGTGGATGCGTGTGAGTTGGGGTTCCCTAGGAAGTATGACCTCATCCCATCCATCGTCTGCTCAGTATGCTTTCTGTTCGGCCTCATCTACTGCTTTTTTGGTAAGTTCCTGGCCTGTAATAGAGGACAGTTGGAACTTGCACATGTGTACTCTCAAGACATACACATTAAAGATATGATAGGCATATCTGCAATTAACTACAGCATTAACACAAAACAGTCCAATGCTCCACTGTAGATACATCATTATTTAATTCCCAGTTCAAATCAAATGTAATTATTAAGCCCTTCTTACATCAGCTGATATCTCAAAGTGCTGTACAGAAACCCAGCCTAAAACCCTAAACAGCAAGCAATGCAGGTGTAGAAGCATGGTGGCTAGGAAAAACTCCCTAGAAAGGCCAGAACCTTTCAGTTGACATTTAACAAAGTGAAACTATTTCATCAGCTCACTTTGAGTCTATTGATGATATGCCCTACCTATACTGTACCCTTACAGTAAACACAGGAGGGCCAAGTGTCTGGGCTGGGCCAGCCCGGGGTATAAAGTGGATAACGTCCAGGGTAGGCTAGGAGAGAGAGGCAGATGGGCCACCTGGTTCTGCTGCATTCCTCTGCGAGAGAGTTGGAGAACAGCCACCTGGGATAATTCAGGTAGCCTCCTGGCCTGGTCCAAATCCATTAAACCCAACAGATGCACTCGCTGTGAATGTTGTCTGATAATAGACACGTTTAGATTGTCTTAAGCAGACTATGCCTCATGTGAAGTTAACTATATCTCTCAAATATTCTGCAAACTGTACAGTTTACCAAAGACAAAATCTAGTCTACAAATGACTTTTTATGAATAAATCCCAACTCAGTCAAACCTAGTACACTTAAAGGACAATTACGCCACTTTTCACCCTCATATTCTTCATCTCCAGCACCATACCTGTGTGTACACATGTGAAAATGCTTAGTTTCTATGATCTGTGGTTAAAAAGACAAAAAGGTCCTAAAAAATACGTCTTTGTATCAATGATTTTCAAAACCTGCAACAAGTTTCTAGCCAGAGGGAGGGTATTTTCTTGCTCCACATCACCACGAATCTCAGAGTTTGAAAATCACAGTTTTTTAAATGTTTTAACTTTCGATGATGTCATAGTATAGCACTTTTTTACATTTTTTTTTAGAAATCCGTTGTTTTCACATATGCAGACAATAATATTGTGCTGGAGATAATGAAAATTAGGTTAAAAAGTGGTGGAGTTGCTCTTTAAGTACACTTTGCTTCCTTCTCCATCTTTCTTACTTAACATCCCTCCACTTATCTCTCTTTCTTTAGGATACCGCTGCTTTAAGATGGTCATGTTTCTGTCAGGCTTCATGTTTGGGTCTGCACTAGTCAGCATGTTGTACCACAAGGAGCCTGTGCTGGACACCCAATTGACTACAGAGACCAAAGCAGGCATCCTCCTGGGACTGGCTGTGCTCTGTGGCCTGGTGACTATGCTGGTACAGACTGTGGGGTTCATCATTACTGGCCTACATCTGGGGAGTCTGCTCACCCTTGCCAACCTACTGGTTGTCGGACAGTTTTACAGACTTACCCCCCTATGGGCGCCTCTCAGTGCCCTCCTGGCCACGAGCACCTTTTGTGCCATTCTCACACTGCAGTGGCAGAAACTATTCACTGTGCTCTCCACGGCTGCAGTCGGTGCCGCTGTGGTGATGGCGTGTGTGGACTTCTTCGTAGAGACGTCGCTGCTGGCTGGCCATGCGTACGACATCCTGTCTCAGGTTCCCCCTCGTTCCCTCTGCTGGTACAGCTGGGTTATAACAGGCGTATGTCCTCTATTCAGTCTGATGGGAGTGCTGGTGCAATGGATGCTCACTGCCAAAGGAGTGTCCCACAGAGAAAGTGAGTGGCAGTTTCATAAAAAACATGGAATGCTTTCTTCCTCGGTCATCACTACTTCATTTGATACTTAGGTTACACTTAACATGTAAACAGACTACAACATAATTCTCTCTTTTCTGTCCTATGCTAATTTACATTTAACACCCCCAAGTACCTGTCAGTGGCCGACAAAGACAGGTCCAACTGATGCGAATCAGACAGAGAGATGCCCAGAGACGACCCCAGCAGGGCACTTACCGCCATCGCAAGCCTCCAATCCTAAAGCGCTATGCTGGGGACGTCCTGGCCCCAGTGAGTTTCTTCACTCCTAATGGGCATGAACGAGCTTGATTAAAACATTTATTTCAAAATGTTTATGCACTTAGCTAATATATATCATTGTGTGTCACCAATGTCAATTATTTTCTATCATCCTAGACCTAGAGAATCAATGTCATTCTTTCCTTACCACTTTGCCTTCCAGAGTTACATCCAGAGCCTTCGTGACCGCCAGATGGGTACAGTCTCCTCTACCAGTAGCATCATCAGCAACAGCACAGTCAACCACACCATGATTGACTTTGAGACAGGCTCTATGGTGCCCCTGACTGCCTCCTCCCTAGACCCTATATACTGAGGGACGACCACCAAATACTAGGCATCCCCTCCCAGTTCCACTTAGGTGCCCAATATCTCTCTCTAGAAGACCATTCATAGACTGTTTTTTGAGACGACAGAATGATTATTGAGACAAAATTCAAAAGACTAAATCAATCTGTTGTTTTGTTTATTATTGACAGTCTTAAGGTATCAGACAGTCAATCGTAATATAACACATTGATCCTTCTTCCAATAAGTCAAATAGCTTAATTTTAGTCAGTTTGCTAATATACATTTTTGTGAAGACATCCATTGTTAGTTTTATGCAGTGTACAAGGGGGGAATTATACATTTAGGGATTTACATACATTTTACATACTTTACACAAGAGATAGAGTACATAAAACATGTTTGTAACTCTTGTCTTATCAAAATAAATCAAATCCTTAAATGTTACTATATTTCACCTCAGCGTGTTAGGTGATTCGTTGGCTAGGCTATACGGTATGAAAGTCCTGCCTACTTCCTGGATTGTGTCACACTGTTTTTGAATGGCCTTCAAGATTATATCATTTAATTTATGAAAACGGTAAATTAAAATAAATGTCATATTATATTCGTATTCGTGGATTTACTTCTACAGGGAAATTAATCTATGAATATAATTGTACATATACAGTTGAAGTCAGAAGTTTACATACACTTAGGTTGGAATCATTAAAACTCGTTTTTCAACCACTCCACAAATTTCTTGTTAACAAACTATAGTTTTGGCAAGTCGGTTAGGACATCTACTTTGTGCATGACACAAGTCATTTTTCCAACAATTGTTTACAGACTAATTATTTAACTTATAACTCAATGATCACAATTCCAGTGGGTCAGAAGTTTACATACACTAAGTTGACTGTGCCTTTAAACAGCTTGGAAAATTCCAAAAAATTATGTCACGGCTTTAGAAGCTTCTGATGGGCTAATTAACAAAATTTGAGAAAATTGGAGGTGTACCTGTGGATGTATTTCAAGGCCTACCTTCAAACTCAGTGCCTCTTTGCTTGACATCATGGGAAAATCTAAAGAAATCAGCCAAGACCTCAGAAATATAATTGTAGACCTCCACAAGTCTGGTTCATTCTTGGGAGCAATTTCCAAACGCCTGAAGGTACCACGTTCATCTGTACAAACAATAGTACACAAGTATTAACACCATGGGGCCACGCAGCCGTCATACCGCTCAGGAAGGAGATGTGTTCTGTCTCCTAGAGATGAGCATACTTTGGTGAGAAAAGTGCAAATCAATCTCAGAACAACAGCAAAGGACCTTGTGAAGATGCTGCAGGAAACAGGTACAAACGTATCTATATCCACAGTAAAACAAGTCCTATATCGACATAACCTGAAAGGCCACTCAGCAAGGAAGAAGCCACTGCTCCAAACCACCATAAAAAATCCAGACTACAGTTTGCAACTGCACATGGGGACAAAGATCGTACTTTTTGGAGAAGCTTGGTCACAAATGGGTCTTCCAAAAGGACAATGACCCCAGGCATTCTTCCAAAGTTGTGGAACAACAAAGGACAACAAAGTCAAGGTATTGGAGTGGCCATCACAAAGCCCTGATCTCATCCTATAGAAAATGTGTGGGCAGATCTGACAATGGGTGTGTGAGCAAGGAGGCCTACAAACCTGACTTGGTTACACCAGCTCTGTCAGGAGGAATGGGCCAAAATTCACCCAACTTATTGTGGGAAGCTTGTGGAAGGCTTCCCAAAACGTTTGACCCAGGTTAAACAATTTAAAGGCAATGCTACCAAATACTAATTCAAATCAAGTTTATTTTATATAGCCCTTCGTACATCAGCTAATATCTCGAAGTGCTGTACAGAAACCCAGCCTAATTGAGTGTATGTAAACTTCTGACCAACTGGGAATGTGATGAAAGAAATAAAAGCTGAAATAAATCATTCTCTCTACTATTATTCTGACATTTCACATTCTTAAAGTAAAGTGGTGGTCCTAACTGACCTAAGACATGGAATTTCTACTAGGACTAAATGTCAGGAATTGTGAAAAACTGAGTTTAAATGTATTTGGCTAAGGTGTATGTAAACTTCCAACTTCAACTGTATCTTAAACGGCCGCATTTTCATGAATTTGACAATGTAATCTTGAAGGCCATTCAAAAACGGTGGGACATGATCCAGGAAGTAGGCGGGACTTTCATACCGTAGTGATATTGGAGTGACAATTTGGTTCTGGAGGCTGACGTCTTACTTTAGAAATGGAGAGAAAAGGGCCAGGGCAAACTGCAACGCATTGTCCGGTCTTAACAGCTTCTTCCCCCATGCTGTGGCCCTCATCAACCGGCCATCGGGCTCATAGGGATTAAGTGACTTTGCATTGCACCGATTACTACACCTTGTCACCAATGACCTCAAATACTAATCTGCACTATGTACAACATTGTATACATTTGCCACGGCATCATCCCTCGCTCTGCTTATATAGATATATCCCCTCTGTAAATGATACATATCCACTGTAATCAGCCTATGCACCAAAGTTTAATGTTTTATGTTTACTGCTCCGATATTGTATATTCTGTATGATGTTTATGTGGACTAGTGTCTGTATTCTGTTTGTATATTGTCTATCACTGGCAGCACCTTCTCACTAAGGCAAATGATTATAGGTGTGTGTAAATGTACTTGGTGAATAAAGGTGAGTTTGAAATAAAACACCACTGATCTCTAAAGGCCTATTTATCACATTGCATCCATTTTTCACTCGTTCTGAGAGGGTAGCCCTTATCCACAACTTGGTTGTTGTTGATGCGCCAGTACTGGTTCCCTTTGAAAATGTATATATGGCCGTTTGTCCATGTGAAGGCTGCATCCAGGTTGTAGGGTACCCCAGAGAAGAGATGTGATATCGGTTTGGGATACGTCCTGGAGTCCGTTGCCCCAGCTTCATCCCACTGCCAATACTGAGAACCCTTTGGGATAGAATGAAGTGTAACTATTATCTGGTTGTCACACTCATTCTGAAATGGTTTAGATTAGAGAGTATGTTACATGTTCACACATTAGCCAAAACCATTGTTGGTTTGTTCCTTACTTTGAAGAAGATCACTTTGTTGTTCCGGTTGAAGTAAAAGGCTGAATCAACATTAGAAGGAATGCTGGCCAAGTGTTTCGGAAAGCCAACGTCAAGTTTGAATCTGGTATACCTCCACACTTTGTCTCCTGAATTAAGAATATGAGTGACACATGAAAACTACAATAATGAGAGAAATTAAAGAACTGAAACAGGGACAGTGTAGCCTGCTCCAAGATCTGTGTGTGATGTCTTGCCGACTCCTATGGTAGGTTTGGTAAATAATGACAACGAAGTTGGCAAGACAGCACAAACTGATATGGGACATGGCTAGGGACAGAGTGATGCAGGGTGAAAGGTTTACCTTTCAGGAAGTAGGACTTGTTAGTCCTCTGAGAGTACACAGCTGCATTGAGGCTCCCTGGCAGATCCTTCCACAGCACAGAGATCAGGATGGGTGTGTTGTAGCCAGTAGTGTCAGACACTGTCCAAACATACTGACCGCTGAAGACATATGTCTTGCGAAAAGGACCTGGGTGGTCGATAAATATTAGACAAACACTTGTAGATACTGTATATCTGAATGAAAGCGCTTTGCTAATTTGCAGTTTCATATAGAGTTTACATAGTTTTTTGTACGGCAATAATTGGGACTAAATCTTTACAACACCTACCTAACATAATTGCATCTATGCTACTCTTGCAAAGATGTGGTGAACCTGCCTCTTGGGATGAATCATTTGGCTTTCTGGATACTGTTGGACGATTGCCTGGCTTCCCTAAAGGAGAACAGAAAAGACAAATGTTTCAAACACAAAACATTTTTGTCATTTAGCAGACACTCTCATCCAGAGCAACTTACATTAGTGAGTGCAAACATTATCGTACTGGTCCCCAATGGGAATCAAACCCCCAACCCTGGCATTGCAAGCACCAATCTCTACGGGACATAGCTTGTTGAATCTGTCTTTATCCTCTACATACAACATCCACAGGAAATCAAAGTCTGACGATGGAATAATTCTATGGCTTATTAGATATTGATCACATACTCTGTCTGTCTTAACTCAATAAAATAAATGATGATCCATCCCCCACCATAGAGAGCTTGTATTCCATGAATGTCATCAGGATGTAGTTTGAAGTTGGCACGGTAACCAGAGTAGACAGGTCCCATCAGAGCCTTGTGGTTCTGAGAGTGACCCAGGCCAAGGGCGTGACCAATCTCATGGGCTGCTACAATCCTCAGGTTACGGCCAGAGGTCGTACCCTCTGTCCACTGCTCGTCTTCGTCAAAATGCACAATGCCTGATTCAGGGTTATCTGCGTGGGCAAGCACTCCCCCTAATAACAGAGGATGTTTTCAGAAAGGTAAACATATAAACTCAGCACCAAAAAAAAAAACATCCCTTTTTCGGGACCCTGTCTTTCAAAGATAATTCGTAAAAATCCAAACAACTTCACAAATCTTAATTGTAAAGGGTTTAAACACTGTTAACCATGCTTGTTAAATGAACCATAAACACTTAATGAACATGCACCTGTGGAACGGTCGTTAAGACACTAACGGCTTACAGACGGTAGGCAATTAAGGTAACAGTTATGAAAACTTAGGACACTAAAGAGGCCTTTCTACGGACTCTGAAAAACACCAATAGAAAGATGCCCAGGGTCCCTGCTCATCTGCATGAACGTGCCTTAGGTATGCTTAAAGGAGGCATGAGGACTGCAGATGTGGACAGGGCAATAAATCGCAATGTCTGTACTGTGAGACGCCTAAGACAGCGCTACAGGGAGACAGGACGGACAGCTGATCGTCCTCGCAGTGGCAGACCACGTGTAACACACCTGCACAGGATAGGTACATCCGAACATAAACACCTGCGAGACAGGTACAGGATGGCAACAACAACCCCCCCTGAGCTACACCAGGAACGGACAATCCCTCCATCAGTGCTCAGACTGTCCACAATAGACTGAGAGAGGCTGGACTGAGGGCTTGTAGGCCTGTTGTAAGGCAGGTCCTCACCAGACATCACAGGCAACAACGTCACCTATGGGCACAAACCCACCATCGCTGGACCAGACAGGACTGGCAAAAAGTGCTCTTCACTGACAAGTTGCGGTTTTGTCTCACCAGGGTTGATGGTCGGATTCGCGTTTATCGTCGAAGGAATGATCGTTACACCGATGCCTGTACTCTGGAGCGGGATCAATTTGGAGGTGGATGGTCCGTCATGGTCTAGGGCGGTGTGTCACAGGAGGAAGACATCCTCCTCCCTCATGTGGTACCCTTCCTGCAGGCTCATCCTGACATAACCCTCCAGCATGACAATGCCACCAGCCATACTGCTTGTTCTGTGCGTGATTTCCTGCAAGACAGGAATGTCAGTGTTCTGCCATGGCCAGCGAAGAGCCAGGATCTCAATCCAATTGAGCACGTCTGGGACCTGTTGGATCGGAGGGCAAGGGCTAGGGCCATTCCCCGCAGAAATGTCCGGGAACTTGCAGGTGCCTTGGTGGAAGAGTGGGGTAACATCTCACAGCAAGAACTGGCAAATATGGTGCAGTCTGTGAGGAGATGCACTGCAGTACTTTATGCAGCTGGTGGCAACACCAGATACTGACTGGTTCTTTTGATTTTGACCCCCCCTTTGTTCAGGGACACATTATTCAATTTCTGTTAGTCACATGTCTGTGGAATTTGTTCAGTTAACGTCTTAGTTGTTGAATCTTGTTATGTTCATACAAATATTTACACATGTTAAGTTTGCTGAAAATAAAAGCAGTTGACAGTGAGAGGACGTTTCTTTTTTTGCTGAGTTTATCACATTCAGAGGCATATACAGAACCAGTTAAAAGTTTGGACACACCTACTCATTCATGGGGTTTTCTTTATTTTTACTATTTTCTACCTTGTAGAATAATAGTGAAGACATCAAAACTATGAAATAACATTTGGAATCGTGTAGTAAACAAAAAAGTGTTAAACAAATCAAAATAAATGAGATTCTTCAAAGTAGCCACCCTTTGCCTTGATGACAGCTTTGAACACTCTTGGCATTCTCTCAACCAGTTTCACCTGGAGTGCTTTTCCAACAGTCTTGAAGGAGTTCCCACATATGCTGAGCACTTGTTGGCTGCTTTTCCTTCACTCTGCAGTCCAACTCATCCCAAACCATCTCAATTGGGTTGAGGTCGGGTGATTTTGGAGGCCAGGTTATCTGATGCAGCACTCCATCACTCGCCTTCTTGGTCAAATAGCCCTTACACAACCTGGAGGTGTGTTGGGTCATTGTCCTGTTGAAAAACAAATGATAGTACCACTAAGAGCAAACCATATGGGATGGCATATCGCTGCAGAATGCTGTGGTAGCCATGCTGGTTAAGTGTGCCTTGAATTTTAAATAAATCACAGACAGTGTCACCAGCAATGCACCCCCACATCTCCTCCTCCATGCTTCACGGGGAGAACCACGCATATGGAGATCATTCGTTCACCTACTCTGCGTCTCACAAAGACACGGCAGATGGAACCAAAAATCTCAAATTTGGACTCATCAGACCAAAGGACAGATTTCCACCGGTCTATTGTCAATTGCTCGTGTTTCTTGGCCCAAGCAAGTCTCTAATTCTTATTGGGGTCCTTTGGTAGTGGATTCTTTGCAGCAATTTGACCATGAAGGCCTGATTCTCATAGTCTCCTCTGAACAGTCGATGTTGAGATGTGTCTGTTACTTGAGCTCTGTGAAGCATTTATTTGGGCTGCAATTTCTGAGGCTGCTAACTCTAATGAACGTGTCCTCTGCAGCAGAGGTAACTCGGGGTCTTCCTTTCCTGTGGCGGTCCTCATGAGAGCCAGTTTCATCATAGCGCTTAATGGTTTTTGCGACTGCACTTGAAGAAACTTTCAAAGTCCTTGACATTTTCCTGATTGACTGAACTTCATGTCTTAAATTAATGATGGACTGTTGTTTCCCTTTGCTTATTTGAGCTGTTCTTGCTATAATAAGGACTTGGCCATATTTGGGAAAAGACCATCTTCTGTAAACCCCCCCTACCTTGTCACAACACAACTGATGGGCTCACACACACATTAAGGAGGAAAGAAATTCCACAAATTAACTTTTAACAAGGCCCACCTGTTAATTGAAATGCATTCCAGGTGACTACCTCATGAAGCTGGTTGAGAGAATGCCAAGAGCGTGCAAAGCTGTCAAGGCAAAGGGTGGCTACTCTGAAGAAACTCAAATATAAAATATATTTAGATTTTATTTTAACAGTTTGGTTACTACATGATTATATATGTGTTATTTCATAGTTTTGATGTCTTCACTATTATACTACTATGTAGAAAATAGTAAAAATAAAGAAAAACCCTTGAATGAGTACGTGTGTCCAAACCTTTGACTGGTACTGTTGATAATCTACATCAGACAGATCTGAAAAGCTTTCTTTCACACATTCAAACTGCAGTGTGACTATGGAGTACTCTGACTCTCACCTGGTCCATCGAAGGGCACCGGACAAGATCTATCCTTCTTATGAAACGAGATCTTGATGTCTGCTCTTCCTGGAAACAGCACCTCCTGGAAACTCAAGGTTGACACCTCTCTCCAGTACCTAAACGCAGTCTTGAGGGCCGCACGTGTTTTTGCCAGGCCCAAGTCTGGGGTGTAGTTATAGATGCGGTAGGTCAGAATCTTCTTACGCCAAGTAGAACCTATGGAAATAGGCATTAGTAAAATATACTAATTGGAAATAGTTTTATAGCTGAAACATTTAAAGGAAGGCTTTGTTTTTACTCGTAGTTGATTGTGTGGCCATATGTTTGCCTCATCAAGTCAAGATTATGACAATGAAGCCGGAGAATAAATAAAATGACTCACCCATGACTCGATATTTAAGGATTTTGTCATTGAAGGAGTCCTCAATACCACACCGAGGTCGTTTCATCATTTCCAATGTGGCCTCATTGAACGTTCCTGAGATGGCCAAGTTAGTTGCCTTCTGGAATGTTCTAAAGTTATAATGGGTAAGATAAATGTTAATGAGAGACATATGTAGTCATACAATAAGTATAGGTTAGGAGTAAGTTAGCTGAGGGGCAGCCTAAAGAAGAAGAGAAAAGATTGATGTTTGATGGTTACCTCAGTGCCTTTGTGATTTCTTCAGTCTGATACATTTGGCTCTTACTACGGTCCAGTGGGATGTGTAGGTAGCCATAGTTCCTTAAATAGACCTAAGATGTGGCAGACATATCATTAACAGTATTAGTACGTACATGTTTGGTATGAAAACAAATACAGGAGTTGGCTAAAGCACAAACCAGGCTGTTTAGTAAATAACGGATTGTAGCAGTTCTCATTGGTCATCTACTATACAGTATATTCTTACCATGGCTTCCATGATTTCCTCCCTGTTTAAGGCAATGGAGGACACAGTTGTCAGCAAGACAAGAAACAGCATGTACTCCATTTGAAAATCCGTTCTAAGATATTATTTCAAGTACTATATCTCGGTTTCCCTTATTTCTTCAATAAGCCAGTGTGATGAAAATAGTTAAGAACATCTTTACAATTTCAGGTCTCTATCCAAGAAAATAAGATGACATTTTGAGGTAAAGTTAAGCCATTTAGATGATTATTCTAAACCTAGTCCATTTCCATTCTGTTGGTCCCTGTTTTATAATGTTCCCTGGAACTCTGTACTTTATGGATTCATATACAGTTTTTATACCATCGTCTGCCCACTGGGACCCGTTTCCAACCACATAATAAACCATTAGAGGAATGCAGTCTGGGATGACTTTATAACAAATAAATACTCCACTGACAGCAACTCTTGAAGTACACAGCCCACTTACACTCCCAACTATCCCAAAAAATATTCCCTTTAAACTGATTAAATTGTCTCTAAATACACACTCTTGGTAAAGAGCAACACAAAATCATTAAGTCAATATAACTAACAATAACTTTTAAAGGTCTATTTTTGGTCCATTTTAAGGACAACTGAGACAAGGTTACAATACAGATGGTGTCTTCAATACATTTAATATTGCAAAGTTAATGAACAATGTAACATGGTATTGATTCACTACCAGGGAAAGACCGTGTGTGATAGATTTACAAAATGTTTCTTTTAAGTTGCTCGATCAAGATTCTTGTTTCTGTATGACTACGTTTCTCTCCATAAATACCATGTAGTCTGTGAGACAAAAACCTCTTCCTCCTGTAATGTAAATCATGATAATAAAAAAATAAAAAAACTGTCCTATGAGAGAAAAACAACTAACCACATTTCCATTCCGAGACAACCATTACTTAGTATGTTTATATATAAAGAACCATTAACACATCAATGTTACATTTCGTCTTCTCCATGTCACAACAATCCTCCCTATGCCCTGTAATCAGGGGGAGATAGTGTTAGTTGTTTCCACTGAAACCAGTTATGCCTGATTTCACCTGTAGAGGGAGCTATCTATTTAATCTCACAGCAGCATTAAAATATCCTTTCATATGAGTGATGTTATTAATGTTGTAAACCATGAATTGCTTCATTATGTACACAAATTCAAACTGTATTTCAAATCATCCAATTGTTGGGAAAATGTGTATAATTTCAGCGCACAGATGGGTCAACAAAACGGCATTCTCTTGAACATTCTCTCTTCTCTTGTATCTTTAATGCAATAAATAATATTCTATGCAATTCTCCTGACAGATAAAGGTAAAAAAAAACAAAGATAAGAAATGCACAGTAAAAATACTGAGCACAAAAATAAATGCTATTACAACTATGAATGGCCAATAAGTTAATAGCCAATTCAAGCATACGGGATCAGTTCACTTGTTTTAAAAGTACATTTGAAATGAAGAGAAAAAACATGGCTGTCTCATTGTTGTTTGTTCATTGGTTTTGGAGAAAGTGTGGGAAAAGCATGATCAGTTCTTGTCAACAACATAACTTGAGGTGTTAGGTTTATGTACACTTGGTATTCCAAAACCAAAGTTAATGTTGATTGGCTGTCTGATAACACCAAATCTCAGAAAAATGTTCAAGGGAAGCTCATCAATGCAGCTGTAAATATCCATTTCTTGTAGAACTTGGTGTTTGTATTTTCCAACAGTCTAACTTCCACAACTCATCTGCTGCCCTTTTGACAACCTTTTTAATCTCATGAATCCTCTTCAAGCTGCAGCAACTCATCCTGTATGACCTTGGCCCTCCCAAGCTTATCCAGCTGCTCATTTGTAGCTTGCTTGATCTCCCCAGTGTCCAGTTTCTGCTGCAGTTCCTCAACCTGCCTCAACTTCTTTTTCAGGTTCTTGATCTTCTTGGCCTTTTCTGCTGCTGCTCCTGAATGGTCATTAGTAGCTTCAGCTGAGTTAGATGTAGGCATCTCACTGTCACCGCCCTCTGCAATCGCCACATTCTCAACAGCATTGATAAGTGCTTCCACATTGCTATCCGGGCCTTGCAGCTTGCGCTTTTCCTTGCGTTTCATGTTTCGCTTGGCTGTCTTGGAAAGCCCAGCTGTCTCACTCTCTGCAGTGCCGGGAATCCCCTGCTGCTGCTGCCTTGCCTGGGCCTCATCTCCGGGGCTCATACCTGGTGGCAGGTCAGGCTTGCCCTTGAAGAACTTCACAAATTTATTCTCGTAGCTGAAAACAAAGACAGATTCGCAGAGAGGAAAATAGGAAACAGGAAACAACCATTTTACAGCAGAGGCTTCTATCAAAATACATACAAAATTAGTATAAAGGTTGACTTGACAGAGGTCACTGTCAGGTAGAATTACTTACACAGGGACTTCTTCCTGAGGGGTATAACCATCCTTCACTTTCCGAGGCTTTCTCCAGGTTCCATCAGGTCGCTGTGTAGCAGCAATGTATTTCCCTATAACAGGAGGAGCAAACACGAGCAAATATTACAAAGTCACGGAAAACCATACATTTACATTTGAACCAATTAATGTGTTTTGCTCAGCTGGTCAACTCAGGCTTGATAAAACATTGATATGTGTGTGTGTTACAACAATATACAAATAAAATAAAATCAATTCAAACTTTTTTTGCCACATGCGCCAAATACAACAAGTGTAAACTTTACCGTGAAATACTTACTTATAAGCCCTTAACCAACAGTGCAGTTCAAGAAGAACATTTTCCCCAAGTAGACTATTTAGCTAGCTAGCTAATGCATTTCAAATGAGCCATTTGCTGCTGCTACTACTATAGCCCATTCATAGACGGTAATGCTAAACATATACTGTCTAGGGATGTACAAGTTTCCCTTTCAAGACGATTCAATACATGACCAAGATACCTGCGCTCCGATACATTTCAGTTTGATTAGAAGAACGAATTGATGTGATGCACTAACAGTTGTTGCATAAAGTTGTTGTTTAATGAGTGTTTGAGCGTTCAACAACATAATGCCCACAAAGCTCATCACAAAGCTAAGGACCCTGGTACTAAACACCTCCCTCTACAACTGGATCCTGAACTTCCTGATGGGCCGTGCCAAAGTGTTAAGGATAGGCAACAACAAATCTACCACGCTGATCCTCAACACTGGGGTCCCTCAGGGTGCGTGGTTAGTCGCCTCCTGTACTCCCTGTTCAGCCACGACTGCGTGGCCAAGCACGACTCCAACACCATCATTAAGTTTGCTGAAACACAACAGTGGTTGGCTTGATCACCGACGAGACAGCCTACAGCGAGGTCTGAGACCTGGCAGTGTGGTGCCAGTACAACAACCTCTCCTTCAATGTGAGCAAGACAAAGGAGCTGGTCGTGGACTATAGGAAAAGGAAGGCCGAACAGGCCCCCATTAACATCGACGGGGCTGTAGTGGACCGGGTCGAGAGTTTCACGTTTCTTGGTGTCCACATCAACAACAAACTATCATGGTCCAAACACACCAAGAAAGTTGTGAAGATGACATGACAAAACCTTTTCCCCCTCAGGAGACTTAAAGATTTGGAATGGGTCCCCAGATCCTCAAAAGGTTCTACAGCTGCACCATCGAGAGCATCCTGAACAGATGCATTACCACCCGGTATGGCAACTGCTAAGGCATCTGACCATAAGGCGCTACAGAGGGTAGTGCATAAGCCCAGTACATCACTGGGGCCAAACTTCCTGCCACCCAGGACATATATGAACGGTCATTAAGACACTAACAGCTTACAGACGGTGGGCAATAAAGGTCACAGTTATGAAAACTTAGGACACTAAAGAGGCCTTTCTATGGACTCTGAAAAACACCAAAAGAAAGATGCCCAGGGTCCCTGCTCATCTGCGTGAATGTGCCTTAGGAGACATGATGCAATAAGGCATGAGGACTGCAGATGTGGCCAGGGCAATAAATTGCAATGTCTGTACTGTGAGACGCCTAAGACAGCGCTACAGTGAGACAGGAAGGACAGCTGATCGTCCTCGCAGTGGCAGACCACGTGTAACAAAACACCTGCACAGGATCGGTACATCCGAACATAAACACCTGCGAGACAAGTACAGAATGGCAACAACAACTGCCCGAGTTACACCAGGAACGCACAATAACTCCATCAGTGCTCAGACTGTCCTCAATAGGCTGAGAGAGACTGGACTGAGGGTCTGTAGGCCTGTTGTAAGGCAGGTCCTCACCAGACATCACCGGCAACAACGTCGCCTATGGAAACAAACCCACCGTCGCTGGACGAGACAGGACTGGCAAAAAGTGCTCTTCACTGACGAGTCTCGGTTTTGTCTCAGAGGTGATGGTCGGATTCGCGTTTATCGTCGAAGGAATGAGCATTACACCAAGGCCTGTACTCTGGAGAGGGATCGATTTGGAGGTGGAGAGTCTGTCATGGTCTGGGGCGGTGTGTCACAGCATCATCAGACTGAGCTTGTTGTCATTGTAGGCAATCTCAACGCTGTGCGTTACAGGGAAGACATCCTCTTCCCTCATGTGGTACCCTTCCTACAGGTTCATCCTGACATGACCCTCCAGCATGACAATGCCACCAGCCATACTGCTCATTCTGTGCATGATTTCCTGCAAGACAGGAAGACAGGAATGTCGGTGTTCTGCCATGGCCAGCGAAGAGCCCGGATCTCACGTCTGGGACCTGTTGGATCGGAGGGTGAGGGCTAGGGCCATTCCCCCCAGATTGGTGTCCGGGAACTTGCAGGTGCCTTGGTGGGAGAGTGTGGTAACATCTCACAACAAGAACTGGCAAATCTGATGCAGTCCATGAGGAGGAGATGCACTGCAGTACTTAATGCAGCTGGTAGTCATGCCAGATACTGACTGTTACTTTGATTTACTGTTACCCCCCCCCCCCCCCCCCCCCTTTGTTCAGGGACACATTATTCCATTTCTGTTAGTCTGCGGAACTTGTTCAGTTTATGTCTCAGTTGTTGAATCTTGTTATGCTGTTGACAGTGAGAGGACGTTTCTTTTTTTGCTGAGTTTACTAGGCGGTGTCAGAAGAAGGCCCTAAAAAGTCACCCAAGTCATATTGTTCTCTTTGCAACCACACGGCTGTAACGGCAGTCCTCCTCCTCTTCATCTTCGGAAGAGGAGGAGTATTGAGGGAACCAAGGCGCAGCGTAGAGAACAGACATATTTTATTAACGAATTGCGAACTTGATTAAACTAACAAAAACAACAAACGGTGTAGACAGACCTAGACGACGTACTTACATAAAACAAGAAAAAAAACGCACGAATAGGAACATAGGCTACACAAACCGAACAAACCGTAAACAGTCCCGCGTGGTGTAAAGACACAGACACGGAAGACAATCACCCACAACGAACACTGTGACAACGCCTACCTAAATATGACTCTTAATTAGAGGAACGCCAAACACCTGCCTCTAATTAAGAGCCATACCAGGCAACCCAATAAACCAACACAGAAACAGAAAACATAGAATGCCCACCCAAACTCACGTCCTGACCAACTAACACATATAACAAACTAACAGAAAATAGGTCAGGAACGTGACAACGGCAAGCGGTACCGGAGCACCAAGTCTAGGTCCAAAAGGCTCCTTAACAGCTTCTACCCCTAAGCCATAAGACTGCTGAACAATTAATGAAATGGCCACCCGGACTAAGTACATTGACTGACTGACCCCCCCCCCCCTTTGTTTTTACACTGCTTTTACTCGCTGTTTATTATCCGTGCATAGTCACTTTACAAATTACCTTGACTAAGCTGTATCCCTGCACATTAACTCAGTACCGGTACCCCCTGTATATAGCCTCGTTATTGTTATGTAATTTTCTTGTGTTCATTTTTTTATTTTGTAAATATTTTCTTAACTCTATTTCTTGAACTGCACTGTTGGTTAAAGGCTCGTAGGAAAGCATTTCACGGTAAGGTCTACCTACATCTGTTGTATTCGGCACAAGTGACAAATAAAATTTTATTTAAACAATTATTTTCCATTCCAAATTCAAATCTGCTGGCGATGGAGCTCATGAGCTGGGCCTCTGAGCTGGATCTGTCTGAGCTGACTCTCTCTCTCTCTGTGTGTGTGTGTGTGTGTGTGTGTGTGTGTGTGTGTGTGTGTGTGTGTGTGTGTGTGTGTGTGTGTGTGTGTGTGTGTGTGTGTGTGTGTGTGTGTGTGTGTGTGTGTGTGTGTGTGGTATATGCCTATGGTGTAAATTTTACAGATAAAAAAATATATATGGCACAACTTTGGATTTCACCCATGTCATAATATAATATAGCACAACTTTGGATTTCACCCATGTCATAATATAATGGTTTAGACCTCTTAAATTCAACTCTGGGCCTCAAAGCCAGTTCCACTGCCTTTTTAATTGTTCCCCTCTAATCAGCGACTGATTTAGACCTGGGACACTAGATGTGTGCAATTAATTATCAGGTAGGAATCACGCGAGCTATAGACACAGGGATAGTGGTTGGAAGAGCGAGCTTGTTTGAAATTGAAAAGCGTAGCGTAGCGGTAGCTTTTAATAAAGAATAACATCAAGACGAAGCAGCTGCATTATAAGTGGGATGCACTGTTGAGTGCTACATCCCGAGGGGTTTGTGCTGATTGTACGGGGATTGTGACAGCCGGTTAAATGGCGTCCCTTGAGAAAGCAAGAACAAGATGTATGTCAGAAGAAGTGCAGTGGATGGAAAAAGAGAGGCAGAGGAGGTCTAAGAGAAAGAGGGACGAAGAAGGTGAGCTTGAGTCGGTTAAAAATGGCGGAAATATATAAGTTATCCTGTACGAGCTTTATTGCCGAATACATTACGTTGTTACAGGTGTCAAGATTATGGGCATGTGGCAGCAGTGTGTAGGAGGGAGGTTCCTAAGTGTGAGAAGTGTGCAGAAGGGCATGAGACAAAGGAATGTGTACCATTGGGGAAAGTAGGGGTATGTGTTAATTGTAGGGGTGCTCATGGGGCTGGGATCAGAAATGTCCCGTGCGAGAGAGGCAGTTTGAGGTTTCCAGGGTTAGAGTAGTGCAGAAGTTGTCATATGCTGAGGCAGTGAAGAAAGTAGAGGAAGATGGCTCAAGGGGGAGGTATCCTGAGAGGAATGGTGTGAGTAGTAGATCTGTACCAGTACAGAATAGGCCAACAAGTGATCTATGTTTCAGTAAGATTGGATTTTTAGCGTTTATAGCAATGGTTATCAACTGTACTGCAGGGATGGAACGTAAGCCGCAGAAAATAGAGGTCATGGTGACAGCTGCAGATTGGTATTTGGGTGTGTGACTTGTCATCAGAAGAGTTACAGGGTGTGTTAAGTGGTGATGTCCCATCCTTTCAGGTTCTTGGCATGAGGTAAGACTAAATGGATTGAAATAGTGGAGTAGGGTGGTGTTATTTGTATTTGTTTAGTTGTGAATGTAGTAATAGATGGTAGGGTATGCTTATTTATGTATTTATTCAAGCAAAGTCTAAGGGAGTTGTACTCCAGTCTAGTAGGTTGCGATAACGCAACATATTGGATGCCAACCGCCGTTAAACCTCATCAACGAAGAAGAATTATCAGGTCGAACAGAAAACCAGCAGGCTCCGGACCTCGTAGGGTAAGAGTTGAGTACAAATGGTTTAGACCATTTGGAAGTTGACACTCTTCTCCTGCTTCAACCATGCAGTGCTAGTAGTAAAAGCGATCGCTGTCTTTTGTTGTCCTTGATGTCTTTTGTTTTTTTGCATTGTTGTTTTCCGTTTTCTTGTGTCTTTCTCTTTTGTTCATTTTGTTGGATGTTGGTGCATGGGGGGGGGGGGGCTAAGCTCTTGGGGAACTGTGGGGGGGATATTGAAGGGCTGGTGGGAGATCTGTTAACGTGCCCTTAAGCAGGGTGTTGACCCTGGTTGCTTCTGTGTGTCGCTCTGGATGGGAGGCTGTTAGATGACTAATGTGATGTAGTTGTTGAGCGGCTTCACTGCAAGTATATTGTATGTTTAAAATTAACGTGTTTTTTTTTACAAAACTAAAATACATATATATGTTTTAATCCCTTGGCTATGAATTGTGAAACGTCTAGAGGTCCTCGAGGAGAAGTTTGAAAACCGCTTGACTACACTCATTAACAGTAAATTATTAGGCTACTGTAGTCTGATAAATCAGGCTGTAGTACACAATTAATTTGCTACGTTGCGGAACGCCTGAAACGTACAAAATCGTGTAAATGTTACTTACAAGAAACGTTGAATAAAATTACATTTGAACTTACTCTACTGGTTGTTTGTGCGGTTTGTCTTTCAGCTGCTCGAAATTTGAGAAATTATCCACGGAAAGTATTATTTACCAGACTTTTTAGAGAGCCAGTGATTAACGTTCTATGGTTCGGTTTGGCACCAAGGTAAAGTTAGTTTTATATTGAATATTCGGTTATTCGTTAATAGCTATTGCACAAAGCGTGCCATGGTGACAATGAAAATTGCATATTTTGAACAAGGGGAAGATGGAAAACAATCCACACTTCATTCGATTTATTTTAAAGACTGAAACCCGAAAATTAAAATGTACAGACAAAAAATGTGTGGATTGTTCGCCATCCTGCCTGATTCAGAATTTTATTTAACATTCTGACTTGTAAGGGACATTTACACAATTTTGCACACATGTTTCAGGCTGTATATGCCAATTGTGTATGCAAGCCTGATTAATCAGACTAGGGCTACTAATACTACTAGTTAGGTACTTTTGCGCCCTAGTTTGGCTAAGCTAGCCAACAGAATGTGCCCCATATAGCTAACGTAAGATAGTTAAGACATAGCTATTAACTAGACATTATTTAGTAGTAACGTTGGCTACGCTAGTTATCTGGTAGCTAGCTAACTACGTTAATTAATCAACAATGCAGTTTTAACTAGTGTGTTTGTTGGCTAGCTAACTGGTTAGCCAGCATGCTTGGACAATTTGTTCGCGCCATAACTCGAGCGTTGCTGGGTTACTGTTCTGGGGAAGCGACCTAAAGACAAACGGGTTAGTAATTCTAAACTGTATTTATTCTCACACTCCACCAATATTAGTTGTAATTTAAATCAGCCTTACCAGATTCATCTTCAACATAGGGGGTTGCCATTTGAGCCATTTTGCTCAAAGCTCTATTTCCGTTGGCTGGTAGAAATGACAGGAAGTGATGTCTTCCTAGCTGCCCAAAAAAAGATACCAGAATTTAGTCCAATCGACGTAAACTCAATATGGTGTGTGTGCAAGTAGAAAAAAACATGTGAATTCACCTTACTTAGAGAAACACCAATGCCATCCTCCTCTCGTTCATGTTGATGAAACGGTCTATCACTCTGTCATACAATACACACTTGTATTTGTTGTTGTACTATGATACCTGGCTAAAATACTTGCTCTCTAGCCTAACTTCCTGTCATGGGCAACACCAGCTAGTTAACATAAGCCTTCTACATATTGAACTTCAATCTTCTCTGGCCAGTGGCACAATGTATGAGTTAAAGGTTGGATCCGAATCACCTTTATAATCATTGGTAATACGGAGAATTCACAAGGCTGCCGGCCCAGACGACATCCCAAGCTGTGTCGTCAGAGCACTGCACACTGCCCTATCCCATCTGGACAAAAATAATACATATGTAAGAATTAATGAACTACAGCTCAGCCTTCAACACCATAGTGCCCTCCAAGCTCATCACTAAGCTCTGGGCCCTAGTTCTGAACCCCGCCCTGTGCAACTGGGTCCTGGACTTCCTGACGGGCCCCAGGTGGTGAAAGTAGGTAACAACACCTCCACTGATACTTAACACGGGGGCCCCACAGGGGTGCATGCTCAGCCCCCTCCTGTACTCCCTGTTCACCCATGACTGCGTGGCCATGCACGTCTCCAACTCAATCATCAAGACGACACAACAGTGGTAGGCCTGATTACCAACAATGACGAGACAGCCTACAGGGAGGAGGTGAGGGTCCTGGTCGGAGTGGTGCCAGGTAAATAACCTTTCTCTCAACGTCAACAAAACGAAAGAGCTGATCGTGGACTTCCGGAGACAGCAGAGAGAACACATCCCAATCCACATCAACTGGGCTGCAGTGGAAAGGATGAAAAGCTTCAAGCTCCTTGGCATGCACATCACTGACTATGTGAAATGGTCCATCCACACAGACAGTGTGGTGAAGAAGGCGCAACAGTGCCTTTTCAACCTCAGGAGGCTGAAGAAATTTGTCTTGGCCCCTAAGACCCTCACAAACTTCTACAGATGCACCATTGAGAGCATCCTGTCGGGATATATCACCGCATGGTATGGCAATTGCACTATCCACAACTGCAGGGCTCTCCAGAGGGTGGTACGGTCAGCCCAATGCTTTACCAGGAGCATGCCTGCCTTCCAGGTCATCTACAGCACCCGGTGTCACAGGAAGGCCAAGAAGAGTATCAAGGACCTCAGAGTCATGGCCTGTTCAACCCGCTACCATCTAGAAGGCGCACCAAAGCTGGGACAGGGAGACTGAAAAACAGCTTCTATCTCCAGACCATCAGACTGTTAAATAGTCACCACTATCCCGCCTCTGCCCAGTACCCTGCCCTGAACTTAGTCACTGTTAGTAACCGGCTACCACCCGGTACTCTACCCTGCACTTTAGAGACTGCTGACCTATGTACATATTCATTAAACACTGGTCACTTTTATAGTGTTTACATACTGTTTTACCCACTTCATATGTATATACTGTATTCTAATAAAGGCTCATCCTATTTAACTACTGCTGTACACACCTTTTCCATTCATATACTGTCCATAATGTCTATACACACCATCATATACATATATATTAATATTCTGAACTCTGACATTGCCCATTCTGATATTTCTTAATTCCTTTCTTAAAATGTTTGGGATTAGTGTGTGAATCTCACCGGAGAAATCATCAGAGCAAATGAAACATTTCAAAGTAGCCGCCCTTTGCCTTGATGACAGCTTTCCACACTCTTGGCATTCTCTCAACCAGCTTCACCTGGAATGCTTTTCCAACAGTCTTGAAGGAGTTTCCACATATGCAAAGCTTTTCCTTCACTCTGCCGTCCAACCCAAACCATCTCAATTCCAGTCAAATCAAACTTTATTTGTCACATGCACAACAAGTGTAGACTTTACTGTGAAATGCTTACGTACAAGACCTTAACCAACAGTGCAGTTCAAGAAATGTCAAGAAAATATTTGCCAAGTAGACTAAAATAAAAAGTAATAATAAAAGGTAACACAATAAGAATAACAATAACGAGGCTATATACAGGGTCAGTGTTAGTTGAGGTAATTTGTACATGTAGGTGGGGGTGAAGTGACTATGCATAGATAATAAACAGTGAGTAGCAGCAGTGTACAAAAGGGAGGGGGGTCAATGTAAATTGTCCGGTGGCGATTTTATTAATTGTTCAGCAGTCTTATGGGTTGGGGGTAGAAGTTGTTGAGGAGCCTTTTGGTCCTAGACTTGTCGCTCCAGTATCGCTTGCCGTGTGGTAGCAGAGAAAACAGTCTATAACTTGGGTGACTGGAGTCTCTGACAATTTTACAGGCTTTCCTCTGACACCGCCTATTATATAGGTCCTGGATGGCAGGAAGCTTGGCCCCAGTGATGTACTGGGTCATTTGCACTACCCTCTGAAGCGCCTTACAGTCAGATGCCGAGCAGTTGCCATACCAGGTGGTGATGCAACCGGTCAGGATGCTCTCAATGGTGCAGCTGGGGTCCCATGCCAAATCTTTTCAGTCTCCTGAGGGGGAAAAGGTTATGTCATGCCCTCTTCATGTCTTGGTATGTTTGGGCCATGATAGTACGTTGGTGATGTGGACACCAAGGAACTTGAAACTCTCGACCTGCTTCACTACAGCCCTGTCGATGTTAATGGGGGCCTGTTCGGTTTTCCTGTAGTCCACGATCAGCTCCTTTGTCTTGCTCACATAGAGGGAGAGGTTGTTGTTTTGGCCGCACACTGCCAGTTCTCTGACCTCCTCCCTCTCATCGTTGTCGGTGACACTGTTGTGTCATCAGCAAACTTAATGATAGTGTTGGAGTCGTGTCTGTCCACACAGTCGTGGGTGAACAGGGCATATAGGAGGGGACTAAGTACACACCCCTGAGGGGCCCCAGTGTTAAGGATCAGCGTGGCAGACGTGTTGTTGCATACTCTTACCGCCTGGGGGTGGCCCGTCAGGAAGTCCAGGATCCAGTTGCAGAGGGAGGTGTTTAGTCCCAGAGTCCTTAGCTTAGTGATGAGCTTTGTGGGCACTATGGTGTTGAACGCTGAGCTGTAGTCAATGAACAGCATTCTCACATAGGTGTTCCCTTTGTCCAGGTGAGAAAGGGCCGTGTGGAGTGCGATTGAAATTGCGTCATCTGTGGATCTGGTAGGTCTAGGGTGTCTGGGAGGGTGCTGTTGATGTGAGCCATGACCAGCCTTTCAAAGCACTTCATGGCTACCGACGTGAGTGCCACGGGGAGGTAATAATTTAGTCAGGTTACCTTCGCTTCCTTGGGCACAGGGATTATGGTGGTCTGCTTGAAACATGTAGGTATTACAGACTCGGTCAGGGAGAGGTTGAAAATGTCAGTAAAGACACTTGACAGTTGGTCTGCGCATGCTTTGAGTACACGTCCTGGGAAATCCGTCTGTCCCTGCTGCTTTGTGAATGTTGATCTGTTTAAAGGTTTTGTTCATATTGTCTACCGAGAGCGTTATCACACAGTCATCCAAAACAGCTGGTGTTCTATTGCATGCTTCAGTGTTGCTTGCCTCGAAGCGAGCATAAAAGGCATTTAGCTTGTCTTGTAGGCTCACGTCACTGGGCATCTTGAGTCTGCGTTTCCCTTTGTAGTCCAGTAAAAGTTTTCAAGCCCTGCCACATCCGACAAGCGTCAGAGCCGGTGAAGTAGGATTCAATCTTAATCCTGTATTGATGATTTGCTTGTTTGATGGTTCGTCTGAGGGCATAGCGGGATTTCTTATATGCGTTCGGATTAGTCTCCCGCTCCTTGAAAGCGGCAGCTCTAGCCTTTAGCTCAATGCAGATGTTGCCTGTAATCCATGGCTTCTTGGGATATGTACGTACATTCACTGTGGGGATGACGTTGTCGATGCACTTATTGATGAAGCCGATGACTGAGGTGGTGTACTCCTCAATGCCATTGGCTGAATCGCTGAACATATTCCAGTCTGTGCTAGCAAAACAGTCCTGTAGTGTAGCATCCACGTCATCTGACCACTTCCATATTGAGCGAGTCACTGGTACTTCCTGCTTTAGTTTTTGCTTCTAAGCAGGAATCACGAGGATAGCATTATGGTCAGATTTGCCAAATGGAGGGTGGGGGAGAGCTTTGTATGCATCTCTGTGTGTGGAGTAAAGGTGGTCTAGGATTTATTTTTCTCTGGTTGCACGTGTGACATGCAGGTAAAAATGTGGGAACACTGATTTAAGTTTGCCTGCATTAAAGTCCCCGGCCACTAGAAGCACCGCTTCTGGGTGAGCATTTTCTTCTTTGTTTATGGCCTTATATAGTTGGTTGAGAGCGGTCTTAGTGCCAGCTTGTTCTGTGGTGGTAAATAGACGGCTACAAATAATACAGATAAGAACTCTCTTGGTATATAGTGGGGTCTACAGCTTATCATAAGGTACTCTACCTCAGGTGAGCAATACCTCTAGACTTCTTTAATATTAGACATTGCGCACCAACTGTTATTGACAAATAGACACACACCCCCACCCCTCGTCTTACCAGAGGTAGCATCTCTGTTCTGCCGGTGCATGGAAAATACCGCTAGCTCTATATTGTCCATATCGTCGTTCAGCCACGTCTCGGTGAAACATAAGATATTACAGTTTTTAATGTCCCGTTGGTAGGATAATCTTAATTGTAGGTCATCAATTTTATTTTCCAAAGATTGCATGTTAACAAGAAGAACAGATGACAGTGGGAATTTACTCGCTCGCCCACGGATTCTCAGAAGGCTGCCCGATCTACGGCCCCTTTTCCTGCGTATTTTCTTCACGCAAAAGCCGGGGGTCTAGGCTTTTCCAGTGAAAGCAGGATATCCTTCTAGTCGGACTCATTAAAGGAAATAGTTTCTTCCAGTCCGCCGTTAGTAATCGCTCTGATGTCCAGAAGTTATTTTCGGTCATAAGAGATGGTAGCAGCAACATTATGTACACAATAAGTTTTAAAAAATAAGTTACACAAAACGCTAAAAAACTAACAAAATAGCACAATTGGTTGGGAGAATGTACAGTTGAAGTCAGAAGTTTACATACACCTTAGCCAAATACATTTAAACTCAGTTTTTCACAATTCCTGACATTTAATCCTAGTAAAAATTCCCTGTCTTAGGTCAGTTAGGATCACCACTTTATTTCAAGAATGTGAAATGTCAGAATAATAGTAGAGAGAATGATTTATTTCATGACATTCCCAGTGGGTCAGAAGTTTACATACACTCAATTAGTATTTGGTAGCATCACCTTTAAATTGTTTAACTTGGGTCAAACGTTTTGGGTAGCCTTCCACAAGCTCCCCACAATAATTTGGGTTATTTTGGCCCATTCCTCGTAACAGAGCTGGTGTAACTGAGTCAGGTTTGTAGGCATCCTTGCTCGCACACGCTTTTTCAGTTTTCAAATTTTCTATAGGATGAGATCAGGGCTTTGTGATGGCCACTGCAATACCTTGACTTTGTTGTTCTTAAGCAATTTTGCAACAACTTTGGAAGTATGCTTGGGGTCATTGTTCATTTGGAAGACCCATTTGCGACCAATCTTTAACTTCCTGACTGATTTCTTGAGATGTTGCTTCTATATTTCCACATAATTTTAATTCCTCATGATTTCATCTATTTTGTTAAGTGCGCCAGCCCCTCCTGTAGCAAAGCACCCCCACAACATGATGCTGCCACCCCCGTGCTTCACTGTTGGGATGATGTTCTTCGGCTTGCAAGCCTCCCCCTTTTTCCTCTGAACATAATGATGGTCATTATGGCCAAACAGTTCTATTTTTGTTTCATCAGACCAGAGGACATTTCTCCAAAAAGTACAATCTTTGTACCCATGTGCAGTTGCAAACCGTGGTCTGGCTTTTTTTATGGCGGTTTTGGAGCAGTGGCTTCTTCCTTGCTGAGCGGCTTTTCAGGTTATGTCAATATAGGACTCGTTTTACTGTGGATATAGATATTTTTGTACCTTTTTCCTCCAGCATCTTCACAAGGTCCTTTGCTGTTGTTCTGGGATAGATTTGCACTTTTTGCACCAAAGTATGTTCATCTCTTGGCGACAGAACATAATGATGGTCATTATGGCCAAACAGTTCTATTTTTGTTTCATCAGACCAGAGGACATTTCTCCAAAAAGTACAATCTTTGTACCCATGTGCAGTTGCAAACCGTGGTCTGGCTTTTTTTATGGCGGTTTTGGAGCAGTGGCTTCTTCCTTGCTGAGCGGCTTTTCAGGTTATGTCAATATAGGACTCGTTTTACTGTGGATATAGATATTTTTGTACCTTTTTCCTCCAGCATCTTCACAAGGTCCTTTGCTGTTGTTCTGGGATAGATTTGCACTTTTTGCACCAAAGTATGTTCATCTCTTGGAGACAGAACACATCTCCTTCCTGAGCGGTATTACGGCTGCATTGTCCCATGGTGTTTATGCTTGCATACTATTGTTTGTACAGATGAACGTGGTACCTTCAGGTATTTGGAAATTGCTCCCAAGAATGAACTAGACTTGTGGAGGTCTTTCTGAGGTCTTGGCTGATTTTTGATTTTCACATGATGTCAAGCAAAGAGGCACTGAGTTTGAAGGTAGGCCTTGAAATACATCCACAGGTACATCTCCAATTGACTCAATTGATGTCAATTAGCCTATCAGAAGCTTCTAAAGCTATGACATAATTTTCTGGAATTTTCCAAGCTGTTTAAAGGCACAGTCAACTTAGTGTATGTAAACTTCTGTCCCACTGGAATTGTGATACAGTGAAATAATCTGTCTGTAAACAATTGTTGGAAAAATGACTTGTGTCATGTGTAACGGATGTGAAATGGCTAGCTAGTTAGCGGGTACGCGCTAATAGCGTTTCAATCGGTTACGTCACTTTCTCTGAGACTTGAAGTAGGGTTTCCCCTTGCTCTGCAAGGGCCGTGGCTTTTGTGGAGCGATGGGTAACGATGCTTCGTGGGTGACTGTTGTTGATGTGTGCAGAAGGTCCCTGGTTCGCGCCCGAGGTCGGTGCGAGGGGACGTACTAAAGTTATACTGTTACATTGGTGCCGTGACCCGGATCACTGGTTGCTGCGGAAAAGGAGGAGGTCGAAAGGGGGGTGAGTGTAACGGATGTGAAATGGCTAGCTAGTTAGCGGGTACGTGCTAATAGCATTTCAATCGGTTACGGCACTTGCTCTGAGACTTGAAGTAGGGTTTCCCCTTGCTTTGCAAGGGCCGTGGCTTTTGTGGAGCGATGGGTAACGATGCTTCGTGGGTGACTGTTGTTGATTTGTGCAGAAGGTCCCTGGTTCGTGCCCGAGGTCGGTGCGAGGGGACGTACTAAAGTTATACTGTTACACATGTACAAAGTAGATGTCCTAACTGACTTGCCAAAACTATAGTTTGTTAACTAGAAATTGGTGTGGTTGAAAAACGAGTTTAATGACTCCAACCTAAGTGTATGTAAACTCCCGACTTCAACTGTAAAACTTCGGCCATGTTCTTCGGCACCATCTGGGTTGAGTTTGGGTGATTGTGGAGGCCAGGTCATCTGATGCAGCACTCCATCACTCTCCTTATTGTTTAACACTTTTTTGGTTTCTACATGATGCAATGTGTTATTTCATATTTTTGACGTCTTCACTATTATTCTACAATGTAGAAAATAGTAAAAATAAAGAAAAACCCTTGAATGGGTAGTTGTGTCCAAACTTTTGAATGGTACTGTATATATAGGAAAACGTGTGGCCAGTATTTGGGTATGTTCCAGATAGACTCTGTGCAGATGATCAGATCTTTACAATGCCTGGAGAATATCAGGTGCCACATCAATGTCAAGATCCTGTAACACTGTGTATTTTAGTGTTAGACATTTGTGGTCCAGGTCAAAGGTAATTAGGCACCCACCGTGCAAATAGATATGACATACCACTGCAGCCAGGATTGAGTCCACATAACTAGCTCTCCCTCTGCCTACATCTTTTTTACAATCCTATAATTTGTACAGCGCTCCATGGTCCTTGTTCAGAATATCAATGGCTCAGAAAAGTTATAATACAGTCAAGACTACCCCTTGAAATGATCAAGAGTATGTGTTAATAATTCCAATTTACATAAATTCACGCCTCTGTGAACTCATTCGCGTTGTCCAAAGGTTATTTTGGCATGCGTGGCGTGCATGACCGATTTCAGTCTGTTCGGAAGTGACGACGTGGATAGATTTGTGACTAAGCCTGAGGGCAAAAATATTGGAGACCATAGACGACTGGTAACGTTGCGGAGAAAGACACCCAGGTAAGCGCTGAATCACTCAAGAATACACGTTTTATATAGCTAGCTAAATACATGGCTAGCAATCTTAGTAAGTTAGTAAACAGACCCAGTTAGCTAGCTTGCTGTGGAGAGACAAGAACGTTAGCTAGCAAACGTTAGCTAGCATTGTCAATTGAACTAGCAGCTAATTAGCTAACGTTATTAATTTAACTAGCGTAGTTGACGAATAATACAGTGATAAACTACACTGCAGTCTCAGGGGGTTGTGAAAATATTAACGTTAGTTATGTAACGTTAATAACACCAACAGCTTGCTAGTTACCTTCCTTGCGAACAGTTCATTGTGGATTTAGCACGTTATTTTAACAAAGCGAGAAGAGTTAACGTTAACTAGCTAGGTTAGCTTGCTAACGCGTTGGGTGGTCTCTAGCACTAAGTTTGCTACATTCCGTAGATTATTATGATTGTACCCGGCCAGTTAACGTTAGTTAGTTAAATAAATAAATGCACTTAGGCGAATATATATAGCTAGCAACTAGCCAAGTATAAAATGGGGCAAGTTTGGCTAGCCAGGACTGGCGTTGCTAAGATACAGTCACCAACACATTGCACAAAATGAGTTCTAGTTTGGGACTTCGCTACCTAGTTTAATTGGCCAGAAATTTTTTGTTTTTTAATTAATATCTAGAAGCAGGTATCTAGAAGCAGGCTACTGGTGGTATTTTCAGAAGCTCGCACAGACGAACGTATTAGGTTTCGAAGTATTTTAAAGAGCTAGTTTACCCATATAATGTTGCCTTATCTTTACCGAGTGGTAACGTTATATTGCCCACAAGAGACAGACGACTCATAGATCAGATTTGTTTACTAGCGAAGTTAGTTGCCATGCTGTGGAAGCACACGGATTTAGCAATTGTTTGAGAAGGGATTAAAAAGAAAATCCAATGGTTTATTGTCATTACACATAAATTCGCTCTGGCTGTATGTCAGTAAACGTCGGCAAAAAAAGTAATTAAATTGTTGCCAGCAGCACAATTCGTCACCAACTATATGGATAACATGAAAACTGCCTCTTCTGGGGTGAGTAAAATGGTCAGTGAGGTATTCTCTCATTTGTGTCTTGACGTAGCTAGCAGTGTGCGCTCTGAACGCTCCAACCGCCGAAACGTTTGGACTTTACGGACTCAATGACATGGCAATACTCTGAATTTACGAACGCCCAGAGTTTACTATGAGCACACTCGCCACTCCAGATTGAATTTATGAACACACCCAAAGTTAATTGGTCTCGTACACAAATGTGCAATTGTTATCGCAGGTGCAGCGAAATGCTTGTTTCTAGCTCCAACAATGCAATTATACAAAATACCTAGCAATACAAAACAATACACACACAATCCCAAAAGTAAAAAATTCAAATAAACAGCAAACGTGTATATATGTGTACATACACTACCGTTGAAAGTTTGGGGTCACTTAGACATTTCCTTGTTTTTGAAATAAAAGCACATTTTCTGTCTATTAAAATAACATATCATTGATCAGAAATACAGTGTAGACATTGTTAATGTTGTAAATGACTATTGTAGCTGGAAACGGCAGATTTGTTTATGGAATATCTACATAGACATAGAGGCCCATTATCAGCAACCATCACTCCTGTGTTCCAATGGCTTGTTGTGTTGCTTAATCCAAGTTCATCATTTTAAAATGCTAATTGATCACTAGAAAACCCTTTTGCAATTATGTTAGCTTAGCTGAAAACTGTTCTGATTTAAAGAAGCAATAAAACTGGCCTTTAGACTAGTTGAGTATCTTGCGCCTCATCATTTGTGGGTTTGATTACAGGCTCAAAATGTCCAGAAACAAATACATTTCTTATGAAACTTGCCAATCTATTCTTGTTCTGACAAATGAAGGCTATTCCATGTGAAAAATTGCCAAGAAACTGAAGATCTCGTACAACGCTGTGTACTACTCCCTTCACAGAACAGCGCAAACTGTCTCTAACCAGAATAGAAAGAGTGGGAGGCCCTGGTGCACAACAGAGCAAGAGGACAAGTACATTAGAGTGTCTAGAGAAACAGAGGCCTCACTAGTCCTCAACTGGCAGCTTCCTTAAATAGTACCTGCAAAACATCAGTCTCAACTAGAGGTCGACCGATTAGGATTTTTCAACACTGATACTGACTATTGGAGGACCAAAAAAGCACCAATCAATTAATCAGCCCTTTAATTAAAAAAAAAAAATATATATATATATATATTTGTAAAAATGATAATTACAACAATACTGAATGAACACTTATTTTAACTTAATATTATACATAAATAAATCAATTTAGTCTCAAATAAATAATGAAACATGTTCAATTTGGTTTAAATAATGCAAAAACACATTGTTGGAGAAGAAAGTAAAAGTGCAATATGTGCCATGTAAAAAAGCTAACGTTTAAGTTCCTTGCTCAGAACATGAGAACATATGAAAGCTGGTGGTTCCTTGTAACATGAGTCTTCAGTATTCCCAGTTAAGAAGTTTTAGGTTGTAGTTATTAAATGGAATTATAGGACTATTTCTCTCTACCATTTGTATTTCATTTACCTTTGACTATTGGATGTTCTTATAGGCACTAGTATTGCCAGCCTAATCTCGGGAGTTGATAGGCTTGAAGTCATAAACAGAGCTGTGCTTCAAGCATTGCTAAGAGCTGCTTGCAAACGCAGTAAAGTGCTGTTTGAATGAATGCTTACGAGGCTGCTGTTGCCTACCACCGCTCAGACTGCGCTATCAAATATCAAATCATAGACTTAATTATAATAAACACACATAAATAAGAGCCATGGGTCATTAATATGTTCAAATCCGGAAACTATAATTTCGAAATCAAAACGTTTATTCTTTCAGTGAAATACAGAACCGTTCCGTATTTTATCGAATGGGAGGCATTCATAAGTCTAAATATTGCTGTTACATTGCACAACCTTCAATGTTACATTATAAGTATGCAAAATTCTGGCAAATTAATTCCAGTCTTCGTTAGGAAGAAATGGTCTAAACACAGTTCGCAACGAGCCAGGCGGCCCGAACTACTGCCTATACCCTGTCTCTGCTTGCACAGAAAGCAAGAGAAGTGACACAATTTCCCTAGTTAATATTTCCTGCTAACATGCATTTCTTTTAACTAAATATGCAGGTTTAAAAAAATATATACTTGTGTATTGATTTTAAGAAAGGCATTGATGTTTATGGTTAGGTGCATTGTTGCAACGACTGTGCTTGTTTTCACGAATGCGCTTGTTAAATCATCACCCGTTTGACGAAGTAGGCTGTCATTCGATGATAAATTAGCAGGCACCGCATTGATTATTTGCAATGCAGGACAAGGTAGTTAAACTAGTAATATCATCAACCATGTGTAGTTAACTAGTGATTATGTCAAGATTGATTTTTTTTTAATATAAGATACGTTTAATGCTAGCTAGCAACTTACCTTGGCTACTTGCTGCACTTGCGTAACAGTTGGTCAGCCTACCACGCAGTCTCCTAGTGGAGTGCAATCGGTGTCCAAAAATGCAGATTACCAATTGTTATGAGAACTTGTAATCGGTCATGCCGATTGCATAGCCTGTCGGAAGGCAACGGGTGCAGCAAATAGGTTACCAAATAGATGATTAAGTTAAGAATATCAGTGGAAGAGAGGCCCAGCCAGGCATATAGCAATATTTAAAAATGCAATCGTGGGAATTGCTATTGCTTCAAAGAAGACAACGAAAAGACTAAACTAAAAGACATATCAAATTTCTCAACTTAATTGTGCTTACAGTATTGTTGGCACTAGCGGCGCATTGGCCATATCCCCGATGAGCGTGCGTATTCAGTTTTTAAGCTTTGGGTCAGTGCCACCTTGAAAAAAAGAATAATAAGATTCTGTTAATCTCTCCAGTCAAGTGTAAAAGAATTGCATGATAAAAAAGTCCTACTTTTTCCTGTGCAAGGAAAGAAAAAGGAATATCTGCTCTAGCCTAGGCCTACTCCACCACATGCTGCATTTAAGTATTTTTTGCGAACAGTGATTGAGTTATATTATTAGCTTAAATTATGACTATCCAATGTACTAATCACATTAGGAATAGTCAGATATCTTACATAACTCTGCAAATGTGATGACGCATGGAATGCACCCCCCGGTCGGCCCCACCTCTGACTCCTACATATGGCATGCCAATCACCAACACCTGAAATTCCAAGATCGTGACAGTCAAATTATAAACTACTTAGTATAAAATGTAAAATTTCTTCTAACTGTGAAATAAATATGATCATACCTAGTGCCGATATTGTATTGTCACCATTTCATATAATTGCCGACAGAGAATTTTCTCCTCAGTGTCCACTGAGCCGAGCACACATGCAATTCAAATGTATGCAGACTTGTTACAACTTCAGCTTTAAGCACAGGGATTTCTTCCGTCTGTGACCAAGAAAAAGTGGTTTTGTTTCATTTCTATGACATTTTTTCATGAATTGTGGGGTGTGAAACCAGACATTTAAAGTCAGCTCCGATAAGAGAGTGAAAGGGGAGAGCAGACAGATGTCAGTCGGAACCTGTCCAGAACCGCTCAGTCCCCCATATAGGGGACTTAACATATCATATTAATGGTTGGTGGCTAACCATAGAATGGATTGCAGTCTCTCCTTGTCTATAAGAAACCAATATGTAATTAATTTAGGTGAACTATCACTTTTTAAAATAGGACTGTAGAAAATCCAGCTTAGAGGTACAGGTAACTGCCAAAATAAAGGAAACGCCAGTATAGTGTCTTAATTGGTCGTTTGACCATGAGCCGCCAGAACAGCTTCAATGCGCCTTGGCATAGATTCTACAAGTGTCTGGTACTCTATTGGAGGGATGCGACGCCGTTCTTCTACGAGAAATTCCATCAATCTGTGCTTTGTTGCTGGTGTTGGAAAACGCTCTCTTGAGCGCCGCTCCAGAATCTCCAATAAGTGTTCAATTGGGTTGAAATCTGGTTACTGAGACACACACACCTTTTAAACCCTCTATGCTCCTTTGAGGACGCATCTTTTAAAGTCAGTGAGATCTCTTCTAACCATGGTAGTCAAAATAATGGGAAACTGGGCATTTTTATAATTGCCTCTAAGCATGGTGGGATGTTAATTGCTTTATTAGCTCAGGAATCACACCGTGTGGAAGCACCTTGCAATATACTTTGTATCCCTCATTTACTCAAGTGTTTCCTTTTATTTTGGCAGTTACCTGTTGCTCCAAGATGGTTGGCCACCCACTCCTGGTCTATGTTTCCTAAATACTAAAGGTTTGAATATGTGACAGTGATTTCTACAGAATTACACCACATCAAAGAAAATATTGATATTATTTTGATTTCAGGTGGTTGAGGCTGATTTGCAAACCTTGTCATCTACATAGGCAAGATCTTTTGCATTTATGCCTATGGTTTCTGTCTATCAGCTAAAACCTCAAAACCGGATATTGGAGGCAAGAGGCATTTCAATATAGCCTATTCTCATTTTATGACTTAACCTATATTCTGTCCATAAATGCTTACAAAAATGCATAGCCTCTAATTTAACTTTTGTTATTTAAAAAAAAAAGTACATTTATTTTTGGAGACACTGGCATATCAGAGTTCAAATAACCATCAAAATTGCTAAGAAGTTAAATAATCAAAGTAGTGGGAATAATGGTAGTGTTCTTGCTGAGGGAAGCACACTAATTAGTCTATATTTTAGCCCATTGTGTAGGGGAATTCTACTATTGACTTAGGCTACATAAGCTATTGTGAAAGACAAAATACATTTAACTGATAATAACATATCCTGAAGACTGCATGATATAGCCTAAATCTGCCCCTACACCCAACCCAAATGATCTTTCAATGTATTGTCCCACCCAGTAGAATAAGTTACACATTTGGGTTCACAATCTGTTTGGACAAATCAGGTCACTCTACCTAAATTCACTCTGGATGCTGCCTTTTGTTATTAAAGCCTAATGAACCTAGAACTAAATTGCCAATGACCAAACGAGTCGATTTAATGTAGCCTATGGATCTGGGCAAATTCAATTGGTGCATATATCAAATCAAATTTTGTCACATGCGCCGAATACAACAGGTGTAGACTTTACAGTGAAATGCTTACTTACAAGCCCTTAACCAACAATGCAGTTTTAAGGAAATACATTAAAAAAATGTAAAAGAAATGTAAGAAATAATAATAACAAATAGTTAAAGAGCAACAGTAAATAACATGGCTTGGGGTAGAAGCTGTTTAGAAGCCTCTTGGACCTAGGCTTGGCTCTCCGGTACTGCTTGCCGTGCGGTAGCAGAGAGAACAGTCTATGACTAGGATGGCTGGAGTCTTTGAAAAATTTTAGGGCCTTCCTCTGACACCGCCTGGTATAGAGGTCCTGGATGGCAGGAAGATTGGCCCCGGTGATTTACTAGGCCGTACGCACTACCCTCTGTAGTGCCTTGCGGTCGGAGGCCAAGCATTTGCCATACCAGGCAGTGATGCAACACGTCAGGATGCTCTCGATGGTGCAGCTGTAAAACCGTTTGAGAATCTGAAGACCCATGACAAATCTTTTCAGTCTCCTGAGGGGGAATAGGCTTTGTCGTGCCCTTTTCACGACTGTCTTGGTGTGCTTGGACCATGTTAGTTTGTTGGTGATGTGGACGCCAAGGAATTTGAAGCTCTCAACCTGCACCGTCGACAATCCACAATCATCTTCTTTGTCTTGATCATATTGAGGGAGAGTTTGTCGTCCTTGGACCACACGGTCAGGTTTCTGACCTCCCTTTAGGCTGTCTCATCGTTGTCTGTGATCAGGCCTACCACTGTTGTGATATCAGCAAACTTAATGATGGTGTTGGAGTCGTGCCTGGCTGTGCAGTCATGAGTGAGCAGGGAGTGCAGGAGGGGACTAAGCACGCACCTCTGAGGGGAGCCCGTGTTGATCAGTATGGCGGATGTGTTGTTACCTACCCTTACCACCTGTTGGCGCCCGTCAGGAAGTCCAGGATCCAGTTGCTGAGGGAGGTGTTTAGTCCCAGGGTCCTTAGCTTAGTGATGAGCTTTGAGGGCACTATGGGGTTGAACGCTGAGCTGTAGTCAATGAATAGCATTCTCACATAGGTGTTCCTTTTGTCCAGGTGTGAAAGGGCAGTGTGGAGTGCAATAGAGATTGCGTCATCTGTGGATCTGTTGGGGCGGTATGCAAATTGGAGTGGGTCTGGGGTTTCTGGGATAATGGTGTGGATGTAAGCCATGACCAGCCTTTCAAAGCATTTCATGGCTGCAGACTTGAGTGCTACTGGCCAGTGTGTATATGTGTGTGTGTGTGTGTGTGTGTGTGTGTGTGTGTGTGTGTGTGTGTGTGTATACATTTTTTTTTAATGCGTGACAAATGAAAGGTGTGGCTTGTGTGAAGAGGGTTAAATGCGTGTCTCACATGCCTAATGCGTGAGTTGGCAGCACTGCAAAGTTGTTTGGTTGGTTGGATCAGTGTGTCATGTCCTTTGATTACACAAACTACAAAGTGGTCCAGATTCTAAGCAAAATCATTTCCCAATGTATTTATCCATTATGGAACACACAGCCTGGTGTTGAGTTTTTCAGGTGGTATAATCTGTCTCTGAGGTCCTAAAAACTTTGATCAACACGGCTACACTTTTTATCTGAGGTTCTGTGAGTTTTCTGAATCTAGGCCCTGCAGGATGCATTGTCTGTAAGATAATGACTGATTGAACAGTGCTGTTCACCTCACAAGACAGTGGGTTACCAACATCTTGAGTTATGATGACCCGTGTCAATTCGCTTCATGCTTCAAACGGACCTCTTATTTCAGTTTCCTCCAATTTGCTTATCTCATTCAGTTTTTAGAATGTAGGTACATTTATATATTTTATATTGCGTGATCCTCTTCAGTGTTTTGCCTAAGTCAACACATTGTGTAACCTACTTGGGGAATCAAGCACCATCCCTCTTGATAAACACAATGCATCGATGTCTTGACTGACTTGAAACATTGTTGTGCACATGCTGGCGTCACTTGTTGACAGTGCATATATTTGATGTGTTCAAAGGTGTGGTGGCATGCCATGCAGTAAGTGTGACGTAAAGGGATAATGAAAAGGGTGTGGGTTTGCACAGTAAGTTTCCCTTTCCATGATTGCTGGGTCAGAAAGAGAAACCTAAGTGGGGAAACAGCTGGCCTATAAATGACTCCACAGTTTACTGAGGGTGGTGTTCAAGGATCAAATACAATTTTATATCTCATGCTTCGTATACAGGTGTAGACTAACAGTGAAATGCTTACTTACAGGCCCTTCCCAACAATGCAAAAGAAGAAAAGAGAAACACTAAAACAGTTGACATTTTATTTGTATTTTTTTTACCTTTATTTAACTAAGCAAGTCAGTTAAGAAAAAATACTTATTTTCAATGATGGTCTAGGAACACTGCCTTGTGCAGGGGTAGAACGTATTCAAGCACCATCCCTCTTGATAAACACAATGCATCAATGTCTTGACTGACTTGAAACATTGTTGTGCACACGCTGGCGTCAGTATTCAGACCCCTTCACTTTCTAATTTTTTTCCCCCTTTAATCTACACACTACCCCATAATGACAAAGCAAAAATAGGTTTTAGAAAAAAATGGGCAACATCACATTTACATAAGTATTCACACCCTTTACTCAGTACTTTGAAGTACCATTGGCAGTGATTACAGCCTCGAGCCTTCTTGGATATGACGCTACAAGCTTGGCACACCTGTATTTGGGGAGTTTCTCCCATTCCTCTCTGCAGATTCTCTCAAGCTCTGTCAGGTTGGATGGGGAGTGTCGCTGCACAGCTATTTTCAGGTTTCTTCAGAGATGTTAGATCGGGTTTAAGTCCGGGCTCTGGCAGGGCCGCTCAAGGACATTCAGAGGCTTGTCCCCGAAGCCACTCCTGGTTTGTCTTGGATGTCTAGGTCAGGTTTAATTCACCCAAAGGAATTAGGTCTAAACTAAATCATGATTTAAAGGTTTCTTCTCCATGCATTTGAACCCAACTGAAAATATGCTTCTGCCAATTACAATATTGAATGCAGATTGTATAGGATGTTGTGCCAGACAGTAATTTATTGATTTATTTTTTATATATATATATATATATACTGCTCAAAAAAATAAAGGGAACACTAAAATAACACATCCTAGATCTGAATGAATGAAATATTCTTATTATACTTTTCTTTACATAGTTGAATATGCTGACAACAAAATCACACAAAAATTATCAATGGAATTCTAATTTATCAACCCATGGAGGTCTGGATTTGGAGTGACACTCAAAATTAAAGTGGAAAGCCTCCCGGGTGGGGCAGTGGTCTAGAGCACTGCATCGCAGTGCTAGCTGAGCCACCAGAGTCTCTGGGTTTGTGCCCAGGCTCTGTCGCAGCCGGCCGCGACCGGGAGGTCCGTGGGGCGACGCACAATTGGGCTAGCGTTGTCCGGGTTAGGGAGGGTTTGGCCGGTAGGGATATCCTTGTCTCATCGCGCTCCAGCGACTCCTGTGGCGGGCCGGGCGCAGTGCGCGCTAACCAAGGGGGCCAGGTGCAGGGTGTTTCCTCCGACACATTGGTGCGGCTGGCTTCCGGGTTGGAGGCGCGCTGTGTTAAGAAGCAGTGCGGCTTGGTTGGGTTGTGCTTCGGAGGACGCGTGGCTTTCGACCTTCGTCTCTCCCGAGCCTGTACGGGAGTTGTAGCGATGAGACAAGATAGTAATTACTAGCGATTGGATACCACGAAAATTGGGGAGAAAAGGGGATAACAATTATTTAAAAAAATATATATAATTTTTTTTGTGGAAAACCACACTACAGGCTGATCCAACTTTGATGTAATGTCCTTAAAACAAGTCAAAATGAGGCTCAGTAGTGTGTGTGGCCTCCACGTGCCTGTATGACCTCCCTACAATGCCTGGGCATGCTCCTGATGAGGTGGCGGATGGTCTCCTGAGGGATCTCCTCCCAGACCTGGACTAAAGCATCCGCCAACCCCTGGACAGTCTGTGGTGCAACGTGGCGTTGGTGGATGGAGCGAGACATGATGTCCCAGATGTGCTCAATTGGATTCAGGTCTGCGGAACGGGCGGGCCAGTCCATAGCATCAATGCCTTCCTCTTGCAGGAACTGCTGACACACTCCAGCCACATGAGGTCTAGCATTGTCTTGCAGTAGGAGGAACCCAGGGCCAACCGCACCAGCATATGGTCTCACAAGGGGTCTGAGGATCTCATCTCGGTACCTAATGGCAGTCAGGCTACCTCTGGCGAGCACATGGAGGGCTGTGCGCCCCCCCAAAGAAATGCCACCCCGCACCATGCCAAACCGGTCATGCTGCCAAACCCACCGCCAAACCGGTCATGCTGGAGGATGTTGCAGGCAGCAGAACGTTCTCCACGGCATCTCCAGACTCTGTCACGTCTGTCACATGTGCTCAGTGTGAACCTGCTTTCATCTGTGAAGAGCACAGGACGCCAGTGGCGAATTTGCCAATCTTGGTGTTCTCTGGCAAATGCCAAACGTCCTGCACGGTGTTGGGCTGTAAGCACAACCCCCACCTGTGGACGTCGGGCCCTCATACCACCCTCATGGAGTCTGTTTCTGACCGTTTGAGCAGACACATGCACATTTGTGGCCTGCTGGAGCTCATTTTGCAGGGCTCTGGCAGTGCTCCTCCTGCTCCTCCTTGCACAAAGGCGGAGGTAGCGGTCCTGCTGCTGGGTTGTTGCCCTCCTACGGCCTCCTCCACGTCTCCTGATGTACTGGTCTGTCTCCTGGTAGCGCCTCCATGCTCTGGACACTACGCTGACAGACACAGCAAACCTTCTTGCCACAGCTCACATTGATGTTCCATCCTGGATGAGCTGCACTACCTGAGCCATTTGTGTGGGTTGTAGACTCCGTCTCATGCTACCACTAGAGTGAAAGCACCGCCAGCATTCAAAAGTGACCAAAACATCAGCCAGGAAGCATAGGAACTGAGAAGTGGTCTGTGGTCACCACCTGCAGAACCACTCCTTTATTGGGGGTGTCTTGCTAATTGCCTATAATTTCCACCTGTTGTCTATTCCATTTGCACAACAGCATGTGAAATTTATTGTCATTCAGTGTTGCTTCCTAAGTGGACAGTTTGATTTCACAGAAGTGTGATTGACTTGGAGTTACAATGTGTTGTTTAAGTGTTCCCTTTATTTTTTTTGAGCAGTGTATATTTTTTTGGTGGATGGGATGTGCGTTACTATTTTTTTTAAATCAGGACAATGTACATTCATAGTAGTATACATTTCTATAAGTTTTCCCTAGAATCGCCTAGTTATAGGCTTGACATCAGGTCATTTCCATCTATACAGATCTATGAGCACCAAAGTGACGTTTATAGGAGCATATCAGATGAAAGCCAAGAGTCTATTTCAGAAATTAAGGCATATACCCTACCAGTCAAGAGTTTTAGAACACCTACTCATTCCACGGTTTTTCTTTATTTGTACTATTTTCTACATTGTAGAATAATAGTGACGACATCAAAACTATGAAATAACACATGGAATCATGTAGTAACCAAAAAAGTCTCAAACCATCAAGCTCTATGATGAAGCTGGCTCTCACGAGGACAGCCACAGGACTGAAGACCCAGAGTTACCTCTGCTGCAGAAGATGAGTTCATTAGTTACCAGCCTCAGAAATTGCAGCCCAAATAAATGCTTCAGAGTTCAAGTAACAGATACATCTCAACATCAATTGTTCAGAGGAGACTGCGTGAATCAGGCCTTCATGGTCAAATTGCTGCAAAGAAACCAGAACTAAAGGACACCAATAAGAAGAGACTTGCTTGGGTCGAGAAACACAAGCAATGGACATTAGTGAAAATTTGTCCTTTTTGTCTGGAGTCTAAATGTGAGATCTTTGGTTCCAACCGCCGTGTGGGTGAACGGATGATCTCCGCATGTTTATGTCCCACCGTAAAGCATGGAGGTGTTATGTGTTGGGGTGCTTTGCTGGTGACACTGTCAGTGATTTATTTCGATTTCAAGGCACACTTAACCAGCATGGCTACCACAGCATTCTGCAGCGATACGCCATCCCATATTGTTTGGGTTTAGTGGGAATATCATTTGTTTTTCAACAGGACAATGACCCAACATACCTCCAGGCTGTGTAAGGGCTATTTGACCAAGAAGGAAAGTGATGGAATGCTGCATCAGATGACCTGGCCTCCACAATCCCCTATCTCAACCAAATTGAGATGGTTTGGGATGAGTCGGACTGCAGAGTGAAGGAAAAGCAGCCAAAATGTGCTCAGCATATGTGGGAACTCCTTCAAGACTGCTGTAAAAGCATTCCAGGTGAAGCTGGTTGAGAGAATGCCAAGTGTGCAAAGCTGTCAAGGCAAAGAGTTTAAGAAACATTACCTTGTCTGTAATTCTGTTACCAAAAACAAAGTAATACTGTGAAAACAGTTAGGACAACCTTTCGCTCTACCGCTCGGTCTCCAGTTAATGCCACCTCTGCCGGCTCTTACTTACACCTACTGTCACATACCGCATACCCTCTTTCCATTTACTGAAACGAGCATCCTCGTCCACTGAGCACCGACCAACACCGGATGTCCATGAACGTTGAAAAGTAGTTAAAATTTGGTCAGTCTGCCCTGGCCGGACCAAATCTAAACCAATCAGACATTTCACAAGTTTGGAATATCTTGTACAGTAGAGCACACTATAGTACAGTATAATGTAGCGATTGGGGGGGGGTTAATACAGTTACATATCGGGATATTCTTTTTATATATAATTTTGACTATGGCAATCTTATTTTTGCGCTAATTTTCTATACCTGCAGGTCCTGCACAAAAACTCCAGTATTTTTCCTTCATAGCTTGCTCTGTCTAAGTTGGAGCCCAATATTGTTTTCAGAACTTTTTATTTCCATGACTGATCAAAACTTTTCTCATGGCTTCTGTTGTCCCTCTGCAGCAGACATATAGTGAGCAATATGTTTGGAACGTCGAATCACAATAAAATCACAGTATCAAATCTCAATACATTTCGAATCTCAATACATATTGTATCGGCACCAAAGTATTGTGAAGTCAATGGCAATTCCCAGCCATATTATTGTACTATACTGAACTTATCTACTGAACTCTGCTGTACAGTACTCTGTGATGTCCAAACTTGTGAAGCATAGATGTCTATGATTGGTACATATTTGTTCTGGTCTTGTTTGGGGGCGGAGCTCATTACAATAATAGCCAGTGTGTAGAATAATACCCAAATATGCTAAAGAGAGCAACTGCACATTTCTGCCTTTGTACCTATTCAGGATGCATCACCTTGAAGAGAGTGATATTCAGATCCATAATTAGCCTATACATTTCTGTATAGTGCAGATCAGGAACCCATGATGTAAATTTACTTCACCGACTAGTTCAAAGACTAAAATATATCTATTTTTAAACTCAATGTGTCCTGTCATAGCTGACACCGCATTCTTTCTGCAGACATCTTTGAATCTTAATTCGGAGGAGATATGTATGATTTTGGTTGCATAAATGAGGGAGATTTGACCATAATTCTGTAACCAAATTTACCATCTGCACACTAATTCCAGTAAACATAGTAGCCCTTGTGCATAGAGTTGTATCATGTATTTTTTGGCATACTTTTTGGGGGGTGCATTTAAGTATAAAATCTGACTCAGTGTAATTCCGGCACCAATGTAATAATTCTTCTGTCTGAATATGCTAAATGTTATGATTTTCCTTTTTGTGCATTTGATGGGTCAAGATTCATTACGAACTACTAGTTTGTTCCATTGGATCGTCTCATGAAACTCTGTTTTTAATCCTGTGTGCTTATTACATCCACCCTAGACAGTAACCTTATTTCCCTGTCTCCTTTTTTCAGAGTTGGCTCAACTTTGTGGAGAACGGAGAAGAAAAGTTGAATCCAAGCCTAAGTGGTGGAGGCCTGATCTGACCCTGCCTACTCCAACCCCTCCTACTGCCAGATTTGTGAGCCTTTGTTGGCTTCCTGTCTGAGAGGGAAAAATCAAGGAGGAACATTTCTACAAAGGAAGCGCTGAAGTCTTCACTTAGGAAACAAGTTCAAACTGAATATCTGGAAAAGTGCATTATTTTATTGATTTGTTTTTGACTTGAGCTATAAACTGGGACGCTATACACTGGGATCAGTTGGGACCTACTTACTGTACCTTTTGGACTAGTGGTGTTGCAACATGGCGAAGAAAAACAGCCAGAAGGGTATGTGTGCTACCATTCGTCTCTGCCATGTTTTTAAAAGCAGATGAACTAGTATTGAAAATGCAATAACTAGTGTGAGTGCATTTTAAATGTTTAGAGTTGATTCTCAAAACATAGCTGGCACTAGGCTGAACGAGCAGCACTTGACATGCAACTTCATCAAGTGTCTACCAGATCTCTTGAGTTAGAATGGATCCTTTCAAAAACAATAGCTGGCGATAGCTGAGAGAGATTGACAGTATGAACTCACATCTGTGCAGTCCATTTTGGATGGGATAGGGTCCCAGCTTTTCTCCGGAATAAAGTTAAGCTATTTCTGAAATGAAGCTCTCCATTAGGACTGTCTTTGACTTGCAGAGCACAACATCTTCTGTTGAGTCCATTGTCATTGTTAAACTGTCCTCTGGCATTCTTTGGTCATGCCACATGTATTTGGGTCACAGCAACCCAGCTGTTTCTCATCTCATTGAGCTTACTTTGTTTGGGGCTGTATTCTTATCCATCTGATGCATAAACTCCTGCTTTGCTGACTCATTCTGTTTCTACAACTGTACATCAGTTATAACCGGTTCAAATTCAATGCAGATCTCGGGTCCTTTATGGCCAGTCCAGATGCCAATATTTCTTGAGTTTAATCTCATGGCTCTAGGGCCTGTTCTTTTTGGTCCTAGCATATATAAAGCCATTCGAAGTGTTGTAAAATCTTTAGGCCTCAAGCAACTTGAAACAGTTGTTAAACGTGTACATATTTTACTTGAGAGATCATCAAGCATCTTGTCACATTTGCCCATAAAGGAAATATCTTGGTCCTAATAGGTTTTTCATGTAAATCACCTCTGTCTGTTCCACATGATTTATGATAATCCCTGTGTTCTCTGACATGGTTTACTTTCAATACAAATAGGCCTAACTTTGAATGTCCAGGAATGACTAGGTATGGGGAGAGTTTTGTTTAGCAAATGATGTGCCTATCCACTTACAATTGTTTTGCAAATAGACCTGGGTCCAGCAGAAAACAATGAGAAATTCCAAATCAACCCTTTCTCCCTTTGCCCCCAGATACCTCTGGTATGGTGTTCGACACAAACTTGAAAATGGTTATGTCCCAGGGAGGGACTTTTGAGAGAATGAAGGAGAAGGTAAGAACTGCAAATTATTTCTCTCGGCATAACATTCCAATTGATTTGAATACATTAAGTACTATTCCTCTTTAGCTAGTAGGTTTTATTGGGTGAGAAGGCCCATGGCCTTAGGTTTAGCATAGTGATACATATCCTTTCTTAATTTGCCAGATCGTTCTCTTATTTGTTCTCTTCACAGATTAGTGCTGTCAGGGCCGTTGTTCCCAACAAAAGCAACAATGAGATAGTTCTGGTCTTGCAGCACTTTGAGAACTGTGTCGATAAGGCCGTCCAGGCTTTCCTAGAAGGTATGGAAATGCCATAGTGATAATTCTTGTTGTGATATAGAACAGACACCGTAGTCAAATGAATGGAAAATACCTTTTTGATTTCTAATTTAAGAATACACTGGTTCAAACTGCGTACATTAAGTACAACTTGTCACTCTCTTAATACCTGATGTTTTCCTCTCAGGTAGTGCTGTGGAAATCTTGAAGGAGTGGAATGTAACTGGTAAAAAGAAGGTAAACTTGTTTGTTGTCCTATACTGCAGGGTATTGCATTCTATATGCAAAGGCAACATGAGTATGATTGGAAATTTGGTATCATGCGTCATGACATTTTGAAGCACGGCCTATCCCTCATGTGATTGAGACGGCACTTTCTAAAACAAGTGCCAAAGATATTCTTCCAGTGGCAGCCCATCCAGATTTTGAGGGGAAAACGCTAACTTTAAAAGCCTTTAACTTTAAACTCTAAATGCTAGTCAAAGGAAATGTTTTTTGTTTTATTCTTTTTTTCACCTATTTGGCTTTGATGTCAGAAGCTCTAGCTGAAAATATGGCATCTGTGTCATGAGGACCTACAACCTGCTCAACCATTGCTATATGTGAATTATTAATGAACTTCAAAAGCTGTTTAAGTTTATATTCTAGTGGTTAAAATCCAACTTTGATTATTCAACATCCAGCCTAAGAAGAAAAAGAAGCCCAAGCCCCAGCCAGAGCCTCTGGCAGAGGAGCCTGCTCCAGCCGAGACCATGCCGCCCTCTGAGACTGAGAGTAAGGAAGCTGTGAATGGGTTCCATGCCAATGGCTCCGTGTTGGACGGAGACTCGCTAGACTCTCTGAGTGAGCAGTTGGATTCTGCCTCCTTGGACGCAGCTGAGTTGGATTCTGAACCTGCCACGTCGGACATCACAGGTATTGTAATGGAGTGTTCTCAGTGGCTTTATTTTATCCATCAGATGACCTTTGGATTGTTGCGACAATATAAGACTTTTGATAATCCTACATGTAGTTGAAACCAACCCCTACAGATCAGAAAACATCTTTCTCCTAACAGGTGCGGAAGCAGACTCTCTTTGTAGTGGCCCAAGCCCCACCCCTCACCATGCTCAAGGAGGGAGGAATCACCAGCCTCCCCGTGGCAACAAGTTCCGTTCCAGTACTAACTCCCAGCCATCCACTTCCTCTGTGCTCACCACTGACGAGAACCAACAGGGATCGTTTGGAGCCAAGAAGATTGGTTAGTGACACATTTCTTTAAAACAAAAATGGTAATGCCTTTGTTTTTCTAAGACAATAGGTGATGTCTAGTCTAACCTTGTTCTTTGTCTCTCAGCGCCCAACATTGACCGCTCTGTGAAGGACCTGCAGAGATGCACAGTGTCGCTCACTCGCTACAGAGTGGTGGTCAAGGATGAGATGGACTCCTCTATCAAGACCATGAAGCAAACATTTGCTGAGCTCCAGAGCTGGTACATCTACCATCATTACCTCCACTACATTAGTTTGTAAAGTTGTAGTTTATTTGGAATATGAACTTATGGTGGGATATAACAGCACAAATTCCCTTATTTTAAGCAGAATGTTTATATAAGCAATTTAGGAGCCTTGATTTTAAGGTCCAATGCAGCCTGCCTTAACCCAATAGCAAATCATTTTTGGGTAACAACTAAGTACTTTACTGTGATTTGTTTTAAATTAAAATGGTAAAAAAGAAACATAGCTTCTTAGCCACGAGCAATTTCATAAGCAATCATTTTGCTAGGACTGTCTGGGAGGGAGGGGAATATTTTAAACTAACTGTTAATGGAAGAGATGTTTGTATTTCTTTTTATTGGCCTATTCACTAATTTATCACCTGATGTTACCAGGCAGGCTAAAGCTCCAAGTGCATTGCTCTCAACTCTGCTCTACAACAACTACCACCAATATCTATTTCAGTGTAACATGTAGTCTATTGCTGTAGTCTAACTAGTGTTATTGTAGTATAGAAATGGTGAGAGTAGCCAAAATCAAAGTACAGAGACTATCTTAGAAATCTAAAGAATCATGATCCCTTTATCTTAGTAAAGAATGTAATTTCATATCTCTTCCCCTCCCCCGCTCTCTCAGCCTGATGGACAGAGAGGTTACTCTGTTGACAGAGATGGACAAAGTCAAAGCAGAGGCCAGTGAGTACAACACCTTTTTAATTAGCATTTGGACTTCAATGTATATTATACTTTATTTCTATTCTTACTATGTTTACATTTTTTTCTGAAAGCCTTTGTCCCAGAGTCGTCCTGCTGTTTAAACTTATTTGTCCATATATAGACACACACCCTATGTGTTTGAATACATATGCACTGAGCTTGACTGATGCTTTATGCACACTGTTTGATTAAATAATTAAGACACACTGTTAAAAGTTTCTGACAGCGAGTGACTGTGTGAGTGGTGGGCATTGTCTCGCTCTCCTCCCTACTGCAGCGAAAAGGCACCACGGCACAGTGTTTATTGTGCTGAAGCTGCCACATTACAGCCATTTAGGTTCTTTCTTGTTTGACTGGAAAGTTCTGTTACCGAAATTCCTAAGTTGTTTACGAAAAACATTCCCTATTCTCCATCCCTGTGGCCTCCGCAATGGATTAGTCCACTGAAATAGGCTCGAATCAGACAGGTGTCTTGTGAACCATAAAAAACTAAATTGTGACTGCTTGACTAAAGAAATCTGTCAACCAGCAACCTATCGACCAAACAAACAACTAAATGGGGTCAGCTCTACAGTTAAGGTATTCCAAATAGACTAACGGTCGTAAATGTATTTCCTCAGGGTTATTTTAGATGTTAGACATACCATAATCTTCTATGTAGTGAAACATGACAGAGCAAGACTGCATATTTCCACAAGTGGGCCATTCTGCCCTCATTCTTTCCTTCTTCCCAATGCACAGTGTTGTGTGTTCTGAGGCTGGAAAAAGTGAATAGTGTCAGGTGTCATGGCAGACTAAATGCTGTCTTTGAGTCGAGGTGTGTGGGGAATTGAGGGAAGAAGAGGGAACACTAGAGCAGTTCTTTGACATTACAAAAACCCAACATTCCTTGAAATGTACCAGTTTCTGCCCTAATCTCCCCTCGTTTAGATGTGTGTTACTGTTAATGGATGAGACTTGCTTTCTTCCCTTTTTCCCCTCATGAAAAAAGTACTTTGTCATTTGAATCTCTTTGGCAACTGATACACAAGGTGCTCTTCCTCTGGTCATGTTTTGCATGTGTTTATCCCCCCCCCCCCCCCTCTGTCCTGACAATGGTCAACACCAGGAAAAGCCTTGAGTTATTTATGGCTGCAGTGTTGTATCTGATCTATTTTGTAGAAACCAGTCAACTAATAGGCCTACCCTTTACCTTATAATATTGAGGACATGGCTAGTCCCAAGTTTCAGTATGGTATTGCCTCTGTGTGGATTTCTCTCTGTACAACTGAAGGCCTCTGAATATGGGGTGAGTGGTAAACTAATAATGTGTATCTGTTTCAGTGGCCATTTTGGATGGCCGTCAAAAGAGAGCAGAGGAGCTCCGCAGGCTGACTGACCAATCGGCATCCATGTCTGAGGACCAACTGAGTGAGCTGCGTGCTGACATAAAGGTAAGTTGACTACCGTAATAACACTTACACTATATAGTCAAGACAATTGTGCAACCGGCTCAAACTGTGTGGTGTGGGAATTGAGCCATGATCTGACCTAAGATGAGTCTGAAATCCCTGGTCAGCGATGATATGTTTTCTCTTTTTTTTTTTTGCAGCACTTTGTGAGTGAGCGTAAATTTGATGAAGACCTGGGAAAAGCTGTGAAGTTCACTTTCGAGCTAGAACCACTGAAAATGAGCATCACAGGATTTGGATCAGGTACAGTCCTTTGTTCTTCTCTAGTTGATGTCTTTCCTCTCACAGAAACTCATTGTTAGTACAGTATTGCATTGCTATTTGAAGGGCAGCATATCCATATCCTTGGTAGTAACACCCACAGAATTAAATAGAACACATATTTGTATAATAAACTCAGCAAAAAAAGAAACGTCCTCTCACTGTCAACTGCGTTTATTTTCAGCAAACTTAACATTTGTAAAAATTTGTATGAACATAACAATTTTCAACAACTGAAACATAAACTGAACAAGTTCCACAGACATGTGACTAACAAATGGAATAATGTGTCCCTGAATAAAGGGGGGTCAAAATCAAAAGTAACAGTCAGTATCTGGTGTGGCCACCAGCTGCATAAAGTACTGCATTGCATCTCCTCACAGACTGCACCAGATTTGCCAGTTCTTGCTGTGAGAGGTTACCCCACTCTTCCACCAAGGCACCAGCAAGTTCCCGGACATTTCTGCGGGGAATGGCCCTAGCCCTCACCCTCTGATCCAACAGGTCCAAGACGTGCTCAATGGGATTGAGATCCGGGCTCTTCGCTGACCATGGCAGAACACCGACATTCCTGTCTTGCAGGAAATCACGCACAGAATGAGCAGTATGGCTGGTGGCATTGTCATGCTGGAGGGTCATGTCAGGATGAACCTGTAGGAAGGGTACCACATGAGGGAGGAGGATGTCTTCCCTGTAACGCACATCGTTGAGATTGCCTGCAATGACAACAAGCTCAGTCCGATGATGCTGTGACACACCGCCCCAGACCATGACGGTCCCTCCACCTCCAAATTGATCCCGCTCCAGAGTACAGGCCTCGGTGTAATGCTCATTCCTTCGACGATAAACGCGAATCCGGCCATCACCTCTGAGACACAACTGCGACTCGTCAGTGAAGAGCACTTTTTGCCAGTCCTGTCTGGTCCAGCGACGGTGGGTTTGTGCCTGTAGGCGACATTGTTGCCGGTGACGTCTGGTGAGGACCTGCCTTACAACAGGCCTACAAGCACTCAGTCCAGCCTCTCAGCATATTGCGGACAGTCTGAACACTGATGGAGGGATTGTGCGTTCCTGGTGTATCTCGGGCAGTTGTTGCCATCCTGTACCTGTCCCGCAGGTGTGACGTTCGGATGTATGCGTTGTCTGCCACTGCGAGGACCATCAGCTGTCCGTCCTGTCTCCCTGTAGCGCTGTCTTAGGTGTCTCACAGTATGGACATTGCAATTTATTACCCTGGCCACATCTGCAGTCCTCATGCCTCCCTTGCAGCATGCCTCCCTTGCAGCATGCCTAATGCACGTTCACGCAGATGAGCAGGGACCCTGGGCATCTTTCTTTTGGTGTTTTTCAGAGTCAATAGAAAGGCCTCTTTAGTGTCCTAAGTTTTCATAGCTGTGACCTTTATTGCCTACCGTCTGTAAGCTGTTAGTGTCTTAACGACCGTTCCACAGGTGCATGTTCATTCATTGTTTTTATGGTTCATTGAACAAGCATGGGAAACAGTGTTTAAACCCTTTTTCAATGAAGATCTGTGAAGTTATTTGGATTTTTACAAATTATCTTTGAAAGACAGGGTCCTGAAAAAGGGATGTTTCTTTTTTGCAGAGTTTATGTATCTCTATGGTAACACCTGCCCTCGTGTCACCCTCCCTGTTCAGTGTACCACCCTCAGACAGGTTACTCCAGCCGCTCCCGCTGTAGCTCCACCTCCTCCTCCATCACAAGCCCAGGGTCCCTAGAAGCCCCACCTCCCTCCAGCTACGAAGGACGCCCTACCCAGCCAAACAAAACGGTTAGCTCACAAAGCAACCATAAACATGCAACTAAGTTCTCATTAATGTTGTCTCCTTAGGAGTAATAATTATCAACATATGATTGTTTTATTTGATTTAACTTTGATTTTAAACTTGAACTTTCAGACTTTCCTAGGCAACAGGCGTTACACGGCGGGTCCGGGGTACCACTCCGGTGGGCAGCGGTATAATGGCGGCTCCTATCGTGACAGGAACCCCAATCGTGGAGGCTACCGTTCCCAGGGCTACCAGGGCCAAGGCGATGGCCCCAGCCATCCTACTGCCACACAATCCTCCAACTCCACAAGAGCCCCTTCCAACTCCGGTCCATCTTCTTCTTACCGTCAAGACCACCCTTCTCATAACGGTCTGCCCCAAAGGCCTCCGCGGACACACTGCCCCTGACACCGGAACTACCTGGCCCATTTGCCAAACCCCCTACTAACCCTGGCATTCCACCCTCAATACCCTGCCCCTTCCACCCCACTAACTCCTCTCAATGAAGAATAGAATACAAGTTTACATATTTTTGTCAATTGAGCTGTAGTGCCACCCATAGGCAACCATTCATCCTCCTAACTTGAAAATTAGCTACCCATGTTCTGCCACTTTCTCCATACTTTAGAATGAGCTATTAAGACCTATTTTCTCATGCCTGTTGATATAGCAGCTACCCAGGTCCCCTTATGTGAGTCTGTGATTTAACACTGGCCTCTGAAATAGCAAATATTATCTGGTGATGCGTTTATATGCATTTTTATTTGATCTGTTATGATTTATTTTAGTTTTTGTTCTCGCGCATCAAATTTTTATTTTGCTTTAGGTTGCAAGTTTTTTGCAGTCTATGAAACCATTTCAGTTCCTTATTTTAGACGATACATGACACCCTTACTATGGTTTCACAAGTATGTATGGGAGATTGTCATCAATGGCATAGAATCAACACTACGTAATTGTATATTATTATTTTAGAGCTTTCCATATATACTGGTTGCTCCTGTAAATAATATGTACTCATTGAAATGTATGATGAATATGTTGTTAATCAGAACTAGCAGGTGAACCAGAGGTAATCACGTCGGTTGTCTGAGAGCAGTTTATTCCCTCCCTCACATGTAAATTCATTTTTTTTTTTTTTGTGGATGGTTTATCTGTCCTCCCTATTGTTATTGTATAATCCAAGGAGAGGGCTCCTTTTTTTTTATTACATACATCCTTTATTATGTGGGACTTCTCAAATCTCAGGTATGAGAAAGGAACCTACACTCCCCTTCACGTATGATCTGAATTAGGACTTCCTTTTGTTAGTACATCTATTCTGCTGTTATTTGGTCTTCTCATTCTTTCCTTATGTTTAGTGTGTGTCAGACAGGACCATAAAGAGCATACACTTGACATGCTCGTATCACATTGCAACTTCCTTTGCCTTTCTAGAAATGCAAAGATGCTCGCATCACGAACACTGTTAAGCGCACACTCTTCTGATCTTTTACATTACTGAAAAGTGAGCTGTAGGAACTTTGTCCTTTTTGATGCGTTTACTTTCCTCTTAATTGTTTCCTAGAGAAGAAAAAAATTAGATCAAATTTGTCTATGCTGTTTCGGTCTTATTTTGAACATGTTTTATGGCTGCTGAGTTGGCACAAATTGGTAAATGGTAATGCCAGGATTTAAGATTCTTTAATGTCTACAATAACTGAACAAAATCTGGAGAAATACCTCATTGTTGCCCCTTGTACACTGCCTGGGAGCATAATGTTGCTTTTGGGACTTTGCTTTACAGAGGCCTGAATGTTCTTTTGAAATGGGGCTTGGTATGGCTTACCATTTAAGCGAAAGCAGAGTGGTCTCATGTCAAGCTGCAAGGCATGTGTATAAGATCATACAAACTAGCTGTTTCCTCTGTGTACCAAAGGGTAATACTGATGAGTAGAATAATTGAGAGAAACTTAGACTAACTGCCCCTCCCCCCAGGTACTTAAGTCTTCTTATAGGAGTGTAGTTTGGTCATGAGAAAAATAACTTAATTTGGGTTTCGTTATATTGCACATCAATGTAAAGATTATGTGGTTCTGGTTTGTTCATTGGTTTACAAAGTATTCTGTGGAAGTGCAGAGTATACAGTAGGGCAGATCACTTGGCATGTACATTTACATTTTACATTTAAGTCATTTAGCAGACGCTCTTATCCAGAGCGACTTACAAATTGTATCAGCAACTGTGCTTGAGCAGGTAAGGCTTGGTAGCCAACACCAAGATCTTCCAGCCTTCAGCAAATCTCTCCTCATCTCAGATCTACACTGTAAATATAGTCTCAGTAATCATAATGCACAGTAGTGGAGATGCATGCATTACAGTACAGAGCATTCTATCCCCACAACACTGCTAGTTGTTACCTTTTGGTGCTGGGCATGTTGAGGTTTGATTTTAATAGCTGAACTGATTCTGCATAGGGAATGAATGATGCCTGTCTCAATCGCTCTTTTACCAAATGTATGTAAAGTCACATTCACAGCATTCCAAACTATCTGGATAGGTTATCGCCAAAGAGATCATATTGTCTTGTTCGAGTTGCTGCCTTTTTTTCTTACTCTGCTTATAAATAATAATAAAAAATATGATTGTTTTACAATGGGATAATCTATTCTAGGTTGAGTAACATTGTTTCTTTTACATTTTTTCTTTCCTGAATCTTTACTGTATATATGTAGCTATAATTTAGTTGTGCTCACATGGTGCATTTTGTATGTTATATACATATTGAGCATATGGTTTACCTATGACAACTGTAAACTTAAGTGCCTTCGCTTGTCTCCCTCCAATTCATTCACTTACCCCCCCCCTTCCCTACCACCTGGTATGGACCAAAGACATCTGCCCTCCCCATCCATTCCAATACAAGCGCCACTTGTATACACGGCCCACTTGTATACACGGCCCATTCCAATAGAAGCACCCCCCCAATACACAGAAAGGCACACTTTTCCTTTACTATTAAAAGATTGTTTGCAATACATTAGTGTCCTTTGTCTTAATCTGCACAGTCCATTTCAATGTGACTGTATTTTACAGATCCGTAGGTCAAGTTAACTGTAAGGGGAAAAATGGTGATAAGCTCGCCTATCACCTCTCATTTTATAAATAACTGCTCTCCCCACAATTATATGGACAATGAAGCTTAAAGTTGTACATTTCGCTCTACATTCCAGCATTTTGGATTTGGTTTGTAAGAATTGTAATTGAATTGGCCATACTGGAGGAAGTAAGGTTGTTTAAGATGTGGCGCGAGGGGGGTGCGCGATGTTCCCCAATTCTGGAAGGGGGGCCCCGATTGGAAAAAGTTTCTGAACCCCTGCCTTAGTATACCATCTTCAGCATTGTAGGTGTATTAAGGCGTCCTCAGGTTCGGTTTGCTCCTCGCAGAACTTGGCTAGGCGAAGTGAACGTCTGTGCTCACATCCTTCCTAAAGACCATCGCTTCAAAAATGAGAAAAAAGCGGCAGTATTACTGTTTGTCCCTCTTGAGCCACCGTAGCAACAACATTCCATAACACTTCCTCACAATGGTCCGAATTATTCTAATTTGACGTTCTTGTCGGTCTTAGCCGCGCCATTTTACATCTAGCTAGGCTGTTTGATGCAGTACTTCAAGTGAAAACATTTGCATGAAAACTAATAGTGCACTGCAGACAGTAGGGCCTAGCAGCTGCTGTGCTCTCTTGTTGAATGGCCGCAAACACTTATTTGAAGAATCCTGTCTATTGTTCCCACCCCTATTGTTGACCAGTCAAACGATGTAAAACAAGTCACCATTTCGTCATAATATATGCATGAACTGTGGAAAAGCACGTGTAGATGGAATTCCTGTAGCTGTTGATTGGATTTCTGTTGTATTGCATAGACTTGGGGTAGCACTTCTCGGGATCTAGAGGAAATAATTTGTCAGACAAAGTAGTGTAAGTCTGTTTGGCTTTCTTTTTCTTCTGGAGACAAAAGTTTGGAAAATTGAAGGATCTCTCACCTGTTATTGGTTTGCTTTCCCTGAGTGTTAGTGTTACGAGATGGCTCTGCCATTCCCACTGGGAACATGTGTTGAATCAACGTTGTTTCAATGTAATTTGTCTTCGTATTGAGACGTCATGTCATCAAGCGGTCTACTCAAGTAAAAGGTTAAACTAACCAGCGCCTGCAACCTGATTCAGGTTCAGTCAACCTAGCAGGGTATTTAGGAACATCTCAGGAAGGAAATCATCCACATGTGTTATTTACATTTTTACTAATGTTGCAGAAATGTGCTCTAAAGCAGTATCCACAACCATCGGCTGTAGTGATCATAATATTGGAACTTTGGTTTTCCTAGATATGGTTACTAAGGCTGGGCCTAATATACTGTAGTGTATACATGTAATAAACATGCACCCATTACGAAAATTACTACAAACGATTAAATCCCTGTGGATTGATGAGGAATTGAAAAATGTTATGGTTGGTATGAGTCAAAAGAATTGGCAAATAAGTCAGTGCACAGCCGATTGGCAGACATATTATATTGTAAATTGAGATCATGTAACTAAACTTAATAAAAATAACAAACTGTGCTATGAAACAAAGATAAATGATATAATAGTAAAAAGCTTTGGAGCACCTTAAATTTGGGGGGGAAAATCCTTCACTTGAATCATTCACTAAGCCCTAAACCTCAGCAAAATCTTGTAATGAATAATGTGGATGTTGAGCAATTTGAGTAGACTAAACTGCTTAGCGTAATCCTGGATTGTAAATGGTCATGGTCAAAACATATTGATTCAACAGTAGCTAAGATGGGGAGAGGTCTGTCCATAATAAAGCACTGCTCTGCTTTCTTGACATCATTATCAATTAAAACAAGTCCTACAGCCCCTAGTTTTGTCACACCTGCCTCCCTGGACTGCTGTCCAGTCAAATGGTCAAGTGCCACAAAGAGGGACATAGGCAAATTACAGTTGGCCCAGAACAGAGCAGCACAGCTTTCCATTAAATGTACATGGAGAGCCAATATCAATAACATGTATATCTCTCCTGGCTCAAAGTAGAGGAAAGATTGACTGCATCACTGCTTGTTTTTGTGAGAGGTATTGACATGTATAAAGCACCAAGCTGTCTAAGACAAGCACACAGCTTAGACACCCATGCATACCCCACAAGACATGCCACCAGAGGTCTGTTCACAGTTCCCAAATCCAGAACAGAATATGGGAAACGCACAGTACTACATAGAGCCATGACTACATGGAACTCTATTCCACATCAAGTAACTCATGCAAGCAGTCAAATCAAATTTGAAAAAAACACACGCATACGCACACACATACTAACACATGCACTGTACTAACGTACATTGTAGTAGTGTTATATTGCTGTATTATGGATGTTGGATTGTAGTTACAGTGCCTTCAGAAAGTATTCACACCCCTTGTGTTACAGCCTGAATATAAAATTTACTAAATTTAGATTTTTTTTGTTACTGGCCTACACACAATAACCCATAATTTCAAAGTGGAATTATGTTTTTTGCAAAAACATTTTTACAAATGAGTAAAAAATGAAAGCTGAAATATTCAACCCCTTTGTTTAGGCAATGCTAAATAAGTAAAGGCGTAAAAATGTGCTTAAGTCACATAAGAAGTTGCATGGACTAATAGTGCAATAATAGTGTTTAACATGATTTTTTTATGATTTTACCCCACACATACAATTATCTGTAAGGTCACTCAGTCGAGCAGTGAATTTCAAACACAGATTCAACCACAAAGACCAGAGAGGTTTTCAAATGCTACTCAAAGAAAGGGCACCCATTGGAAGATAGGGACAAATATCACTTTGAACACACCACTACTTTGGATGGTGTATCAATTCACCCAGTCACTACAAATATTCAGGTGTCCTTCCTAATTCACGAGGCCAATGTTGACTTTAAAACAGTTATAGAGTTTATTTGGCTGTGATAGGAGAAAACAGAGGATGGATCAACAATTTTGTAGTTACTCCACAATAATAGCCTAATTGACAGAGTGAAAAGACGAAAGCCTGTACAGAATTACAAATATTCCAAAACATGCATCCTGTTTGAAACAAGACAATACTGCAAAAAATTTTGCAAAGCAATTCACTTTTTGTCCTGAATAGAAAGTGTTTTGTTTGGGGCAAATCCAATACCACATTACTGAGTACCACTCTCCATATTTTCAACCATAGTGGTGGCTGCATCATGTTATGGGTATGTTTGTAATTCTTAATGACTGGGGAGTTTTCAGGATAAAAAGGAAATGGAACAGAGCTAAGCACAGGCAAAATCCTAGAAGAGAACCTGGTTTAGTCTGCTTTCCACCAGACACAGGGAGATTAATTCACATTTCAGCAGGACAATTAACGAACACACAAGGCCAAATCTGCACTGGAGTTGCTTACCAAGAAGATCATGAATCTTCCTGAGTGACCGAGGTACAGTTTTGACTTAAATCTACTTGAAAATCTATGGCAAGACCTAAAAATGGTTGTTTAGCAATGATCAACAACCAATTTGACAGAGCTTGGAGAATTTAAAAAGGATTAATGACCAAATGTTCCACAATCCAAGAAAGACTCACAGCTGTAATCACTGCCAAAGGTGCTTCTACAAAGTATTGACTCAGGGGTGTGAATACTTATGTAAATTAAATATTTCTGTACTTAATTTTAAATACATTTGCAAATATTTCAAAAAACATGTTTTCACTTTGTCAATATGGGGTATTGTGTGTAGATGGGTGAGAAAAAAACATTTGTAATCAATTTTGAATTCAAGCTGTAACATAAAATGTGGAATAAGCCATGTGGTATGAATACTTTCTGAAGGAACTGTATGTTGTGGTAGAGTAGTGTGTAGTAATGTGTTGTGTGATGTACTGTTTTATTTTGTATGTAATTGCCTTAATCTTGTTAACACCCCAGGAAGGCAGCAGCTAATGGGGATCCGTAATAAATACAAAAACAAAACAAAGTTGTTTCTGAAGGTCCTCCTTCAAAGGGCATGATTTCTGGACAGCCATCAGTGAATTACTGACTGCCAAGCGTTGTATATTGGTGCTGCTGAAATCTAGCATTACCTGCTGTGCCTTTGCAATGAGCACAGCGGAGGACAAGTGAATCGAATCCTTAGAGAGGACATTTGCTGTCTCCACAATGACATGATACACATTTGTTGTTATAGGCCTATCAGCAATCATACATTCCAGCGCCAGTGGAGTGCTGCATCTGGCCTTTGGGATAATTGAGGCACTCTCTGTTCCCCAAAGCAGCCGGAGGCACCTTGTTCTGGCTGTTGCTTCACATCCCTGGTGATCAACAGCTCGAAGTTATGGATTAGGGAGTCCAAAAACTACCTTGCGAGTACCTTCCTGGACTCTTTCAACTCACATGTTGGCAGTCCCTCCTAGATTCTCACCAAGATCCGGCTCAGGATCTCTTTTGCACTGGTTACTATACCGTGTTGATTAAATCCGATGTCACTTTCAGTATAAAAGGATTCCTTGGCATTGAGGAGTAGTTGTACAGTGAACATTTTCTTCAATTTAGCTTGGACCATTTGAAGGATAATGTGGGAAACCAATTGGATTTGCTCCCAAAAGACTGTAGGCTCTGTGAAAGTATTGAAAAAATTGTCACAATCAATTACAGTCCGCAAGCCTTCCAAGAGGATATCTAGCACACCCAATGACGCCTCACCAGTGTTGTGTGGGAGCTTTATGGAGGGCTCCAGTGCTATGCTTTAACTTCCTAAGCATGATGGGATGTTAATTACTTAATTAATCCAGAAAGTACACTTGTTTGGAAGCACCTGCTTTCCATATACCTTGCTTTCAATATACTTTGTTTCCTTCATTTACTCAAGTGTTTCCATTATGTTAGCAGTTACCTGTATATTAAATATAGGAATAAAAATATTTGTTATGTTCCTATGTGGAATTTTCAGCGCAATTTCAACGTATACATAGTTCTGATGATTATGTTCATATTAGATTGATGTAACAACCTGTTAGTCAGGTTAAGTCAATGCATTTAAGTTGAAGTTTCACCCTAATTTTAAAACTTACAACGCTGGTTGAAATGAAAACAGTACTGGTTGATGACTTTTTTCAAATCCAATTTATTTTCCACGTTGATTCCACGTCATAATACGTTGACAAATTATGTTGAAACAACGTTGATTCAACTAGTGTGTGCCCAGTGGGCTAACAGTACTCCTACTGGCTCCACCAACATTTTACTTCCATAGCAGTGGGAAGTAGTTTCGGGGTCCCACTTGGGCAGGACCTGTTTGTTCCTGCAGGGCAACTAATTGTTTTCTCTGTCAACCTCATCCAACAAAGCACTTTTAAGGCCTTTACACACACACTGAAATATCGCAGAGTTCCCCACTGAGTACACCACTTGTCCAGTGGTGTAAAATACTTAAGATAAAACTTCATAATTGATTAACAGTCCTTCTGCATTAAAAAGTTGACTCACCAGCAGGATATGATTATTGAACCAGTTCTTAAAAAATAAAGACTTGTTTCTATACAAAATGTCCTTATTATTCCAAATGAAATACTTACGCGGGGAAAAATTATGTTTCTATATTAACGATCACGCTATGAATACTTGTCTATGAAAAGCAGATACTTTTTCAGGAATCTTATCAATGTTATAGTTACAAAGTAACATAAAATTGAGGCCACCAAAACGGGAGAAGATATAATGAGGGATGAAATTGCAAATTGAAGTAGGATTCTTTAAAAAATGTTTAGCCCAACTTATCTTAAAAGTATTATTCAAAGTAGGAAAATCCAAAAAATTGAGACCACCATATTCATATGAGTTCATAACAACAGATATCCTAATATAATGTGTACGATTTTTCCAGATGGAGTTGAAAAGCACCTGGTCAACCACTTTACCTATTTTGTTGTCAAGATATAGGGACTGGGCTGCATAAGTATGTCTGGAGATACCTTCAGCTTTAGAAAGCAATACTCAACCTTTCAAGGATAAATCCCTCTGCAACCAATGGTTCAACATATTTTTGTTTTGTTCAATAATTAGATATGGTAATCCCAAGGTATGTTACTTTCTCCTTGACTGGAATATTGCATATAGAGGGTATCACACAGTCTTTAACAGCAAACAATTCACACTTATTATAGTATAGGCAAAGACCAGATGCTTTGGAAAATATATTTATCACATCGACTGCTCTAGGAATCTGGTCAGCATCTTTCAAAAAGAGGGTTGTGTCATCTGCAAGTTTATTTATGATAATATCTCTGTCAGCAATAGAGATCCCTTTTCTATTGCTGGATTTAACAGAACTTGTAAGAAGTTGGGTTGCAAGCAGGAAGAGGTAAGGCAAAATTGGGCAACCTTGCCTAATCCCTCTTTTCAAATCAAATCTAGGAGAATCTTGGCTCTCTCTAATTCTCTCCTTCTCTCTTTCTTTCTCTCTCTCGGGGGACCTGAGCCCTAGGACCATACGTCAGGACTACCGGGCATGATGACTCCTTGCTGTCCCCAGTCCACCTGGCCTTGCTGCTATTCCAGTTTCAACTGTTCTGCCTGCGGTTATGGAACCCCTACCTGTCCCAGACCTGCTGTTTTCAACTCTTAATGATCGGCTATGAAAAGCCAACTGACATTTATTCCTGATTATTATTTGACCATGCTTGTCACTTATGAACATTTTGAACATCTTGGCCATGTTCTGTTATAATCTCCACCCGGCACAGCCAGAAGAGGACTGGCCACCTCTCATAGCCTGGTTCCTCTCTAGGTTTCTTCCTAGGTTTTGGCCTTTCTAGGGAGTTTTTCCTAGCCACCGTGCTTCTACACCTGCATTGCTTGCTGTTTGGGGTTTTAGGCTGGGTTTCTGTACAGCACTTCGAGATATTAGCTGATGTATGAAGAGCTATATAAAATAAACTTGATTTGATTTGAGAAGTGCCATGCTTTAATTTAATTGAACTCTTCCCATTCATATAAAGAGTTTTAATAGTACTACAAAATAATTTCCCTAAACCAAATTTCTCAAGGGATAGAAATAGAAACTCATGTTCCACTGTATCGAAGGCTTTATAAAAGTCTAAGAAGACAATAAAACTATCTTCGAAGATTAAATCAGAATAGTCAATAAGATCTAACACCAGTTGGATATTATTAGAGATGTGTCTATTCCTCATGAAGCCAGATTGGGTCTCTTCTATAATTGAGTCCAATACTGCCTTCATTCTTTTTGCAAATATAGAGGCTAATATTTTGTAGTCATTAATGAGCAGACAGATTGGACGCCAATTATCGAGTAGAAGCAAGTCTTTCTTGGGCTTAGGTATTATTGTAATCAGACTGGGAAGGAGAGCATTATTTGTAATGTTTTCAGAAAACACCTCCAACAGAAATGGGGCCAACTGTTGAGAAAAAGTTTTGTAAAACTCAGCAGATATACCATCAGTCCCAGGAGACTTATTATTTTTAAGGTGTTCAATAGAATAAATGATCTCTTCAACTATAATAGGGTCATCACAATGTTCCCTCTCAGCCTCCCCAATTGATTTCACATCCCCCAGAGAGTCAAAGAAAAGAGTTGAGGAAACCTCACAATAGTTAGAACTATATAAATTCCTGTAGAAGTTGCAACTAAAGTTAGAGATTAATTTGGGATCATCTGTGATGAGACCATTAATATTTAATTGTTGAATTGTATTATTTTTAGAGTGGTATTTTTCTAACCTGAAAAAATAAGATGAATTTTGTTCACCCTCCTCTAGCCACTTCTTCCTAGATCTGACAAAGGAAGGCTCCCTCTACTTTCAGATTATACATATCATCCAACTTGTTTTGTAGCTCAAACAGAACAGACTTGTCCTCCTCTGAGAGACTTTCAACAGACTTTCTTCATCAGGTACAAAAATCTCTGAAACTGGAAACACTTATCTCCCTCACTAGCTTTAAGCTATAATCTATAATTTAGCCCAAACAACTACCTCTTTACCTACTGTATTTATTTATTTATTTATTTTGCTCCTTTGCACCCCATTATTTCTATCTCTACTTTGCAGATTCTTCCACTGCAAACCAACCATTCCAGTGTTTTTTACTTGCTATATTGTATTTACTTCGCCACCATGGCCTTTTTTTTTCTTCTTCAGCTCTCCTTGTCTTGGCAAGAATACTCCCATAATTTCTTAAATATTTTCCAACCTCATATTTAAAAAAGCTCCCAGTTATTACTGTATGAATTGTCACTTATAGCTTTGTTCCAAATGTGTGTGATTAAATTGTTTATCTCCATCTTGACCAACTCATGTTTTAATATAGAGCTATTCAGCTTCCAGTAGGATGCTCTGCCAAGGCCATTATCAGAGATAAAAAGTTTAATGTCAATATAAATAGCTCTATGCTCAGCAAGGGGAGTGGCATGGATGTTAACAGAAATACACTGTTAATAAAAACATTTAGCCACCAGCCAAACATCTATGCGTGATTGTCTGGCACGTGTCTTATTACTCCATGTGAAAGACTTGTCATTAGGAAACTTTACTCTCCAAATATCTATAATATCAAACCTTTCCATAAACTGCCTCAAACTTGTATTCATAGAAGTGAACTGTACAAGTTAGCTGCCCTGCTGCTTGACATACGTGTTGACGTATCACCACGCAGGCTACGTTTTCTACTGCACCGCTTGCAAAACTGCTTTTGTGACCTCAGGCTAATTCATATTCAAGATAATTTAATGATTCATTACAAATGTATTTGATTAAACTTGACCCACTTTTCCAAAGCACAGCCCCCACACCACTAGAGGGATATCTTCAACCACCAACTTACCATCCTGAGACAAGGCCGTGTATAGCCCACAAAGATCTCCGCCACGGCACAACCCAAGGGGGGGCGCCAACCCGGACAGGAAGATCACGTCAGTGACTCAACCCACTCAAGTGACGCACCCCTCCTAGGGACAACTCAGCCCCTGTAATAGGGTTAGAGGCAGAGAATCCCAGTAGAGAGAGGGGAACCAGCCAGGCAGAGACAGCAAGGGCGGTTTGTTGCTCCAGTGCCTTTCTGTTCACCTTCACACTCCTGGGCCAGACTACACTCAATCATAGGACCTACCAAAGAGATGAGTCTTCAATAAAGACTTAAAGGTCGAGACCGAGTCTGCGTCTCTCACATGGGTAGGCAGACCATTCCATACAAATTGAGCTCTATAGGAGAAAGCCCTGCCTCCAGCTGTTTGCGTAGAAATTCTAGGGACAATAAGGAGGCCTGCGTCTTGTGACCAAAGCGTACGTGTAGGTATGTACGGCAGGACCAAATCGACATGGAAAAAAGCAGTGAGATATGCAACATAGTGTTATGTTTCTGCCAAATGTTCACTGCTAGCGGAAAGTTGGGCGTGGCTTTAGCACGGACGTATACAGGAAGCCGACAGACAGGAATTCCCTGTAACGCGGAGACAGCTTCCACCTTACACCAAAAAAACGAGCCTCTCCATCAGCCAAAACATTTGCATACGCAGGATTTGTCGTACACAGTGTGACTATGACAAACAAGCCGACTGTCCGGATGAGCGTTTCAGACAGCGGGGTTACACAGAGGATCGGTTGCATGGGGGAGGTGGGTGGGGGGGGAAGCGGGACTTTACATCAAATTTCCTCATAGTGAGGATATTAATGGTGACATGTGCAACACCATAACCACCCCCATATTTAATTTAGATAATTAAAAAAATAAATGAATAAAGAATTTCTAAATTAAACCGATTGATTTTAACACAATTGTTGTGTGTGGGATGACAACATTTTATGAAATAACAAAAAAGGTGTAAACTTCAACCATTTATTTCCCTTCATAATTTATACGCCTAAGCAAGCCTTTCATCCACATATAATTCCCACCCCCAAAAAGTAGATTTTTTTGTGTCAATAATTAGACATTGTTCTTGGGGGGGGCGGGGTAGTTCCACCCTAGTACGTTACGCGTCCATCTAATCGATATCAAATAATTAGAGATAAACGAATTGTTTTTGTACCCACCATGCGTCATTTTGCGTAATGGTCATGTGAGGTGAAATGTGTATATTTTGGGACGTGAGCACTCTGTGTGTTTGACCTGATCGAAACGTTGTCAATAAAGCAGTGAATTGGGAACTTTAACAGTGTGCGGGCCATCTTGTTATTTACTTACACCCATTCAAAAGATTAATGGACCTCCTACGTGCACACATAGAAGGTGGAAAAATCAAAGTCCCCTCCAACTGATTCGTTCTGGCGCCGGCCCTGCTATAGCGTTTAAATTGATTACAGGTACAATGTCTATTGGCATTAAAAACAGGATATTATTGGATATGCTAAAGTAGAGAAAAACGGCACGGTATGATCTATTCTACGTCTACTGAGTATGATGACTGGCTAAAGATCTCTGCTGATCGACTACCTTCTTATCCTCTTTACAATATTTACCGTATTACTTGTCTGACCTCGGAAAACCACACCATCGAATACGTCACAACAGAGGATGACGTAAAAACTAGTTTTTTTGCGCTCCCGGCTGATGAAACGTCGGGTACCACGTTTTAAACCTAAATCAAATCCATAACATTCACAAATACACTCATCCAGTGTCAACTCCTTATAATGGCAACTCTGTGCAGTGCTCACCAATAAAACTTTACATTTTTTACTTACTCCAGAAAGCTCAGCACACATTTAGCTAACAAAAAACGGATTGGACATTGCAAAATATGGCAAAGAAAGTGTTTGTTGCATTTTTAATGGTTTATTGTGGTCAGACAGGCTGGAAGTAGCCCGGGTTGATTTTTCCAGAAGTTTACACCTGTCAGTGTCACCTGGAATTACAGAAGCAAACCTTCCCAAGTATGGTCAGCAGAGGGTGCTATAACCCTGAGCCGTGGAGGCCTTGGCAACATCTTAATGTCACATTCATTTCACACTACAGTAGAATATATGGTATAAATAATCCGCAAAGTAAAACATTTCTTAAACATATAGCCCACATCTTTATCACATAAAATGTGGATTTGGAGTAAAATATGAATACGAATAGACAGTTCAGTGTACTAAACTCAGCAAAAAAAAAAAAAAAACTCTCACTGTCAATTGCGTTTATTTTCAGCAAACTTAACGTGAAAATATTTGTTTGAACACAAAAAGATTCAACAACTGAGACATAAACTGAACAAGTTCCACAGACATGTGACTAACAGAAATTGAATTATTTGTCCCTGAACAAAGGGGTGGGGGTCAAAATCAAAAGTAACAGTCAGTATCTGGTGTGGCCACCAGCTGCATTAAGTACTGCAGTGCATCTCCTCCTCATGGACTACACCAGATTTGCCAGTTCTTACTGTGAGAGGTTACCCCACTCTTCCACCAAGGCACCTGCAAGTTCCCGGACATTTCTCGGGGGAATGGCCCTAACCCTCACACTCCGATCCAACAGGTCCCAGACGTGCTCAATGGGATTGAGATCCGGGCAATTCGCTGGCCATAGCAGAACAGACATTCCCGCCTTGCAGGATGTCTCCTGTAACGCAGTGTTGAGATTGCCTACAATGACAACAAGCTCAGTCTGATGATGCTGTGACACACCGCCCCAGACCATGACGGACCCTCTACCTCCAAATCGATCCCGCTCCAGAGTACAGGCCTCGCTCATTCCTTCGACGATAAACACGACTCCGACCATCACCCCTTCTGAGACAAAACCGCAACTCATCAGTAAAGAGCACTTTTTGCCAGTCCTGTCTGGTCCAACGACGGTGGGTTTGTGCCCATAGGCGATGTTGTTGCCGGTGATGTCTGGTGAGGACCTGCCTTACAACAGGCCTACAAGCCCTCAGTCCAGCCTCTCTCAGCCTATTGTGGACAGTCTGAGCACTGATGGAGGGATTGTGCGTTCCTGGTGTAACTCGGGGGGTTATTGTTGCCATCCTGTACCGTGACCCGCAGGTGTGATGTTCAGATGTACCAATCCTGTGCAGGTGTTGTTACACGTGGTCTGCCACTGCGAGGACAATCAGCTGTATGTCCTGTCTCCCTGTAGCGCTGTCTTAGGCATCTCACAGTCCGGACATTGCAATTTATTGCCCTGGCCACATCTGCAGTCCTCATGCCTCCTTGCAGCATGCCTAAGGCACGTTCATGCAGATGAGCAGGGACCCTGGGCATCTTTCTTTTGGTGTCAGTAGAAAGGCATCTTTAGTGTCTTAAGTTTTCATAACTGTGACCTATAATTGACTACCGTCTGTAAGCTGTTTGTGTCTTAACGACCGTTCCACAGGTGCATGTTCATTAATTGTTTATGGTTCATTGAACAAGCATGGGAAACAGTGTTTAAACCCTTTACAATGAAGATCTGTGAAGTTATTTGGAAGACAGGGTCCTGAAAAAGGTAAGTTTCTTTTTTTGCTGAGTTTATATTCTGTTTTAATTACAGGCCTCTAGAAACATCACTACAAAAACTTCAGCACATTTTCAAAATACTATTCTTTGCCCATGTAAGCAGCATAATGTACAGCATAATAAAAAACATTCTTTACAAATCTAATGAAAAATAGAAAAGGAAAAATTAAATCAGAAATAGTTTTGGTTTATGCTTTGGAGAAGATCAAAACTGTTCAGTCCTTATTCAAATTCTGTACAGGCAAGCAAGATTATGTGGAAAGTTGGGACACTGACACAACCTCGGTCAGGATTCTGCTCTTGTCGATGACAGTTTCATGTATGGGGGTCTTATTGAACTTATTGTAATTAGGGCTGCGACGTCATGGAATTTTTGATGGCGGTTATTGGTCAGCCAAATTACCACGGTCATCATTATAACCTTTAAAATAGCAACAACAAAAAAATACAGTTATTTTATTTTCATGACGGTCTTCATCCATAACTCTTGGTTAAACGGTTGTACGGTAATTGTGTTAGCCCTAGGTGTAACAATACAAAAGAAAAAGCTGATTGAAATAGAGAGTGAATCAGTTTGTCTTCAGGCCCTCTTCACAGTCCCGTCATTGAGGGAAAGACAACTGTACCTGTGGGAGGGGACCACATTTAATTAGTGTGGATTGATACTGTAAACTGCTAATAATAGTAAGTAAAGTTTAGTTAATCTCAATCATTTCTAAACCCCACCAACATTACACTCTCTAATGCTATGCCAGTTTCATACTTTTTGGGCTACCTTAACCATCTCCTGTGTCACAGTCCGGGACTTTCCAGTCCATCTTGCGGCCTTTCTCGTAGAGTCCCTTCAGAACTTTGCGGACTTCGTTGTTTCCTCCTCCACGACTCAGTTCCAGGTACTTATTGTACAGCGAAAGTGCGGTGCGTGCATCCTCGATACTGTCATGGGTTTCACCCTGGATGTTAAGGTCTGGAGAAGCAAGTAGCAGTTTTGCCTTTTCACACAATTTTGTGTTACATGGAGAAATTTGGAAAATGTCAGACTAAGAAGTAATTTCTATATGAACAAAACAGTGGTTGAGGAGTATAAACTCTTACCCAGGAAGTACCAGGCGAGAAAGCGCAGAGAGATCATCCTCTTACGAGGCATATGGAACAGGTAGACTGTGTCAACTACCTGATCCTTCAGCACCTGAGCAAGGAAACATAAAAACACAGATGAGCTCCCAAACTCCCTCCACTGAAATGACCCTGTCTACTGTTTCTAGCTAACCAATAGGGATGGAATACTGGACACAGATTAAGATTGGTTCTGGACTAAAAAGCCATTTTAAGGACATTTTCCATTGAGCATTCTTTTTAGTCCGAGGCTTAATCTGTGTCTGGGAAACCGGACCATAATCTTTACTAAAACTGCAGCCAGGGGTATAGAAACAGGTAAATTTGGTTCAATTTCACAATCCGATATATTAAGTATACAAATTTACCAGCAAATTTATAACCCGGAAGTCCTTTTGTAAACCATGGCCAACAAAGCGCACTCCGGTGTCAATGAGGAAGCGCAGCTTCAGGTAAGTTGACTTCAGAGTGGTCAAGTGCTTAGAGGAAATCTTAGCATCTAGGTCCCCTGGTTTGATGCCTGAGTACTGGGTCAGATAGTCCACCACCTGCACCAGCAAAAGAGTGAAGTAGATTCAACTTCAAGAACTAAGATGAGTTGAATTTAGGTATTTTTGTTAAGAAGCTGTATTGTTCGTGGTTATTTAACATCCAATTTTACTGCAAAGCAATAATTATCGGAACATCCATCCATCCTGTTAAAGTACTCATATTATCGCCAGGTCGAGAGGGGCTGCATTACCTGCTCCTGAGTGGAGATGTAGTCGTCGATGAATGGTACTCCATCGTTGGGACCCTGACCGCGCACACAGGTGATCCGTGCCACAGACATCTGACTGGGCTTAATGGTAGACTTGGTACCGTCGCTGCGTAGCTCTGCCTCCTCCTACATACCCAAAGACATGGATTTGATCCATAGGGGGGGATTTAAACAGTGGATCTCCAAGCAGAGATGTTGATTATTAGCATAATTTCTAAGATGGTAGGGTGAAGCTGCCCCTCCTATACACCTATTTAATGATTACGGTTAGGATCTGGGTAGGCAAAACTATTCCAAAACCGTAGCTGAAAAGGAACCTTCTAGATACATAGTTGACCTAGCACTCTGACTTATACACCAAATCTAGCAATCACATTTCTGCCAGACTGACCTGGTTGAGGGTTACAAACTCAGCGTCCAGTCCCACGAGGTCTCCGGCCTGGGGCATCTCACTGACCATGAGGGGGATGAATGTGGCGTGGCTCTTCCTCTGCTTCCTCGCCAGTGATGCCTCTGTCAGCAGCACACTGGCCTCGATGGGGTTTTTAACTGGGAAAGACCGACAGAAATCAAGTTTTGGGGTGGGGGTGTTATCAAACAGGTAATAAGTGCAGTCACACACAGTACCACAAACACCACCCATCTTCACAGAGGAGGTCAAGGTTATGTTGCGTACTGCTTTGGAATGACACCAAGACAAATATCCTGACGTGTTATGTATACTGAACAAAATTATGAACACAACTTGCAACAATTTCAAAGATTTTACCAAGTTACAGTTCATATAAGGAAATCAGTCAATTGAAATACTTTCATTAGGCCCTAATCTATGGATTTCACATGACTGGGAATACAGATATGCATCTCGTGGTCACAGATGCCTTAAAAAATTGGGCCTCACAATGGGTCTCACTCACGATCTCGTCATGGTATTTCTGTGCATTCAAATTGGCATCGATAAAATGCAATTGTGTTTATGCCTGCCCATACCATAACCCCACCGCCACCATGGGGCACTTTGTTCAAAACGTTGACATCGGCCAACCGCTCGCACACACGACGCCATACATGTAGTCTGCGGTTGTGAGGCCAGTTGGACATACTGCCAATGAGTGGATTGCTTACTGCGTAGGTCGTATTTGGAGTGGTAGTTTCTCTTGGCGTAATACAAGATAGCAGGCACCTTCCAGTTCACATCAAACTGTGCTGCTTCCGCCTGAAACACACAAACAAAAACACAAACACTTATTGTAGACTCCTGTTATATTTGAGGAATTAATAAGATATTTGATATGTTGATTCAATGAGTAATCAAAGATGACCTTGTCAATTGGCTCAATCAGGAAATCATTGAATAGATACCACTGCTGGTGTGTTACCCCCTTAAACCGCAACATGAACAAAAATAAATGAGTCAAATATGGTTTTCACATTATTATTATTAGCATATATACAATGAGTGTACAAAACACTAAGAATTCCTTCCTAATATTGAGTTAACCCCCCCCCCCTTTGCCCTCAGAACAGACTCAATTCGTCAGGGCATGGAATCTACAAGGAGACGAAAGCGTTTCACAGGGATGCTGGCCCATGTTGACCCCAATGCTTCCCACAGTTGTGTCAAGTTGGCTGGTCGATGTCCTTTAAGTGGTGGATCATTCTTGATACACACGGGAAACTGTTGAGCATGGAAAACCCAGCAGCATTGCAGTTCTTGACACAAACCGGTGCGCTTGGCATCCTACTAGCATACCCCTTTCAAAAAACACTTACATATTTTGTCTTGGCCATTCACCCTCTACATCTTTCATTTATTTTTTATTTTTAAATGTAACCTTTATTTAACTAGGCAAGTCAGTTAAGAACAAATTCTTATTTACAATGACGGCCTATCTGGACGATGCTGGGCCAATTGTGCGCCGCCCTATGGGACTCTCAATCACAGCCGGATGTGATGGCACACATACACAATCAGTCTAAATGCTTAAAAATCCTTCTTTAATGTCTCCTCCCCATCATCTACACTGATTGAAGTGGGTTTAACAAGTGACATCAATAAGGGATTATAGCATTCACCTGGATTGACCTGGTCAATCTGTCATGGAAAGAGCAGGTGTTCTCAATGTTTTGTACACTCAGTGTAGCTTTCCATTCTCCTGATGTCTGTTGATGTTCTTACTTTGGCTCTAACAGATCTATCCATCCACTCACCTCTTTTCTGACGTGATAGGTCTCTCCCACTTTGATGTGTGCTACCAGGTTTCCCCCGGTTCGAGCGTCCAGTACATGAGGCACAGTAACCACCAAATCATAGAGAGACGCTCCTTCAGCCTCCTCAGTGGAGCTCAGCTAAACGATTGGTTAAAGAAAAAGCATTTTCATACATACAGTACTAATACAGTTCATTCTATTAAACTAAAACCAGTACGGAAAAACAAAAACAAGCTAGAAGGAGCCAAATGGAAAAAACATCTTGGAAAATGATTTGGTGAGTGAACCTATGAATGTGAAGTAAAAGTAGTTGTTGGCTGTTCTGTGTCTCTCACCTAGGGTTGCACAATTCTTTGAACTTTCAATCAATTCCCTGGATTTCTTGAAAACCAGGGATTCTAAAAAAAAATCCCAGAATTTTGAAACCCTTCTCTCACCTCTTCTTCCTCTGGCCAACTGCTTATCTCCAGGCCCTGGCTTTTGCTGATGGACATCTTCAGAGTGAGAGGGATCCAGATGTGACGCAGGTCCTCCACTCTGGTGTCAAAGGTCAGGCCCTCCGTATTGACCAGCCCATCCCTAAACAACATGGAGGTTATCAAAAGTGCATTGAGGGAAATTTGTATTTCAGTTTACTTCCTGAATTGGCCCCGATGCAGGGTAACATTTAAAAAACAAAATGTCAGATGATCATTGTTTTAACAAGCTTTCCCATCAATATTTCCTGAGAGTATGAACTCTCACTAGCCAAATATGTGGAAAGGTTCATCATTCGTACTCTAAGCACCACTCAGTTGGTTGTTGTGGTGGAGGTTCTTTGGGCTTATGGGGTTCCATTTCCTCTTTCTTCTTGGCCTTGATGAAAGCGTACTGTGGAGAGAGAGGAACAGCTTGATTCACTATAATAACTTTGTGGCAAAATATTACTGACACTGGAAACACAAACAACACCATCGGGATAATAGAAGTACTAAATCTGTAATGTGCTCCTGTAGCTCCTGTAAATATATGGCCATCATGTCATTGTAAATATCAATAGCAGTCTGTATTCAGCATTTGCCATTGTAGGAGGAAAAACTCAAGCGGTCGATTATGGTTTGGATTTAAGAGCTCACCTCTGCCTGAGCCTTCCAGAACTCAGCTTCTTTGACACTGTTCACCTCACAGTTAATGACCAGTACATCAGGAAGGCAGCGGATGTTCCGTGTCTGCACCTAGCGATAGATGGATACAGGAAAAACACATTAAAGAATCGACTCAAACAATAAACAAACCAATTTTAAAACTAAAAAAGGTTTTTAAAAAGTGTCACTTACTGTGGGCTGGTACTTTTCACAGTTCTCACACCATGCCTGTGTACTCTGCTCCAGACATATACTCTTCTTCAGGATCTCAGCAAAGTCGTACTCCTTTATCGTCTTATCTAACAGAATAGGGTTTACAGTAAAACATCAATATATGATCAATTGTACTACCCAAATAACAGTGATACTAGTCAAATACTTGCAGAGTAAAGATGATTAGGGGAAAACTTACCAAGTGAGTTCTGCTCAGGGTAGTGCATGGTGAAGAGCAAGGTGAGAGAGGAGCGTACTGTCTCCTTTCCACAGCGACACAGGCTGCTGTTCTCAACCTCACACCCAAACTGCCTTCCGATGACAGACTCGCCTGAGGAACCCAGAGCACTGTCCCAACAGAGCATTAAAGAATTATCAAGCCAAAGTCACCACTAAACACAAATAGAAGATGCTCTAGTATACACTAAAGAAATGTTAAAAGCTGATTTACTTCCTAACATTGAGAGTTTAAGAAATGCACATCATTTTAACTAGTATCTTTTTGGGGGGCGGGGGCTGTTAAAAATGTAAAACAAAAGGAAAAAGGTGTCACCTGCTGCTGGCTCCTCGGTAGGCCTGTGGCCCCTCCTGCTCCTGGGTCTCCTGGTGGAGCTGGGTTAGAATGAAGCGGTTCCAGCTCTGGATGAGACGACCCAGCCTGGCCTTCCCCGTCTGCTCATCAGAGTCAGCCAGGATTAGGCCCAGGGCAGACGCCTCTGGGATTGTTCGGAAAGCTCGGAGGAAATTACTGGCCTTTGAGAGGGGTTAGAGGGGACAGTGGTTGCAATGAGTGAATGGCCATGGGAGTAGGCAGCAGGATGGTTCAATTATGGTCCGTCAGTTCAGTGCATACATAAACACATTACAGTACTCTATTACCTCTATTACAACTGCATCAAACTCTTTATTACAACTCTATTACATCTACATAAGAACATTACTACAGGGGTCTATGCTTTTGAATTGAGAGATGGACCATATGACAGAGTGTGAGATGTGTCATGGCTGTCGGTGGCATAGAGCTAGAATGAATAGAGTGGCTTGGAACCTCTGACCCTACAGGTCGTCACTTGTTACCACAGCCAAAGTCAGAAGGCCCACCGACTCGACCAATCAAATGAGGAAGTGCGATAACGCGTATGCCGGTTTACCGTTCATGGGAAACGACCAATCAGATGAAGGTGACACGTATGCCAACCGGCTCGCAGGGCAGATAAGAGACATGGATTTCTCTTATCTATTGATGCGTCAATGATTTGGTTATTTATTAGCTATAATTAAACCAACCGTTATAAATGAAGTGTTAATCAGATGTCTTATTCTTACTCATGGTTACTTGTCTTAACCCAAAATAGGTTTACTCCAATAGCTGCATTGTTTTTAAAATGGCATGTAGACAAATAGATTTACACATTACATTGACATAGTAGTCTTTTAGCAGACGCTCTTATCCAGAGCGACTTACAAGAGCAATTAGGGTTAGTGACTTGCTCAAGGGCATAACGACTGATTTTTCACCTGGTCGGCTCGGGGATTCGAACCAGCAACCTTTCAGATACAGTCCCAACGCTCTTAACAGCTAGGCTACCTGCCGCCCATCTTGAGTTTAGATTTTTATGTTCAATATCCACAAGTAAAACGTACACAGTTTCAGACATTTCCATTTTTTAAAAATGGCTGACTTAACATGAAAACATCAACCCTGTTACTTTATTTTGCACCTAGGCACTTAAATTACACCGAGTATACAAAACGTTAAGGACACGTGCTCTTTCCATGATAGACTGGCTTGGTGAATCCATGTGAAAGCTATGATCCCTTATTGATGTCACTTGTTAAATCCACTTCAACCAGTGTATATGAAAGGGAGGAGACAGGTTAAAGAAGGATTTTTAAGCCAACTTGACACAACTGTGGGAAGCATTGGGGTCAACATGGGCCAGCATCCCTGTTGAACACTTTCGACACCTTGTAGAGTCCATGCCCCGAATGGAGACTGTTCTGAGGGCAAAAGTGTGTGTGTGTGTGTGGGGGGAGGGGGGGTCTTCATTTTTGATATACTCAGTGTATTTAACTCCACATAGTCTTGCGGTCCACCTTTTTTGTATTTTGTACCAGTTTCCGTCTCTGTACAAAGGCATGGTCTTCAAGCTAAAGAAGTGGTGTTTGTGGTACTGTGTGTGACTGCACTTATTACCCGTTTGATAACACCCCCACCCCAACACTTGATTTCTGTCAGTCTTTCCCAGTTAAAAACACTTCCCATCGAGGCCAGTGTGCTGCTGACAGAGGCATCACTGGCGAGGAAGCAGAAGAAGAGCCACGCCACTTTCATCCCCCTCATGGTCAGTGAGATGCCCCAGGCCGGAGACCTCGTGGGACTGGACGCTGAGTTTGTCACCCTCAACCAGGTCAGTCTGGCAGAAGTGTGATTGCTAGATTTGGTGTATAAATCAGAGTGCTAGGTCAACTATGTATCTCGAAGGTTCCTCTAAGGTACAGTTTTGGATAAGTTTTTCCTACCCAGATCCTTAACTGAAACTCAGTAAAATCTTTGAAATTGTTGTATGTTGCGTTTATATTTTTGTTCAGTGTTTATGTGTACTTCACACTGTTGAGGTAAAAAATCTGAGTATAATGCTGTATGGATGTGAAACCCAATACATGTTCATGTCATCATCACCAGTCAATTGCATTACAGTTAAAAACGACTCACTACCACCACTGATTTCTGTATGCTAGCTATGCTACCAGTTTATACGAATGGGAGTAGCATTTAGCAGTCACTTCTAAACCTGAAAAGGGACAACTTCTAAATGCAGCAAAAATAGCTAAATGTATGCACCATCAGACTTTAGTCAACACATCAATCATGACGGATTTGATGAATAACCACTTCGTTAGTTTAGATTTGTTGAATGTGCCCCAATCTGGCAACCTTCTATCCCCCACAGTCTGCGTTCCATTGATTTATTTACCACATCTATGTCGGTTGAGTTAACTTAACAAATCACAGCACAGATTGAAGGGAATAACTCCTGCATTTACTTCCTGGCACGGGTACACTCAAAATGGCTGCCAGTCCACCCATTATGCCATCATTGACTTGAATGGAGAAGGCCTTTCTATTCCTATGATCGGTGGCTACCTGACAGGGGTCTCCTCGTGACAGGTCCAGCATGTGGAAGAGGAAGCCCAGCTCACACGCCAGACAGAACTCCTTCTGACACAGGTGGTTCTGGACCAGGCAGCGGATTGGCTCCAGGAAATACAACACCTAACCAATTAGACACACAGGGAAAACACACAATGAAATAATCTTACAACATTTTCATTTGTAAATGGGAACAAATAATGTACAAATAATCATGAGCTCGATAAACTAAACAAATATAAATCAACCTTAGTATACTTACAGTATATAAATAAATACCACTCATTTCCGATTCTCACCTGGATCATGCAGTTGCAGTAAGCATTGGGAATGTGAGGTTCAAGACCAGCAAACAGAGTCCTGTTGTAATGTTTGAAGTCAAAGTCCTCCAGGCCAAGTTTGGAGTATTTGATAGTGACCTGATGGACACAAAACAACCCAAGATGTCAGGTCTTAACGTTACCACAACAAGCTAGCCTCATCACCCACATTGAACTGTGCTCATAACACATATTCATACTAATAAACCACACATTTCAAAATTACAGGTAGATAACAATGTAATTAGTAAAGAGACACACCTTCCTGTATTTCTTGGGCACCATGTACAGGTGTGGTTCTTCATCTCGACCAAGAAGAGACTCAGTAACACCCTGATTGTAGTTATCATAGTCCAGCTCCACCTCCTTGATCTTGTAAGGAACCTGAAACACAGCAAACAAGTCATTGGGTCACCAAGAGAGGATTTCTATACAAGCCAAGCATAGTTCAGTATCCAACTCTTCCTGGATAACACTGCCTGGACAAAAAAAAATGGATGAAAACCCATTGCTTCTGATGTTAAAAAAAATACACTGAATTTGTGGATGATTGATGTACCTGGTTCCGGGGACGTGTGCGAGGATTGGGAGCATAACCAATGAACCCTACAGAGTTCATAGTGCGCAGGATCTCTGGGTCCACTGGAGGTGCTCGTCTGGAGGATAAAAAGGTGAGAAATATTTTTATACTTACTTTAACTTAGTCATTTACATTTTAGTCCTTTAGCAGACACTCTTATCCAGAGTGACTTACAGTTCGTGCATTCATCTTAAGACAGCTAGGTGGGACAACCACATACCACAGTCGTAAAAAAATGTTACCTCAGCAATCTGTGGTAGCAAGAAAATACACTTTTCGGGAGAGGGGAGAAGACAATTGATCCTTCTGGCACAAGAGAATACATCTACGGGAACTTTTGGGAAGAGATTGGCATTGCCCCAGCTCAAGGTGCAGTGAATTCACCCCATAGCCTACTTCAGCAGATCAAAGTCCCAAAAGGACACAACACTTGTCTTAAAACAATGTGTTGGTCCTGTGTGGCTCAGTTGGTAGAGCATGGCGCTTGCAACTCCAGGGTTGTGGGTTCAATTCCCACGGGGGGACCAGGATGAATATGTATGAACTTTCCAATTTGTAAGTCGCTCTGGATAAGAGCGTCTGCTAAATGACTTAAATGTAATGATGTTAAGTACCTAGGGCTGGGAGTGGCCTGTGTGGTGACCCAGTCTGACAGCAGCGGCTCTGAGCTGTTCAAAGGCATGGGGATGAGGGACAAGGGCAACAGGTCATGGCTCCAGTCTAGCTGAGGCAAGGAGTCTACCAGACAGGGCAGCGCAAACTCTGTCTCCCGTGAGTAGCTGTTGTAGGAGACTTCTGGGGCGTCTGACCAAAGGTGCACACCTCCCCCAGAGTCCCCAAAAGCCAAAGCCTGCTTGCTGGAAGACACATCAAAGCTCATGAGCAACTGGCCCACGGTGTTGACATGGAAGACGTCAGCCAGGTTGGCTAGTCCTGTGGGCTCACAGAACTGACACTCTCCTGAGGATGGAGGGAAAAGATGGTCAATTATTTTCTGCAGTCTGATAAATACAGCTAGCAGGCTACATAACAAACACATCCCCCATTTGATCAATACCTGTCTGTGAGATGATGGCCAGGCGTGACGTGTATGTAGGGATGAAGCGCAAGAAGAGGGGGTCCACGTGCACCTGGAGTGGTGTCACAGTGCGCATCATGCGCAGGTCAAACACCATGAGGAAGCGGTCACACGCCAGTCTGTTCAGCCCTCGACTGGAGAACCCACATGCAGCCAGGAGGTTGCCATGGACATCGAAGTCTGACAGGCTCCCGGAGAAGGCATCAAACTCATGTTCTAGCTTGAAGGTGCGCAGGTCACAAAGGGACACCTGGTTTTGTGGGAGGCAAGATGATGAGCTAAACGAATGGTTAAGGATGTAAAAAGCCAGAGTAGCATTTTCCAAACACTGAGAAACATGGGTGGCCTTGGGCCTCTCTTGTTGTCCTTACCTTCCCAGATGTGTTCCCACAGAATAAGAAACGATTGGACTGCCGCATGATAGCTACCCCTGGAGCCTCGACTGTGAACTAGGCATTGGAAGGAAAGATCACAATATTTACAATTATTCATCTATTCAATCACTTATTTTCAAGAGCCTATAGGCCAAAAAATACAGGCAAAATTATTTATTGCAACTATAGTTATATTTTCACATGCTGATGTTATGCAATACCTTTTGGGTCTGCTGCACAGTATTAAGGTCAAATTCAAGCACATAATTCTGTAGTCCACCCATGAGCATTGCATTGTTTTCTGTCATAAGCAGACTATGCATGTCAGCTCCCTCCTCCATTCTGAAATGTACACATTCATTAATTAAGACAATTGCACTATACTGTACAGTATTCAAGATGCACATCCAAACTGAAGCTGTAACTTTGCTTCAACTGTATGTTGATTCTACAGATACATTTTTGCAAGCATCATTTCAGCACCCACCTTTGAACCGAAGCAAACATGGCTGCATGGCTCGCATAATAACATTAATGGGTTATCAGTGAGAACTAAATCAGTAAGAACTACAATGTGCAAAAGCTTTTGCATGACACTCACGGGTAGTCGAACATTACGAGGCCTCCACGAGTTTGGCATTTGAGATTACTCTTAGAGAGAAACAGAACACCTGTCTCCATGCTCTGAATCTGACGAATGTCATCAGTCGAGTGCGCCTGGAAAGATGAGTAGCGGCCCATGGTCGAACCAAAGAAGGACATTGCATGTCCCTATGGAAAAGAGAGTGGGGAAACAAGTTAATATCACTGGGAAAAAAGGTGCCGAATAGCCCATATTGCAAAATTACACAAAAAGTGCCAACTGAAACAAAAGTGAACAAAACATTTGGGGACACACATGGTCCAAGTACTAGTAATACCCTATTGGGTTGTTCCACCAAAAAGTACTGCGTAACACAATGATGTTACTTATAGATTACTTGGATATGAAGCGTGAAAATGCTAATATTGGTACCATCTAAGATAATCTAAGATAGTGGCTTGCTGAAATTACATGGAATTACCCTATTTTCGCACATAATAATTTGTCTCTTACCCTGTGGTTTCCCATCCAGAGTAGCTCCTCTTGCAGGTCAAAGTGAGTTGCTGTGACAGGAACGCCCACCTCTGCATGCACACTATGGAGCTCAGAGAACATCCCCTCCATCATGTGCACAGACTCGGGTACGGCCACGGGAAGACCCTCTGGATCAAGCTCCACACCTTGCAACAAACCCGGATTGAGTCGTGGATCCATCGAGGGCTCCCTACTCGGCTCTAGATTCCCATGGAGGGCGGATGCGTATTCACCCATTCCTGGGTCCAGACCATCAAAATTCATCATGAGGACATCTGTCCTGGAAATAAAATGGGTGCATGTTGTTCAAATAGGCTTGCAAATTGGATTATAGACCGACTGTAATAGCCAGTTAGCTACAGATTATGAATTATATTTAGGTAGCATTCTCATTAGGCCATCATTGTATATATAGAATTTGTTCTTAACTGACTAGCAGAGTTAAATAAAGGTTCAATAAAAATAAATAAATGAACAACACCAGTGACCTCTTGGCGTAACAGAGGTGTATTAATTCCGCAGATTCTGTTCCAAAACGTTTTTTAAACGGAAGCAAACATAATGAAATGTGGAAGAATTTACCGCTGAGGTATATGGGACTTACCTGAATTTGTCCAATAGAAACTTATTTTAGTTGCACGTTTTGCAACTGTTTGGACTAATGATTACACCCCAGCTAATCTAGCCCTGTCAGCATGCTAAGCATAATAGGTAACCATCAGGGCTATAGTTGTTGGTTTGCTGTATTCGTAAACTAAGTAAGAATTACAATATTGCTATACTGGATTGCAATAGTACAGTGTTCATTATTTTTAAGGCAATTAAAAGAAAACAAACTAGTTTGCTGTATCGGCCCAACATGTGCGGATTTCATGCAACTGTTTGCTAGCTAACTGACGTTAGCGACGTTAGTAAGCATGAGCTACAGTTTGCATAACACAACTCCTAATACGAATCCCATGTTCAAAATCAATGGAAACGAAGACATTAATAATTGACTAAAAGTATAGCTTCTCAGTTGCTAATTTTGTTATGTAGATTTCTTTGCGTCCATGATTGTTTCATTCATAATAACAATAAAACCAACGAGCAACCAAGTACTTCCGGAGCAAATAGTGTCGCTACATTCACGGAACGACAAAGTTCAGAACCAACCCTCAATTTTCTTATTCTTCATCCAATATGTTGCATTACCGCCACCTACTAAACTGGAGTACAACTCCCTTATACTTTGCTTGAAAAATAAATAAACAAATACCCTACCATCTAACACTACATTATCAACAGAAATTCAAAAAACAAAAAAATATAAATATCACCCTACTTCACAATTTAAATCTATTTAGTCCTACCTCATGCCAACAACCTGAAAGGATGGGACATCACCACTTAACACACCCTGTAACTCTTCTGATGTCAAGTCTCGCACACCCAAATACTTCTCTGCTGCTGCCACCACAACCTACATTTTCTGCAACGTACATTCCATCCCTGCAGTACAGTTGATAACCATTGCTATAAATGCTAAAAATGCAATCTTACTGAAACATGTATCACTTGTTGGCCTATCCCTCTGTACTGGTACAGATCTACTCCTCTCAGGATCCCTCCCCCTTGACCCATCTTCCTCTACTTGCTTCACTGCCTCAGCATATGACAACTTCTGCACTACTCTAACCCTGGAAACACCCACCTGCCTCTCTCGCACAGAACATTTCTGACCCCAGCCCCATGAGCAATCCTACAATTAACACATACCACTACTTTCCCCAATGGTACACATTCCTTTGTCTCATGCCCTTCTGCACACTTCTCACACCTAGGAACCTCCCTCCTACACACTGCTGCCACATGCCCATAAGCTTGACACCTGTAACAATTCGGTACAAAGGTTTGTAAAGGATAACTTATATATCCTAACATCACTTTGTCGGGCAAAGAATCAACATCAAAACTCAAAAGAACAGACAATGACTCTTCTGTTTCACCACTCTCGCCACCCTGTCTGCGTCGCACCACATGACGAGCATCACAAACACCGGGAATCTTCCCCTTCAGTTGGTCAACTTTAACATTTACTGCTACCCCAGTAATCACTCCTTTCAATGGTGCCCTTTTCTTGAGAGTGAAACAATTCACATTTCTTGCTCCCATTCGTATAACGCAGAGCGCCTTCTACCCTTACCTATTCCAAAGTACCCAAATCTGTTTTCACCCACCCTGAAACCACAAATGGATCAGCCAAAAGGCAAGGGGCCACTTTTTCCAAAAACTTCACTCCTACTGTCACAGGCTCAGCTTTATCTCAACCCTTGGTGCCTCGGGCTCCGAGAACTTCACCACACCTACCACCTCCGATACTTTGCCCTCCTTCCTTTCCATTTCTCCTTCTCTCTTCAGCTCACTCTGCTTATACTTTCTACCATTCTTCTTTAACAAACCATCTCCCCTTTTCTGCCATTTTGAACTGACTCAAGCTCACCATCTTCCTCCCTCTCTCTCTTAGACCTCCTCTGCCTCTCTTTTCCCTCCATTCCTCCTCCATATACCAAGTATACGTATCCTTATGATAATACTGTGCTTCTCCTGACATATATCTTGTTCTTGCTTTCTCAAGGGACGCCATTTAACCGGCTGTCACAATCTCCATTCAATCAGTACGAACCCCTTGGGATGTTGCACTCAACAGTGCATCCCACTTATAATGCAGCTGCTTCGTCTTGATGTTATTCCAAACTCTCAATGTTAAAAACATTGCAGTCGATTGTAGGTAAAGTGTTGGTAGTCTAATGTTAATTTTACAGTGAAAAGTAAATCCTTGAACTCTCACCTCTTTGCCTGTACAGTAGGCCACACAATTTAATGTTTTTTTGTTTTTTTTGTCAAGCATATGCTTCGTCCTAATCTAGATCTGATGAAATGTATGTTTTGAACCTGGGTGGGAATCAGAACATAGACTATTCTAATACAGGCCTGATGGCAAGTGTTTGTGTTTTGGGAGTTGCCTGTTCTCAACTGAAGACATTTTTGTGTTGATCATGCATATTCACACATTGGCTCCACCAGACCAGTGAATTTGAATACATTTCTGTTCTACATTTCCTTCCCTTTATCTTTCCTTGTGAAATAAAAACATGTTCTCTAATTTAAACAAAGAACAATAGATGTGTTCTCATACTTATACATAACAATGACATTATTCATTGCGGTATTTGCCTGTGTACTTTTCAGTGTAGGCCTAACCTCCATTTTAGTGGTCAACAAAATATTCTTCTCATGATAAGAATTTGTCAGAGGCTCAAGAAGCAAGCGGAAAGTTTACACTACTCACAGCCCCACACATTAGAAGCCATTAATGTACATTTCACAGTGGTTCTTTATGTAACAAATGTTGGCTAATTTCACTTGAAAGCTGTAGTTCTACAGATGCCAAACTGCAAAATACATTACAAAAGAGGAAATCCATCTGTAAATGATGATGACAGAGCTAGCCAACAAGAGTAATTGATGAAATGTCATCAATGAAATGTCATCAATTGAAATTCTTCTTGTATAATTTTGAGTCAAAAAGTTTGAAAGAGTTTGAATCATTATGCAGAGTTGTTGGCTTAATGTATTTTATCAAATATAAAACATACTTTTATTAAAAAGTATATTCATCAGGCAAGAGTACTTTAAACTTAAATATATAGGGCTAGGCCTATTAAATAACCAGTTTAACACCTTTTTAAATAAACAAGACAAATATTTTAATAAAACAGCAATTAGGCTTCAAAACAATTGTATTCACTATGAACCATTTGATGAATAGGTGTGCGTTTGGGTCGATTAGGCCAATTAAGACTTTTAGCTTGCATACTTATTTTCTATAAAAGTCCCAAGCTCTACAAATTGAATAGGGTATAAGTGCATTTATTGTCTGCACTCATACTGTCAGGTGAACACATACGCTACAATAATTTCAATAATAAATAGACAACATTGGTTCATTTGTCCTTGGAAAATAGTCAAATGCTTTGCAAACACATTCTTTACAATATGGCGTGGACAACATTAACGAAAACGAAACTCCACATTTGAACTCTATTGGCTATAGGCTAAAACTCACCTGAAGGATGCCCTGGGAAAGTCCTCGCGTGACTCACCGGCCTGTATAAACATATAAATGGACAGGGACTCCGCTGCAATGTCACCGACACTGCGATTTATAAACACGTGCAATACGGACCTGCAGAACTGCAATCAATCGTAGAAGAAATCAGAGTCATGTACCTGCCGTTCATAACCGTTGTTAGCCTTCTTGCGGTATTTACAGTTGCATTAGGCGCTCCAGTTAACCAAACAGTTGGAATCAGTTGGAATAAAGTCACAGAGGGCTCTTTAAAACTAAATGAACTTGCTAAAAGACTCTTAACTGAGGTAAGTGGATTATCATCAGTATTCAGTATTGATAATGGTAGGGTGATGATAAAACTGAATTAAAGTAGGCCTAAACTACCCTGGTTCTTGATGCTTTTGTGGGACATTTGGTACCTATTAGTTAAAAACAGGTTCAATTAACGTTGTTTCCACTTTATTTCAACCCCAAAAATCAATGTGATGACGTTGAATCAACGTGAGACATTTATTGGATTTGACAAAAGTAATACATTTAAGAGCATTTCGTCATTTTTCCGCCCAACTTTTTACCGAAATCCAATGACATTGTGTTTAAAAAAAAAGTTAAATTCACTTTAGTTGACAACTCAATCAAATGTAAATCAAAACTAGATGTTGAACTGAGGTCTGTGCCCAGTGGGTAGTCTGGCCGTTAGAAGTGGAAATTAATAGGTGCCTGCCACAGATAGGCAACTTGTATTGAATCTGCCTCTGAAACATTTAATCATGTCCTGCAGGAGCTCAGTCATTTGAAAAATGTGGAAAGAGTTGTCAAAGGGCCAAGAGTGCTGGTGGAAGCCACAGACAAATGTGATCCAAAAAACCTAAGAGCAGATTCAATGGTAAGTCACTACTTCCCTTCGGTTCCATTCTGATAGTGAGTTAACTTGGACCAACAACTTCAATAAGACACATATGTGGTCAATGGTTATACAAATGCACATTTTTTCTAAATGTTTAAAGCACTAACCAATTCTATCATCGGTCAGACACAAATGCTAATTTTTTGAAAAACAAATACACAACACCAAGTGTACAAAACTGAGATGATTAATCACCTTTTGTCTTTTTTACCATGCTCCACCTAAGCCTTGTCTTAAGAAGATGGTTTTTGCTCTGGAGAACTACAGTACAGTATTTGGGATAATTAGTCAGTTCAAGAATAACTGTGCAAAAACTGGAAAGATGGTGAACACAGTACTGAAAGAACTCCTTTTAGAATTGAAGGTAAGTCCAGTGTATTTGATGTCTGAACCTACTGATGTCTCAATCTACAGAATCATATTTCAATAACTTGTTAATTGAGGGGCTGCATATCCTTACTCTTAATTGTTTTGTAGGAGCCCCATCCTCATTCAGAAGAGAAGTGGCAGGAAGTGAACAGCTGGGAAGAGCCAGGACTGTGCCGTGACAATATCGAGAAGCTGTTCTCCTTCTCCATCCTCATGGCTCGGGTCTTTGCCCCTGGTGATCCTGCAAAACACATACTGGATTCGCCTAAATATTGTATCTAGAGCCGCGAAGCAGGCCACAATTGATTCGTCATCTGTGATCTGTTTCAGTATTAGACAACTTAGTAGTAGATGGACATCTACATTCATTGTACGATCAATTTGGTCAAAATAGTCTGAAATGACAAGTAACTTTTGTGGTGTTGTATGTTATTACAATGTTTCATAAACATTTCATTAACACACTTATATATCTGCCTGTGTTCCACTTTGGAACAGTTGTTTATATTTAGGAATATATTTATATATGTATCTATTCATCTTAATATATTTATCAAATGTATGAAATTGTGAAGTAACTTAACATATTTTTAACATATGTATTTATTTAACTTATTTCATTTATGTTAACACCTATTTATCTGCCAATGTAATATTTTTTAAACAAAATGTATGTATTATTGGATATAATTTTCCACGTGTTAAATTGCTTAAAACAATAAACAACTTTTAACTTTGAACTCTTGTTGTGATATCTTGTTGTGTCAATAACATGTCTATTTTTGCCCTTACATCTACTGTAGGGATGGGTTGACCACCTTTCAATTCTGGAAAATGCCAGATGGGCTGGACCATTTTTTTAGTTGGCTGGGCTGGTCAAAATTGACACACACTCCTAATTTTTTGTTGCTGATAAAAATAAAACAATGAAAAATATGTTTTTTGTTTGTTTTTTGAGCAATTTCTCTGTTCTAATCTACACTAAACAAAAATATAAATGTGTAACAGTATAACTTTAGTCCGTCCCCTCGCCCATAACCCGGGCGCTAACCAGGGACCCTCTGCACACATCAACAACTGACACCCACGGAGCAAGGGGAACCACGACTTCAAGGTCTCAAAGCGGGTGACGTCACCGATTGAAACACTATTAGCGCACACCACCGCTAACTAGCTAGCCATTTCACATCGGTTACAAATGCAACATGTAAAGTGTTGGTACCATGTTTCTAGAGCTGGGGGGGGGGGGGGGGGATACATTTTCCATAAGCACAAAAAGCTTATTTCTCTCAAATTTTGTGCACACATTTATTCATATCTCTGTTAGTGAGCATTTATCATTTGCCAAGATAATCCATCCACCTGACAGGTGTGGCATATCAATAATCTGATTAAACGGCATGATCATTACACAGGTGCACCTTGTGCTGGAGACAATAAAAGGCCATTTTAAAATGTGCAGTTTTGTGTCACATCACAATGCCATAGATGTCTCAAGATTGAGGGAGCATGCAATTGACACGCTGACTGCAGAAATGTCTGCCAGAGCTGTTGCCAGATAATTAAATGTTCATTTGTCTTCAATAATCTGCCTCCAATGTCGTTTTAGAGCATTTGGCAATACGTAAAACCAGCTTCACAACCCCAGACCATGCGTAAATATGCCAGCCCAGGACCTCCACATCGGTCTTCTTCACCTGTGGGATCGTCTTTGAAATTGTTACATGTTTTGTTTATATTTTTGTTCAGTATATAATGAGCCTTTAGCTGATCAATGGGCAAAGGCCGGCCCCCCTACCAAGATGGGCCGGGCTGGTTTTCTGATAGGCTGAGCTGAGGTCACGCAAACTCATTCAAAGTCAAATGCAGCATTAGCAAAGAGACCTGTCCAGACTCTGTCATCAGTTAGACAGCCAAGATCATGGATCGTAAAAAACAGAAAGGGTGCCTACAAACCTAGAAAGAGCACATTCTACATTGTCACCTCACTCAAAATGTCTTATTTTTGGGGCGGCTAAAACTATAAATTGGTCAAAACTATTATCCTCATGGATTCATGTAATGAAAGTGTCTGCCCTGCTGCTGTGATGGGCGAGTCACTCTCCTCTCCTCCCATGTGCTTGAGAGAAAATTTGTTCTGATCATATAACATTTAAAAATGCAATTGTGGGAAAAACACAGCTTAGGAAGCTTCGTACCCTTGGCCCTGTCGAAGAGTGGAGAGTTTAATCTTTCTGTAGGTATAATTTGTATTTATCAACTTTCAGTATTCATCTCAATAGCAATTATTTTACAACCAAGATATTTGATATGGCTTTGAGATATGGAGCGGCACGTACGAGAATTGTAAACCGGCCATTGTGAGGGAATAGGCCTATAGGTCTCATGGGTAGTAGCCTACAACTGTGTTTTGTGTTTCCACCTCAGGTGTTGAACCCCAATTTAATAAGCCTATGATATTAGTTAGTGCACATACGTATGTAATTAATCTCTATTGAACACCCACTGGAAGCGCAGTGACATGGGCTGGTGGTTATAAATTGCCAGGGTCAAATTATTTTCCCAGTCTGCCCCGATCTACTGTAATAATACATATTATTCAACAGCTAATAATCTATACTAGGGAGGTCATCTAGGAATCTCTAATGGCTGTCACAGGATTTCTCAAACTGCAGTCAAGCACTACACTACATAAGAAGGAAGCTGTGCTTTCCTAAAACATTCCTGTTATTCTTTATGGAGGTGCACAGCTTCCTATTGTTGCCCCATACTTCAATATGTCTATTATTGTGGGTAGACGTGTAATGCTGACTACAATTCCTTCAAATAATGATTACGTAATGTTGACAGTAATTCAAACTGTAAAAAAATTATGCTGTACTCACTTTCCCCAAAAAAGGAACTTGCACTCAGTGCACATAAGCTAATTTATACAAGGAAGTTTGGTTTATGACTCATTCCTTCACTGAATGGGCAGAACTCTTTTGAAGACATTTAATTAAAAAGCACACTGACGTACTGGTAATACACAAGCAAAAGCATTATTTTGTATTTTATTTCTCCCCCCCAAAATGATGCATATTTGTTTTTTTCTGCCCGCTCACCAGTTGTGGAAAAAGTACTGAATTGTCATACTTGAGCAAAAGTAAAGATACCTTAAGAGAAAAGGACTCAAGTACAAGTAAAAGTCACTTGAGAAAAAGTAAAGATACTTTAAGAGAAAAGGACTCAAGTACAAGTAAAATACTACTTGAGTAAAAGTCTAAAAGTATTTGGTTTAAAATAAACTTAAGTATTAAAAGTCAATGGAATTGCTCAAATGTACTTAAAAGTATCAAAAGACAAAGTAAAAGTATAAACCATTTCAAATTCCTTATATTAATTAAGCAAACCAGACCGCACATTTGTCAAGTTTTTTTAATTGACGGATAGCCAGGGGCACACTCCAACACTCAGACATAATTTACAAACGAAACATTTGTGTTTAGTGAGTCCGCCAGATCGGAGGCAGTGGGGATGACCAGGGATGTTCTCTTGATAAATATGTGAATTGGACCATTTTCCTGTCAAACTGCATCGAGTACTTTTGGTGTCAGGGAAAAGGTATGGAGTAAAAATGTCATTATTTTCTTTGGGAATGTAGTGAAGTAAAAGTAGGCAAAAATATAAATAGTAAAGTAAAGTACAGATACCCCAAAAAACGACTTAAGTATTATTTTTTTATTGAGTACTTTACACCACTGCCGCTCACTCATTATAACTTTCTTATTGGGAAACTGTTGTGCGGTAAAATCCGATTCTGATAACATGGCACCATGTCAATCCAAAACGAACAATGGAATGAGCATGTTTAGAGGTTTCCTGGTTACAACAAAATGTGAGTTTCTAGCTAGATTGTAAGGAAAGTTTGATCTAAAATGCTAAATGTCATGGGTTAGCACCTATTCACATAATCTAAGTAGATTTTGCAGATTAATTTGAGTTTTCACGGCACAAACAGCTGTTGTTATTTAGCTACAGTAGCTAGCTAGCCAGCTTGCTGGTGGAGTTAGCTTGCTAGTTAGATATACTTTTAGCTAGCTAGCTAGTTAAAGCAGCAATCGGCGGTGGAAACAATAACAAAGCGAACTCCCCACCACTGTTTCGGTATAAAGCGGGTGTATGGGGCTTGAGAATTGTAAACACTCGCAAATTCAAAGACAGGACTGACCTCCATGATATCAAAAGTATACCCTTACGAAAAAAGTTTGCAGTATAACTGAAGTACGTATTTACAGTATTTTTTTTACTGCAGTCATTTTGCAGTTTAACTGCAGTTACAGTGCAGTATAACTGCAGTACAATATCTGCAATACCACAGTTGACTGCATTTACCTCACTTTTACTGCACTTTTTTTGCAAGTGTAGTTTTAACCATGTTTATTATGCAATACAGTGTTTATTTACATTTACATTGTTTACAAACATTGGAGTAAAACAAGCGTATATTTTGGGTTCTGATGGGGTACGACAGTTGAACTAAGGCATTTGTAAGGATTTTTTTTTTTTTTTATCAATGGTTACATGTAAGTATGAAAATGGATGTAGGAACTGCTGATTGCCCATTTAACTTAAAGAGCTAGCTAACTAATAGCTGACTTCTAAACGACCGACTGTAGTCACCAAATCAGGACTAAAGTGGCATGAGCTACTCAGTCAGATGAGTTGACGTTAGACCCACTTGCTATATCAACAACAAGATATTGGCTAGTTTTCGTAGTAGTTAGCCAGACTGAGGGAGGGATCATGGCTGTGGGGATCAGTGACAGAATTCTCAATTTCTCAAATACACTTGGATTGGAATATATATATATTTTTTTTTATACAAGCCATGAAATATGTACAGTATATTGATAGCTACCTACCCACGATAATAGGATGCAGTAACAGATGGTCACTTTACCTGACCTAGTGGTATACTGGAAGGAGAACTAGGCCACTAGATTTCTACTTCCCACTTGATATCAATGTTCTATATCTGACATAGCCTACCTCATCTTCTCACGTTGATCTGTGAAATGAGTAATTGAGGGAACTGTGAAATATGCAAATGATGTACTCATTCTCCTTTTGTTTAGTACAATTTTCACAGAATTGAATTCTAGATTTTATGTTATTCATATACCAATCAAAAAATCTGCTCTTTCAAATTTGCCATTTAACATCATACTTCAATTCTAGAAATTAATAGGAATTTCCCAAGCCGTAGGCCTAGATCCTGTAGATTGATTTCCTGCATTAAGCTTCAATTTCCAATGACCATCGTTTGTTATCAGCCTCTGTTCCCTCAGGATGAATGTGGGTGTGGCTCACAGTGAGGTGAACCCCAACACGCAGGTAATGAACAGCAGAGGGATCTGGCTGGCATACCTACTGCTGGTCACCGTGCTGCACGTCATCCTGTTGAGCATCCCTGTCCTCACAGTGCCCCTCGTCTGGACCCTCACAAATGTCATCCATAATCTGGTCAGAACAAGTATTTATAGTTTGTTTTTTGTTTTTCCAACCAAATGTAGGCCTCATTTAAATATATTTAAGCCCCTCTTTTTGATAGATATAGCAATTTAAGTTATTGGATCCTCATAATTTTGAACAGTAGAGTAATGCAGACTTGTGTTATGACATTGTAATGACTAGTACGTGTGTCTGTTGTAGAGGTCGACCGATTATGATTTTTCAACGCCGATACCGATTAATCTGCTGTTTTTTATATATATTTGTAAAAATGACAATTACAACAATACTGAATGAACATGAACCCTTTTTATTTTAACTTAATATAATACATAAATAAAATCTATTTAGTCTCAAATAAATAATGAAACATGTTCAATTTGGTTTAAATAATGCAAAAACACAGTGTTGGAGAAGAAAGTAAAAGTGCAATATGTGCCATGTAAAAAAGCTAACGTTTAAGTTCTTTGCTCAGAACATGAGAACATATGAAAGCTGGTGGTTCAATATTCACAGTTCTTCAATATTCCCAGTTAAGAAGTTTTAGGTTGTAGTTTTTATAGGAATTATGACGCGTCAACTATTTCTCTATACCGTTTGTATTTCATATACCTTTGACTATTGGCTGTTCTAATAGGCACTTTAGTATTGCCAGCCTAATCTCGGGAGTTGATAGGCTTGAAGTCATAAACAGCGCGATGCTTCAAGCATTGCTAAGAGCGGCTTGCAAACGAAGTAAAGTGCTGTTTGAATGAATGCTTATGAGCCTGCTGCTGCCTACCACCGCTCAGTCAGACTGCTCTATCAAATCATAGACTTAATTATAATAAACACACAGAAATACGAGCCTTTGGTCATTGCTATGGTCAAATCCGGAAACAATCATTTTGAAAACAAAACGTTTATTCTGTCAGTGAAATACGTAACCATTCTGTATTTTGTAAAAACGGGTGGCAACCCTAAGTCTAAATATTGCTGTTACATTGCACAACCTTCAATGTTATGTCATAATTATGTAAAATTCTGGCAAATTAATTACGGTCTTTGTTAGGAAGAAACACAGTTAGCAACGAGCCAGGCGGCCCAAACTGTTCCATATACAGTTGGAGTCGGAAGTTTACATACACTTAGGTTGGAGTCATTAAAACTCATTTTTCAACCACTCCACAAATTTCTTGTTAACAAACTATAGTTTTGGCAAGTCGGTTAAGACATCTACTTTGTGCATGACATAAGCAATTTTTCCAACAATTGTTTACAGACAGATTATTTCACTTATAATTCACTGTATCACAATTCCAGTGGGTCAGAAGTTTACATAAACTAAGTGGACTGTGCCTTTAAACAACTTGGAAAATTCCAGAAAATTATGTCATGGCTTTAGAAGCTTCTGATAGGCTAATTGACATCATTTGAATCAATTGAAAGTGTACCTGTGGATGTATTTCAAGGCCTACCTTCAAACTCCGTACCTCTTTGCTTGACATTATGGGAAAATCAAAATAAATCAGCCAAGACCTCAGAAAAAAAATTGTAGACCTCCACAAATCTGGTTCATCCTCGTGAGCAATTTCCAAATGCCTGAAGGTACCACGTTCATCTGTACAAACAATAGTAAGCAAGTATAAACACCATGGGACCACGCAGCCGTCATACCACTCACGAAGGAGGCGCGTTTTGTCTCCTAGAGATGAGAAATGTCCTCTGGTCCGATGAAACAAAAATAGAACTGTTTGGCCATAATGACCATCGTTATGTTTGGAGGACAAAGGCGGAGGCTTGCAAGCCGAAGAACACCATCCCAATCGTGAAGCACGGGGGTGGCAGCATCATGTTGTGGGGGTGCTTTGCTGCAAGAGGGACTGGTGCACTTCACAAAATAGATTGTATCATGAGGATGGACAATTATGTGGATATATTGAAGCAACATCTCAAGACATCAGTCAGGAAGTTAAAGCTTGGTCGCAAATGGTACTTCCAAATGGACAATGACCCCAAGCATACTTCCAAAGTTGTGGCTAAATGGCTTAAGGACAACAAAGTCAAGGTATTGGAGTGGCCATCCCAAAGCCCTGACCTCAATCCTATAGTTTGTGGGCAGAACTGAAAAAGCGTGTGTGAACAAGGAGGCCTACAAACCTAACTCAGTTACACCAGCTCTGTCAGGAGGAATGGGCCAAAATTCACCCAACTTATTGTGGGAAGCTTGTGGAAGGCTACCCGAAACGTTTGACCCAAGTTAAACAATTTAAAGTCAATGCTACCGAATACTAATTGAGTGTATGTAAACGTCTGACACACTGGGAATGTGATGAAAGAAATAATAGCTGAAATACATCATTCTCTCTACTACTATTCTGACATTTCACAGTCTTAAAATAAAGTGGTGATCCTAACTGACCTAAGACAAGGACTCTTTACTGGGATTAAATGTCAGGAATTGTGAAAAACTGAGTTTAAATGTATTTGGCTAAGGTGTATGTAAACTTCCGACTTCAACTGTACCCTGACTCTGCTTACACTGAATGCAAGAGAAGTGACACAATTTCCCTAGTTAATATTTTCTGCTATCATGCATTTCTTTTAACTAAATATGCAGGTTTAAAAAAATATACTTCTGTGTATTGATTTTAAGGAAGGCATGGATGTTTATGGTTAGGTACATTTGTAAGGATTTTTCTTTTTTCGCGAATGCGCTTTTGATAAATCATCACCTGTTTGGCAAAGTTGAAGTAGACTGTGATTCGATGATAAATTAACAGGCACCGCATTGATTCTATGCAACGCAGGACAAGCTAGTTAACCTAGTAATATCATCAACCATGTGTAGTTAATTAGTGATTATGTTAAGATTGATTGTTTTTTATAGGATAAGTTTAATGCTAGCTAGCAACTTACCTTGGCTCCTTGCAGCCACAAGGTCATTTTGATGCTGCACTCGTGTAACAGGCGGTCAACCTGCCAAGCAGTCTCCTCATGGATTGCAATGTAATCGGCCATAATCGGCATCCAAAAAGGCAGATTACCGATTATTATGAAAACTTGAAATCGGCCCCAATTAATCCACCAGACCAGGGTAATTAATCGGTCGACCTCTATTCCACATCCTTTTGTATATATAGCGTATGTGTGATCTGTCCACCACAGGTGATGTACTTGTTTCTGCACACGGTGAAAGGAACTCCTTTTGAGACACCAGACCAGGGCAAAGCTCGCTTACTCACACACTGGGAACAGATGGACAACGGCATCCAGTTCACATCCTCACGCAAATTCCTCACCATCTCACCCATTGTACTGTAAGACAGAACATTTGTGCATACTAGTATTATCCATGTGCTTTGGAGCAAAACATGTTATTTTTTCTTATGGCTTGCAATGATAGTTTAACATAGATGAGTAATTATTGCATTCTTTTTTGTTATCAGCATTGAATAATAACTCAAACCATCTGTTAATTATTCAGGTATATTCTTGCCAGTTTCTACACCAAGTACGATGCCACGCATTTCCTGGTCAATACAGGCTCTCTCCTCAGTGTCCTCCTTCCAAAGCTGCCCCTGTTCCATGGAGTACGAATATTTGGGATCAATAAGTACTGACACAACTGGATAGTATCAGATTTATGTTTTATTTATGTGTAGTTCATTTCTTAGGTCCAGAGGCAGAAGTGAAGAAGACATATTTGGTAACTTTGAGCTGTTTTGAAGGAAATTGTTGTTTTTATTGCACAGTTCATGTTACCTCTCTCACCAAAACAAAGGAAGCAAAATGCGCTGAACACAAAGCTATATGATTAAGAGCTACTGAGTGGCCACTGCTTTCTTTCACTATATTTATTTTCATTATTTGACATTCATAATGTATGTGTGCAATGTGCATGTATCCTCAAACCATTCTTCTCTCTTTGGTTGGATAACATGTATTTGCCATTTTCTAGAAAGAGCTTTAATCACCTTGAAAACTAAATCTTCATAATTACTTGTATTTGTCCACACATTAGAATGTGTGATTAGAGAGTTTAGGATAGTGGCAGCCATACAAATGGAGTAGTGGGCACCAGTATGTTTGTGGTGCCTTAAAGTTTTCAGTTGGCTGCCACATTTTTTTAATTTAGTTTGGTGACCAATCCATGTGAAGACTCTTGGATATACATTGCCATGTGAGCATTCTCAATATGTGATAGTGCCTAAAAAATAAATGTTCCAATATCAGGTTTGATTCTTCAGCCTACATCTAAATACTTCCTGTGTTTGTTTGGAAATTTGGGGTACATCCTTACCATATTGTACACACACTGTGCACTGTGCAGCAGATTAATAATTACACAAGACAAAGTTTAATTATTGCATTGATTGTTCTCATCTAATCCCACAATGTCCCTATTGTAATTCCTTGGATGGTGTGGGTTTTGAATGACATGAGGGAAACCTAAGGGGAATGTTCAGCAGTGAGGAACAGCAACACAGGAGTATAGTAACATTGTGCAGGAGTGAGGGGTCGGACCATCATGTAAATTCTCAGATTGCCTGTGTGGGGATTCTGGGGAACTCCACACACTTTACATGAGGCCTATCACGTTTCCTGTGATGTGCTGATAAAACAGGGATTTCCGCCCAAGCTATGACCATGTTTGCATTTCAGTTATGAGGTGTCTCCCTACTGAGGTGGTGTGTTTGCTCTCCTGGGGGAAGTAGTGGAAATGGTGTCCTGGGTAATAATTTGACTACGCTGTAGAATATGCCAATCTGTTTTCCTGGTAAGCACATGCAAATTATATAGTAGCTCCATCAGCTGTCAGACTGCAGAAACCCATATGGGGTTGCCTGACTCGCACCCACTGTCTGGAATGCAAACAACATGTGTCACCTTTTCAGAAGTAGAAGTGAAAAGCAAAAGTGTTGCACCACCTGGCTTGAGAATTGCAGCTAACAGGATGACAATCTATTCTGAAACCTGGTAATATTGAAGGTTGTCAAGGTGAACATTTTAGTTAGTCAAAGCATAGGGTGTTTGTCCCTAAATACCAGAAAATACCCGAGTGGCGCAGCGGCCTAAGACACTGCGTCTCAGTGTAAGAGGCGTCACTACAGTCCCTGGTTCGAATCCAGGCTGTATCTCATCCGGCCATGATTGGGAGTCCCATAGGGCAGCGAACAATTGTCCCAGCGTCGTCATTGTAAATAAGAATTTGTTCTTAACTGACTTGCCTAGTTAAAATAAATATACAGCATAATAATACCAATTAGCCATACCCCCTGGATACATGTTGATACCCCCAGATATTTTTCCAAAATTTGAACAAAAAAATAAATAAATACATTATTCAGTTTGGATATCATTTTTGGAACATTCTCTGCTCTTACTCATCAGGAAAACTTCGGGGATTCTAGGTAACTGTCCCCGAGTAGCTTGAGAACCTCATAAAAATGGGTGGGGAAAAGATAAGTCTTCTCTGACTGCAGGTTATTGTGGGAGGAAACCCACCTCACCAGTAACTGCAAAATTAGGTTACCCGTATGCTTACTGTGAAATACTGTATATCACATAAAAGGTGTATTGCACCTCCTGTTGGTCATGTATAGCAGTTTCAGTACAACTCATACAGACAATGCATCATTCAGTACCACCATCTTTCTAGGGCTTTATGCTCCTCTCAGTATTCCCCTTCTACAGCAACAGGTGAGTGGGCTTTCCACTGGTGGAAATTATGTCTCAATATGAAGTGGGATTTTACGATATCATTAATTTATTGACATCCACATGATTATTTACAATGAACAGTACACAACTACCTGGCCACCAAATCTGTAAAGGTGTATGCATAGCCAATTCTACAACACAGAATAGAGGCCAGAATACAAAAGTACAATATCTCACAGTATAAAAGTATTATACATTTTTAAGGCAATGCTTGTGATATGCTGTCCGAGGGTAACTTTGGATGGGCCATTGTCCCCGAACCCCGTATTTATGCTGGCAGGACAGGGCCAGTCTGTTGTATCTGGTGTCGTGTGTGATCTTAAGTATGCTCTCTCTAATTCTTCTCTCTCCCCCCTCCCAGAGGACCTGAGTCCTAGGACAATGCCTCAGGACTAACTGGCCTGATGACCCCTGGCAGTCCCCGCCCCCAGTCCACCTGGTCGTGCTGCTCATGCAGTTTCTGCTATTCTGCCTGCGGTTATGGAACCCGGACCTATTCACCGGACGTGCTACCTTGTCCAGGACCTGCTGTTTCGACCCTCTCTCTACCGCACCTGCTGTCTCGACCTCTGAATGCTCAGATTAAAAGCCAACTGATATTTACAGAGGGTGCAAAAGGTCAGCACCTCAGAAGTAACATGGGTGTCACAATCATTCCATGGAGGGCCAAGTGTTTGCTGGTTTTTGTTTTTTCCTTTCAATTAAGACCTAGACAACCAGGTGAGGGGAGTTCCTTACTAATCAGTGACCTTAATTTATCAATCAATTACAAGGGAGCAGAAAAAACCTGCTGACACTCGGCCCTCCGTGGAATGAATTTGACACGTGCTCTATAAATCACTGTGATCATTTGACTCTGCTGGTTATCTACGCACTTTTGAACATCTTGAATAACAATCCGGCTTTAAATGGCCATGTACTCTAAATAATCTCCATCTGGCCACGCCTCAGAGCCTGGTTCCTCTCTAGGTTTCTTCCTAGTTCCAGCCTTTCTAGGGAGTTTTCCTAGCCATTGTGCTTCTACATCTGCATTGCTTGCTCTTTGGGGTTTTAGGCTGGGTTTCTGTAGAAGCACTTTGTGACAATTGCTGATGTAAAAAGGGATTTATAAATACATTAGATGGATATGAACCCTATAAATCTCAGTCCAAACAAAACATGAAAGTAACTAACTAAGAACATAACAATGTAGACGTGTCACACACCGTCAAAGAAAGGTTATAATACTTGCAATGGTACACTTACACATTACTGTTTTTATTCCCGTACATTTTTAAAATTATATAAATTCAGGCTCAATGGCTGTAAACATCATGCTTTAAATACCAAAATATGAATTTCTTCCCAAACACATGTCAGTTTACCCTTTTCTTTTTTATTACTTGTCAGCTATGAATTGCTCCCCGTTTACATCGGCACGTGTATGATGACGCAAAAAAATTGTTCCGGAAAATCAACAATAATACCAAAGAAAACAAATGACCTTGCAGTTAAGACCAAGATAAAGTTGTGACATTCCTCCAAGAAAATAAAATACCCCATTCTTAGTGGTCATAAACCCTTACTTACTGACCAATAGGTTTCTCAGATGAATTCAAACACAGGACTCAATCCTAATTTGAGAAACACTACATTCTCATTTCTCAAGTCAGAATCTGGCTCTGTGTCGATAACCAAAACGTGTGGTTGCCATAAGCAATCTACACTGAGTATACAAAACATCAGGAACACCTGCTCTTTCCATGACAGACTGACCAGGTGAAAGCTATGACCCCTTCTTAATGTCACTTGTTAAATCCACTTCAATCAGTGTAGATGAAGGGGAGAAAACAGGTAACTTTTTTTATTTTTAAGCCTTGAGACAATTGAAACATGAATTGTGTATGTGTGCCATTCAGAGGGTGAATGGGCAAGACAAAAATGTAAGTTCCTTGGAATGAGGTGTGTATCAAGAATGGTCCACCACCCAAAGGACATCCAGCCCACTTGACACAACTGTGGGAAGCATTGGAGTCAACATGGGCCAGCACCATTGTGGAACGCTTTCAACACCTTGTAGAGTCCATGCGCCGACAAATTGAGGCTGTTCTGGGGGCAAAAGGGGGAGCAACTCAATATTAGGAAGGTGTTGCGAATGTTTTGTACACTCAGTGTACAGTATTATGTATGCCGCAACCTGGATGCCAGACATTAGCTCACAGGCCTAGCAATGGCCAGCTTCCACCATCTCCATGGCGATTCATGAGCACCTGTCTTATGGTTGGAGGAGAGCCGTAGGGGTTGAAAGCCAGTCAGCACTATGCTCCATTAACCTTGCTACAGGAAAATAACCACATCTATTCACCTTCACAAGTCTCTGTCATTCCATCGAAGGTCTTCTTTTTTCAAAGCATTCATCATATTCTCCTCATCTTCCTCATCCGTGTCAAAGAAATCATCCTCAAAGAACGATCCATATTCCTGCGCATGCACAGAAACCTCATTCGATATCAGGTGAGGTGAGCCCTCCACAAAATCAGCAAACCTGTGGATCACAACATCATTGCCTTTAACATCAAGCTTTTGAACAACACTGATCATATGTTTAGTTCAAACCAGGAATGGGAAAGAGACAGTTACGTGACTAGTAGTAGACCTAAAAAGACAATAGTCACCCTGGGACTGAAATCTAGCTTTTCAGGCTAGCAGGACATACATTTCAGTAGGTATTTCAACGCTACTGACTGTCACCTTTTTGGGGACGCAAGTCGAGAGACTGCCTTCCATTTGCTGAAGTCTGGACTGCTGCAGTACTTCCTCAGCTCCTCCAGGGCATGCTGCGTCTCCACCTCCCCCTGTTTCTGGAACTCCTCTTCAGTCAGCAGCCGACGAGGCTCTGGCTTCCAGCGCAGAGTTGGCTTGACTTTGCTGCACAATGAGAATTCGAACATTATTAAAAATGCCAATAAACACGAATAAAAGAATCATTAGAGTTATAAAAAACTACCGCCAAGCAAGAAGGATCAATGAAATGGAATACTCCAGGTTCTTAGAGCAGAAGGCAGCCACGATGATGGCCAACGCCACTTGCTGAACCTGGATCCCACTGTAGATCAGTAGCAGGCCAAACAACTGCAGTGTCCAGGACAGGATATTTATACTCCTTTCCTCCACAAGAGGGCCATGACGATAGCACACAGCAAAACTGATAAACCCAACCACTGCAGCATAGCCTAAAGTACACAGAAACAATTCATTCAACTGTTCCTACTACAAACATGGAGCAATGGTTGTGAACTTATCATACCAGATACAAAAAGTTAGAGCGATAAAAAAGGTACTTCTGAGAGTTGGTTGCGATTGTGTTTATTACTATCGATACTTACCAAAAGCCATGTGCCAGTGCTCTCTCAGAATCATCTGTAGGTTCCTGAACACAAGCTGGATGATGTAAACGGAAAAGGACCAACCACCAACTATTACCATGTAAAATGGGCTTTTCTGAGAAAAGAAAATGAAGATTATGGGGTATGAAATCTAAACATACATTTTTATGACTCTCGTACATGATACAAATCAGAAAGGTCTCCCAAATATGAACTATCAGGGTACACCCCGACTTTTTGTTTTGTTCAAATCAAAATGTGTTAGTAGTGGGTGAGGCCTTGATATAGAAGACTTGACTTCTTACCTTGGGCAGAAAGCGTGCCATGATGAAGATGAGGATGATAAGGGAGGCAATCATACCTGTGCTCATGCCAGCAGAGTAATAGAATACCTGACTCCTGTTAGATAGCAACAAAAAAACACATCAATCATCCTAGCCGCGGGAAGTAGGGGTGCTGCAGCACCACCTGATAAATCTGAAATAAATAATAATCCACATTTTGTGAGAAAAAAAATGGTTTTCACTGGGCCTTTATTACTCCCGTATGAGCGGACAAAACTTTTCCTCAGCAGCGCAGCAACAATAAATTCTCTACAGCCCCACCCCTAAACATATTCCCGCAGCCATTACAATCATAAAGGCGAGATTATCAGGATCATGTCATTAAAATAGAGGGTAAAATGTGAACACAATTCATTTAGTTACCTGCTGAGTGAGTCTGCAAAGATGAATAACAGCACTCCAGCCAGGAATGTCACAAACATGTAAATGTCAAATTCTGCAGGAGTAAAGCAGAGACAGCAAAGATTCCACATGAAATCAATATGTAATAGGCTCGTAACTAACAAAGACACCCCACCTTTCCTTTAACTTACTTCGTATGGGCATTACAGTGTATTGTGCTCCAAGGTTGATGGGGTCAATCTTGAAGCAGGTCTTTGGGCTGAACAGGCTGATGCTGATGGTGGTTTCATTGGTCTGCTCAAGCATTAGGTACTGCACAAGACCCCAGACACTGAAGTGTTCTAGTTCCTGCAGCTTCTCCTCATCCTCCACAACAGTCACCTTCAGCTGTTTCGAGCTCCATACTCTAATCTGTCGGCAATAAGACAAGTATTAGCTACACACAAATATAAAACATACAGTGCATTTTGGAAAGTATTCAGACCCCTTGACCTTTTCCACATGTTACGTTACAGCCTCATTCTAAAATGGATTAAAACAAATCCTCAGCAATCTACAAACAACACCCCATAAATGACAATGCAAAAAAAGGTTTCAAATGTTTTATTTATTAAAAATGAAATAGAAATACCTTATTTACATACAGTACCAGTCAAAAGTTTGGACACACCTACTCATTCCAGGGTATTTATTATGTTTCACTATTTTCGACATTGTGGAATAATAGTGAAGACATTAAAACTATGAAATAACACATACGAAATCATGTAGTAACCAAAAAAAGTGTTAAACAAATCGAAATATATTTTAGATTTCAGATTCTTTAAAGTAGCCACCCTTCGCCTTGATGACCAGTTTTGCACACTCTTGGCATTCTCTCAATCAGCTTCATGAGGTAAAAACCTGGAATGCATTTCACTTAAAAGGTGTGCCTTGTTAAAAGTTGTGGAATTCCCTTTCTTCTTAATGTGTTTGAGCAAATCATTTGTCTTCTGACAAGATAGGGGTGGTATACAGAAGATAATATGATCTTTCTTTTACCAAGTAGGGCCAAGTAGGGCTATGGCAAGAATAGCTCAAATAAGCAAAGAGAAATGACAGTCCATTACTTTAAGACATGAAGGTCAGTCAATCTGGACAATTTCAAGAACTTTGAAAGTTTCTTCAAGCGCAGTCGCAAAAGCCATCAAGCACTATGATAAAACCGGCGCTCATGAGGACCGCAACAGTAAAAGAAGACCCAGAGTTACCTCTGCTGCAGAGGATAAGTTCATTAGAGTTACCAGCCTCAGAAATTGCAGCCCAAATAAATGCTTCACAGAGTTCAAGTAATAGACATCTCAACATTAGTTAAATAAAAGGTTAAAAAAATAGAAGACTGCGTGAATCAGGCCTTCATGGTCGATTTGCTGCAAAGAAACCACTACTTAAGGACACCAATAAGAAGAAAATACTTTCTTGGGCCAAGAAACACAAGCAATGGAAATTAGACCGGTGGAAATCTGTAATTTGGTCTGATGAGTCCAAATTTGAGGTTTTTGATTCCAACCGCCGTGTCTTTGTGAGACGCAGAGTAGGTGAACGGATCACCTCCGCATGTGTGGTTCCCACCGTGAAGCACGGAGGAGGTGTGATGTTGTGGGGGTGCTTTGCTGGTGACACTGTCTGTGATTTATTTAGACTTCAAAAGCACACTTAACCAGCATGGCTACCACAGCATTCTGCAGCGACACGCCATCCCATCTGGTTTGCTCTTAGTGGGACTATCATTTGTTTTTATACAGGACAATGACCCAACACACCTCCAGGCTGTGTAAGGGCTATTTGACCAAGAAGGAGAGTGATGGAGTTCTGCATCAGATGACCTGGCCTCCCCAATCCCCCGACCTCAACCCAATTGAGATGGTTTGGGATGAGTTGGACTGCAGAGTGAAGGAAATGCAGCCAACAAGTGCTCAGCATATGTGGGAACTCCTTCAAGACTGTTAGGAAAGCGTTCCAGGTGAAACTAGTTGAGAGAATGCCAAGAGTGTGCAAAGCTGTCATCAAGGCAAAGGGTGGCTACTTTGAAAAATCTAAATCTAGGTGTTTAACACTTTTTTGGTTACTAAATTATTCCATGTCTTATTTCATAGTTTTGATAAAACCCTTGATTGAGTAGGTGTGTCCAAACTTCTGACTGGTACTGTAAGTATTCAGACACTTTGCTATGAGACTCGAAATTGAGCTCGGGTGCATCCTGTTTCCATTGATCATCCTTGAGATGTTTCTACAACTTGATTGGAGTCCACCTGTGGTAAATTCAATTGATTGGATATGATTTGGAAAGGCACACACCTGACTATATAAGGTCCCACAGTTGACAGTGCATGTCAGAGCAAAAACCAAGCCATGAGGTCGAAAGAATTGTCCATAGAGTGCTGAGACAGGATTATGTTGACGCACAGATCTGGGGAAGGGTACCAAAAACTGTTTGCAGCATTGAAGCTACCCAAGAACACAATGGCTTCCATCATTCTTAATGGAACCACCAAGACTCTTCCTAGAGCTGGCCAGCCGGCCAAATGGAGCAATCGAAGGAGAAGGGCCTTAGTCAGGGAGATGAACAAGAACCCGATGGTCACTGACAGAGCTCTAGAGTTCTTCTGTGGAGATGGGAGAACCTTCCAGTAGGACATCCATCTCTGCAGCACTCCACCAATCGGGCTTTATGGTAGAGTGGCCAGAAGGAAGCCACTCCTCAGTAACAGGCACATGACAGCCCGCTTGGAGTTTGCCAAAAGGCACCAAAAGTACTCTCAGACCATGAGAAACAAGATTCTCTGGTCTGATGAAACCAAGATGGAACACTGAATGCCAAGTGTCACATTTGGAGGAAACCTGGAACCATCCCTATGGTGAAGCATGGCGGTGGCAGAATCATGCTGTTGGGATGATTTTCAGCAGCAAGGAATGGGAGACTAGTCAGGATCGAGTGAAGGATGAACGGAGCAAAGTACAGAGAGATCCTTGATGAAAACCTGCTCCAGAGCGCTCAGGACCTCGGAATGGGGCGAAGGTTCACCTTCCAACAGGACAACTACCCTAAGCACACAGCCAAGACAATACAGGAGTGGCTTCGGTACAAGTCTCTGAATGTCCTTGAGTGGCCCTGCCAGAGCCCGGACATAAACCTGATCGAACATCTCTGGAGACCTGAAAATAAACTCAGCAAAAAAAGAAACGTCCTCTCACTGTGAACTGCGTTTACTTTCAGCTACCTTAACATGTGTAAATATTTGTATGAACATGACAAGATTCAACAACAGACATAAACTGAGCAAGTTCCACAGACATGTGACTAACAGAAATGGAATAATGCGTCCCTGAACAGGGGGGAGGGGGGGGGGTGTCAAAATCAAAAGTAACAGTCAGTATCTGGTGTGGCCACCAGCTGCATTAAGTACTGCAGTGCATCTCCTCCTCATGGACTGCACCAGATTTGCCAGTTCTTGCTGTGAGACGTTACCCCATTTTTCCACCAAGGCACCTGCAAGTTCCCAGACATTTCTGGGGGGAATGGTCCTAGCCCTCACCCTCCGATCCAACAGGTCCCAGACATGCTCAATGGGATTGTGATCCGGGCTCTTCGCTGGTCATGGCAGAACACTGACATTCCTGTCTTGCAGGAAATTATGCACGACTGATGGCATGTCATGCTGGAGGGATGTCAGGATGAGCCTGCAGGAAGGGTACCACATGAGGGAGGAGGATGTCTTCCCTGTAACGCACAGCGTTGAGATTGCCCGCAATGACAACAAGCTCAGTCCGATGATGCTGTGACACACCGCCCCAGACGATGACGGACCCTCCACCTCCAAATCGATCCCGCTCCAGAGTACAGGCCTCAGTGTAATGCTCATTCCTTCGACGATAAACGCGAAACCGGCCATCACCTCTGAGACAAAACCGCGACTCGTCAGTGAAGAGCCCTCAGTCCAGCCTCTCTCAGCCTATTGCGGACAGTCTGAGCACTGATGGAGGGATTGTGCGTTCCTGGTGTAACTCAGGCAGTTGTTGTTGCCATTCTGTACCTGTCCCGCAGGTGTGATGTTCGGATGTACCGATCCTGTGCAGGTGTTGATACACGTGGTCTGCCACTGCGAGGACGATCAGCTGTCCGTCCTGTCTCCCTGTAGCGCTGTCTCAAAGTACAGACATTACAATTTATTGCCCTGGCCACATCTGCGGTCCTCATGCCTCCTTGCAGCATGCCTAAGGCACGTTCACGCAGATGAGCAGGGTCCCTGGGCATCTTTCTTTTGGTGTTTTTCAGAGTCAGTAGAAAGGCCTCTATAGTGTCCTAAGTTTTCATAACTGTGACCTGCCTACCATCTGTAAGCTGTTAGTGTCTTAACGACCGTTCCACAGGTGCATGTTCATTAATTGTTCATTAAACAAGCATGGGAAACAGTGTTTAAACCCTTTACAATGAAGATCTGTGAAGTTATTTGAATTTTTACGAATTATCTTTGAAAGACCTTTTTTTGCTGAGTATAGCTGTGCAGTAACGCTCTCCAGCCAACCTGACAGAGCTTGAAAGGATCTGCAGAGAAGAATGGGAGAAACTCCTCAAATACAGGTATGCCAAGCTTGTAGCGTCATACCCACGAAGACGCGAGGCTGTAATTGCTTTCAAAATTGTTTCAAAAAGGGCTGAGTAAAGGGTCTGAATACTTATGCAAATGTAATACTTCAGTTATAATTTTTTTATAAATTACCACAAATTTCCAAGAACCTGTTTTTTGCTTGTCATTATGGGGTATTGTGTATAGATTGATGACGGGGGAAAAACGATTTAATCCATTTTAGAATACAGCTGTAACCTAACAAAATCTAGAAAAAGTCAAGGGGTCTGAATACTTCCCAAAACCATTTTCTGTTAAAGCAAGGCACCACAGGCTGAAATGAAATTTCCATTCGAATTTTCAAAAAGTAAACAAAAATGTAAACTTGATAAATGTTTATTCTCCTTGGTTTATCATATAACCGTCAATTTGTATGAATTTTAATATCTTTAAAATGGACATACATCAATAATTTCGAAGCTCAGTACATTAATTTTCACCTAATTTCAAAGCCCATTTCATAGTGTTACAAACTGGACTATATTTAGTAACTGAATTTGAAGATATGGTGATTGGGTATAAATAGGGGTTTGGCAGACTAAATTTCCCAAAAGTCAGACTCTTCCCACACGCCAACTCATTTTCTCAGCTTCAGAAGCATCTGCATTCACCACATTTTGTGTGGTTATCCTTAGATACAGTTTAAGTTGGAAGTTTACATACACTTAGGTTGGAGTCATTAAAACTCATTTTTCAACCACTCCACAAATTTCTTCTATAGTTTTGGCAAGTCAGTTAGAACATCTACTTTGTGCATGACACAATTCATTTTTCCAACAATTGTTTACAGACAGATTATTTCACTGTATCACAATTCCAGTGGGTCAGAAGTTTACATACACTAAGTTGACTGTGCCTTTAAACAGCTTGGAAAATTCTAGAAAATTATGTCATAGCTTTAGAAGCTTCTGATAGGCTAATTGACATCATTTGAGTCAATTGGACGTGTACCTGTGGATGTATTTCAAGGCCTACCTTCAAACTCCGTGACTCTTTGCTTGACATTATGGGAAAATCAAAATAAATCAGCCAAGACCTCAGAAAACAAATTGTAGACCTCCACAAGTCTGGTTCATCCTTGGGAGCAATTTACAAACACCTGAAGGTACCACGTTAATCTGTACAAACAATAGTAAGCAAGTATAAACACCATGGGACCACGCAGCCGTCATACCACTCAGGAAGGAGGCACATTCTGTCTCCTAGAGATGAACGTTCTTTGGTGCGAAAAGTGCAAATCAATCCCAGAACAGCAGCAAAGGACCTTGTGAAGATGCTGGAGGAAACATGTACAAAAGTATCTATATCCACAGTAAAACGAGTCCTATATCGACATAACCTGAAAGACCGCTCAACAAGGAAGAAGCCACTGCTCCAAAACAGCCATAAAAAAAGCCAGACTACGGTTTGCAACTGCACATGGGGACAAAGATCGTACTTTTTGGAGAAATGTCCTCTGGTCCGATGAAACAAAAATAGAACTGTTTGGCCATAATGACCATCGTTATGTTCGGAGGAAAAAGGGGGAGGCTTGCAAGCCGAAGAACACCATCCCAACCGTGAAGCACAGGGGTGGCAGCATCATGTTATGTGGGTGCTTTGCTGCAGGAGGGACTGGTGCACTTCACAAAATAGATGGCATAATGAGGATAGAAAATGATTTGGATATACTGAAGCAACATCTCAAGCAACATCAGTCAGGAAGTTAAAGCTTGGTCGCAAATGGGTCTTCCAAATGGACAATGACCCAAAGCATACATCCAAAGTTGTGGCAAAACGGCTTAAGGAGAACAAAGTCAAGGTATTGGGAGTGGCCATCACAAAGCCCTGACCTCAATCCTATAGAAAATTTGTGGGCAGAACTGAAAAAGCCTGTGCGAGCAAGGAGGCCTACAAACCTGACTCAGGTACACCAGCTCTGTGGAGGAGGAATGGGCCAAATTTCATCCAACTTATTGTGGGAAGCTTGTGGAAGGCTACCCAAAACGTTTGACCCAAGTTAAACAATTTAAAGGCAAAGCTACCAAATACTAATTGAGTGTTTGTAAACTTCTGACCCACTGGGAATGTGATGAAAGAAATAAAAGCTGAAATAAATAATTATCTTAACTATTATTCTGACATTTCACATTCTTAAAATAAAGTGGTGATCCTGACCTAAGACGGGAAAGTTTTACTAGGACTAAATGTCAGGAATTGTGAAAAAATGGGTTTAAATGTATTTGGCTAAGGTGTATGTAAACTTCCGACTTCAACTGCATATTCTCCAGAATTGCCCAGAGAAAATTGATATGTTGTCCATTTTTGATTCTACATAACATTTTCTTAGGAAACTTTTTTTTGTTGTCTTTAGTATTTTACAGATAGAAAGATGAAAACAAGTATTTATCCACAATGTGCTTTGGACACGTCCACTCCTGGAATGTCTAAACAAAATGAAACCAAAACATCATCCAGTGTCCATAAAAATGGAATAGCGTGATATGCAAATATTCACATATGTAATGAGATATCACCATATTTGCATATTTTAAAGGGATATTTTGGAATTTTAACAACGAGACCCTTTATTTACTTCCCTAGGGTCAGACGAACTTGTGGATGCCATTTTTATGTCTGTCTGCAGTACGAACGAAGCTCGAGGTAGTTTCACAAGCCAATACTAACTAGTGTTCGCACAATGACTGGAAGTCTATGGGTATCTACTTCGTCAATGCGCTGATGCTAGTTAGCAACTTCCTTCAAACCGCAAGCAGAGACATAAATGGTATCCTCAAGTTCATCTGACTCTGGGGACGTAGATAAATGGCCTCATTGCCAAAATCTTGAAGTATCCCTTTAATAAAATATTTCTGAAAAGTTAAATATACAAAAAAGTAATGTGTCTACATTTAACTGGTAAAATCTGAGAACCAGCCTGTTTGTGCTACCATACCAACTCCTTACCCCTTGTCACTCATTGGCATAACAACAATGAAGTTGGCTAGAGCACAAACAGATTTGGGACTAGCCTACTTTTCTCTTACCTGGATTCTTGTCCATGTTTCCTTCCAACCTGGGACAATTGGGTTGAGATAGCAGAAGTGACTCGACCCTGTTCTGTCAGACTCCTGGCCATCTTTGATATTGATTATGTTGATATGACTTCCTGTGAAAATTGCAAGTTGTGAGGGCACCGACTGTATTTATCAGCAAACTTCTGAATGCTTTGCACAATCTGCTAGCGAGCCAACCAAAGTCAAGCTGGACATTGGCTTTCATGACAGGGCTTAGCTAGTAACTACATATCTACTAGCTTATGTAACGTAAGTGAGACACCAGAAACAGACCACGATTGAAGTATTTGGCTAACGCTAGCTGACTTGGTTATAGCCGAAGATGTATGTTATAGCGAACGTCAGCTAAGCAAGTAAAGAGTGTGGAATGTGGACTCGGAGGGTTGCAGCAGCTGGCTAGCTAATGTTAGTTTGTGGTACTAGTTTAACTTTCCATTTTAATCACTTACCTAGCTAGAGTGTATTATATATATATATAATCCAATGACTGTATATAAAAAGGGTCTAATCTCACCTGGATACTGACAGAATAGCTAACGTTAGTTCGCTAGCATGCAGGCTAGCTATAACGTTAGTTCACCTGGCTGGACCAGTTAAACGTTTGCTAAATTTGCTCGATAACTTGCCTCATCGCAAACAAAAAGTTAGCATCACGCATTTGAAATTGGCTATCAATTCCCCACCCCGCTTCAAATTACCTAGCTAGCTATATACTATACCTGAGATTTGGTGTGTCCCTAATATACACAAAAGCACAATTAGCAAAACTATTTTGGAGAGGGGTCCATTTTTCCATTTCATGTATCCCGCCATGACAGAAGTCTACACCGAAACCACGTGGTTCTTGTTACAGAAACAACTACCCAATCACATAAGAGGTAAACTGTTCCGATACATTCAAGATGTGAATGTTTATGAATTTGTAGAAATTATGCGAAAATAAGACATTATGGGCACAGAAAGAACCAATCTTGATTGTAAGTATATTTGTTATCGGGGTATATTTTCTACTCGTGTCATGTTTATTTGAAAGACTGTAGATGATAAATAAATCACACCTTGGTCTGTGGAAGAAAAAAAATCTAATGCGTCACAATCTACTTGAAAAGGTACAATATTTTCTGTTCTGTCTTTCTACCACAGGGGACAGCCATCCGCTTACCTTAAAGGTAAAGTGGCTCGATTTTCAGTCAATTGCTGTAGGTGGTGTTTCTATATCACATACACCTCATCACCCTTTGATGTTGTGAATTATTACACTACATAACATGAAGGACTTTATTCACATGCACTTTATGTTCTGCAATAGTGCTGACCGCTTGGTCCCTCAACGCAGATGGTTAACTACTATAGGAAGCCTAGGCAGAGAGCTCTGTAATTATTGTACAAATGTGTTTTTTCAACTTTTTACATTTTATTTTGATAACAATTAGTTTTTATTGCGTATATCTGGTGGTTTTGACCCAGGGATTTGCGGTTGACTGACAGGTTAAATATTTTTGGCTTGGCTAGCTAGCTAATGTTTTAGTTTTAAAAAATGCACCTAGAGGGACACATTACCAGCTTTTTTGTTTCACCTTGCTGCCAGTTCGTGATCATTTGAGAACTTAATGAATACAGCAGTGCTGAGGCAGTAGAGGGCTTGTAAGTGAGGACGACTGGCTACTATTCTGAACTTTGTGTGGTGATCTTTTTGGTGCCCAGAGCTGCTGAGGCATCAACCAAGTGGGGGCTACACAGAGTGGAAACCCAGTGGTTATAAAACAGGCTGGTTCCCAGACTTGCCCTCTACAAGATCATCAGCAAACTCCATCAATATCATCTACCATCCTCTGACCAGCTCCCTTCACCAGCCATGAACTGACCCTCTCCATCTTCAGATGATGCAGCATTCAAAGACTTCATCTCTCTTGGTTGACCTGCCATGATACTGTACATTGCTTGTTTGTTTTTTGCTCTTGAATCGCTTTGAGATGAAGAAGCTCTTCTTCATCTTCTTTTTTTTCTTCTTCTTCTGTGGATTTTATACGCCGGTTGGCAACCAACTTTAAGGTGCATTATCGCCACAAACTGGACTGGAGTGTGGACCAGAGACAGTGAAGGTCTAAATCCTACCCAATAATCTAATCTCCCTAAGGAAAGGAAATACATCATTAAATACTACATTCACTTAATCCTGGCACTTCAACCCCATTACTCCACAAATCCAATAACATTTGCTCCCTTTCTCTCACATATTTCTGGCACTGAAATAGAACATGTTCCACTGCCTTCATCTTCTCCTGACAATGATCACACCTCCCAGTCGAATGTTTCCCCACCACTTTCAATGTACTATTTAGCCTTTATGTCCCAGTCGCAGCCTTGTGACTACACTTTCCTCCCTTCTCTCTTGGCCTGAAGACCTCTCTGCCTCCAACTTTTCCTGGATCTTATACAGGTGTCTTCCCTTACACACCCTGTTCCACAACTCTTGCCACTTATTTTTAACCACTGTTCTTATTAATCCCTTGGTTTCTGCTTTACTGATTGACAGTTCCATCTCAACATTAGGATGTTTAAGAGCCTGCCCTGGCAATAATATCCACTTCCTCGTTCCCCTCTACTCCCTATGAAAAGCTCTGTAGAAATGTAATGTAGAAATGTAATAACTTATTATTATTATCACTGATTAGTCCATTATTAATGTAGGCCGCTCTGTGTAGTGTCGCTCTGTAGTACAGGAAGTCTATAGCTTTCCGCAGAGAAACACTGAGCACTACATGACTCAGAGATCCTCTGATATCATCCCCTATGTCACAGGGAACAGCACTATCTGTAGCCCTTAAAAGAATTTGGTCTTGTTGCTCTTTGCTCTTTTCAAAATAGAAACACTGTAGAACATTGACTACAATATTGTCTGTGAGTAGGCTAATGTTGTTGAGCCTATATAGTTGAATCTTAAATGAAAATAAAATGTTCACACTACAAGATTAACACCATGTAATATAGTGTGAATGCGACCAACTTGTGAATGCGACCAACTTGTGAATCACCATGTGTACTCTTTCAGAATTGTGATCATGACTACGTCCCCTGGCCTTCGAAAACCTTATCCCCATGCAACACAGCTTTTGAGAGCTCTGATCAGCTCACTCCTATGTGTGCCTGCCCTGCCCTATATAATGGAGCCATATACGGGGAGCTATATAATGGAGCTATATACGGGGAGCACCAGTACCAGATCAATGTGCAGAGGTACGTGGTACTTATGTACATGAAAGCAGGATAAAGTAACAAGGCATCCAGATAGATAATAATAAGAGTAAAATAAAGAACAGTAGCAGCAGCAAATGATGAGTGTAAAAGTGTGTGTGAGTGTGCGTGTGTGTGTTTGTTTGTGTTGTGGCGGGTTGCGTGTTATGTGTGTGTGTATGTGCGCGTCTGTAGTGTTTGAATATGTGAGGGATTTGTGTGAGAGTGACAGTGTAGTGTGTATATGGTGTGTATATAAAGTCTAGTGAGTGAGCGTAGGGTCAGTGCAAGATAGAGTCAGTGCAGATAGTTTGGGTACCATTAATTGACTATTTAGCAGTCTGGTTATTAAACAGTTATGGCTTGTGGGTAGAAGCTGTCTCAGAGCCTGTTGGTCCTTGAGCCGATGCTCCGGTACCATTTGCCGGATGGTAGCAGAGTGAACAGTCTATGGCTTGGGTGGAGTCTGAATTTTTCGTGCCTTCCTTTGACACCGCCTGCTATAGAGGTCATGGATGGCACGGAGCTCGGCCCCAGTGATGTAGTGGGCTGTCCGCACCACCCTTTGTTGTGCTTTGCGGTCAAGGGTGGTGCAATTGCCATACCAAGCGGTGATGTAGCCAGCCATGATGCTCTCGATGGTGGAGCTGTTGAACTTTTTGAGGACCTGAGGGCCCATGGCAAATCTTTTCAGCCTCCTGAGGGGGAGGAGGTGCTGCCGTGCCCTCTTCATGACTGTGTTGGTGTGTGTGGACCATGTTAAGTCCTTCGTGATGTGGACTCCAAGGAACTTAAAGCTCTCGACTCGCTCTACAACAGCTCTGTCGATGTGGATGGGGTCGTGCTCTCCCCTCTTTCTGCTATAGTCCATGATCAGGTCCTTGGTCTAACATGCTGACCACACCGCTCGTGTCGCTAGCGGTACACCTACACTGCTCTCGTGCCTTAGCGAGCATTTGCGTGGCCAGGCGCTAGAATATTTGTGACGGTCAATGCGCTGCAAGTCTGGCCTCTCCCATCTTCTCATTGGTTTTTAGGAGCATATACACACGTGGGTGATTGAAAGATGAACTGACATCCACACTCCAGTTGGTTGTAGTAATGCACCGTAAAGTTGGTTGCCAACCGCCATATAAAGTCCAAAGAAGTAAAAAAGAAGCCTGAGGAAGGAGGAGAGATGACGAGAAAGTAATTCGGTTTACCGTTTTATCTGTGGATTCATTGTCGGAGTAGAAGACCTTGTGATTTCAGGTAAAATAACAACCCAATGTTTATATCCCAGAACAAATTAGGTAGCAACAGCTAGCTAGCTAGCTAAATTGCCATAAATGTTTTAACGCTTTTCGACCTGTCCCCAGATTAATATAATTGGTTCAGAGTATGTTTTGATATTTCAACCTACGTGTTCTGATCATGTCTAGTGTGGGGGTACAAAATCAACATGCGCGCGATGGCGCGCATGCGGTTTGGTCAGCATGTTACTGACATTGAGGGAGAGGTTGTTGTCCTGGCACCACATCCTCTCTGTAGGCTGACTAATCTACGTTTGTGATCAGGCCTACCACCGTCTTGTAGTCAGCAAACTTGATGACGGTGTTGGAGTCGTGTGCGGCCACGCAGTCAAATCAAACTTTATTTGCCACATTTGCCGAATACAACAAGTGTAGACTTTACCGTGCAATGCTTACTTACAAGCCCTTAACCAACAGTGCAGTTCAAGGAGAAGAAAATATTTACCAAGTAGGCTAAAATAAAAAGTAACACAATAACGAGGCTATATACAGGGGCACCGGCACTGAGTCAGTGTGCAGGGGTAAAGGCTAGTTGGGGTAATCTGTACATGTAGGTGGGGGCGAAGTAACTATGTATAGGTAACTATCGAACAGCGAGTAGCAGCAGTTTACAAGAGGTGTGTGTGTGGGGGGGGGGGTCAATGTAAATTGTCCGGTGGCGATATTTATGAATTGTTCAGCAGTCTAATGGCTTGGGGGTAAAAGCTGTTGAGGAGCCTTTTGGTCCTAGACTTGGCGCTCCGGTACCACGGAGCAGAGAAAACAGTCTATAACTTGGGCGACTGGAGTTTCTGACAATTTTATGGGCTTTCCTCTGACACCGCCTATGATATAGGTCCTGGATGGCAGGAAGCTTGGCCCGTTTGCACTACCCTCTGTAGCGCCTTACGGTCAGATACCGAGCAGTTGCCATACCAGGCAGTGATGCAACCAGTCAGGATGCTCTCGATGGTGCAGCTGTAGAACCTTTTGAGGATCTGGGGGCCCATTTCAAATCTTTTCAGTCTCCTGAGGGGGAAAAGGTTTTGTCGTGCACTCTTCACGACTGTCTTGGTATGTTTGGACCATGATACTTCGTTGATGTGGACACCAAGGAACTTGAAACTCTCAATCCGCTCCACTACAGCTCTGTCGATGTTAATGGGGCCTTTTCCTGTAGTCCACGATCAGTTGCTTTGTCTTGCTCACATTGAGGGAGAGGTTGTTGTCCTGTCACCACACTGCCAGTTCTCTGACCTCCCCCCTATAGGCCATCTCATCGTCGTCGATGATCAGGCCTACCACTGTTGTGTCGTCAGCAAACTTAATGATGGTGTTGGAGTCGTGCTTGGCCAGGCAGTCGTGGGTGAACAGGGAATACAGGAGGGGACTAAGTACACACCACTGAGGGGCCCCAGTGTCAAGGATCAACGTGGCAGACGTGTTGTCTACTCTTACCACCTGGGGGCGGCCCGTCAGGAAGTCCAGGATCCAGTTGCAGAGGGAGGTGTTTAGTCCCAGAGTCCTTATCTTAGTGATGAGCATGTCTTTTGCATGTTTGATGTCTCGTCGGAGGTCGTAGTGGGATATCTTATGTGTGTCCATGTCCCGTTCATTGTAAACAGTAATTTTAGCCTTTATCCCAGCGCGGATGTTGCTTGTATGGCATCTTTCTTGGTTGGGATACGTTGTTATAGTCACGGCGGGGAGTGATATTGACTATGCACTTATTGATGAAGCCTGTGACTGTTGTGGTAACTCCTCAATGTTATCAAATATATCATGGAACATACCCCAGTCTTTACTAGTGAAACTTGTCTTGTAGCCTCGCGTCTGTTTCGTCCGAGCACTTCTGTATTGAGCGCAACAAATGGATTGATTTAATTATTTCAGTCGTCACTAAGTTAAGTCTACTACACATTTGTTTTAGGCCTACAGTTACATTAAGAAGTGAATGCATTTTACAGGCTAGGGCATCACTGATGAAATTAAATGAATAGTGCTTCGCCTTGAAATATTACAGGCTCAACTGATAGGCCTAATAACTGTTGTGCAAATGGAACTGCTACTGTGTGTACTGTGGATGATAGTGAAACTAGTTGTTGACGGTCATTTTCCATGACCACTTTTTTAATGCTTTCTGGAACCAGATTAGATCATGGAGGGCAATTTAGAGAGGGAGGGGCTTATAAAACGGAGAATTGCTTCGTCAACTTCCCCAACAACTTGTTTCCAAATTTCAACCAACGCCTCACATCGCTTCGCCGCCTCTACTTTTCCAACTTGAAAACAAAGGTAAGTGTTACTTCATTCAAGTTTGTTTTTTCAATTCTTTGATGTTATATGACTGTTAAATCTGAAATCAATAAAGAAAGAAAAGGTTAGAGAAAGGGGGAACAAATGTTTCGAGAATGCGGAAACGACACGTTTCATTTAAGCTGTTGTCTAATATACCTTTGTTGTCTTTACGGTTACTTAGTAGTCAACTTAACTAATTGAATTTGGTTACGAACGATAAGCTAGAATAATAGTTACATTGTATCCTGCGCCATCTGATTTAACGGTTTGGTTGGTCATTGTTGCCTCAGCGATGGGTGTCGCAGTCTTGATTTTAAAACGTTAATTTAAAAAAAGTCCGAATTCCTATTAGGCTCCCCAGTCAGTAATTGTTCCAATATCAATTGTTTACTCTCTTTGATTTAATAAGCCCATTTGTCACGTCAATCTTGAGGCCTTTCAGGGCTAGCGGCAGAACGAATCAATTGTACGGATCTTTGATTTCCATCGGCGGGCACGTTTTCACTGGGCCCCATGTGTGCAGGCGCTTGCGCGTTGACATTTTTTAAAGGGGTGTAATAGTAAAGAACATAGGCTGCTCGTGTGTTTCAAATTTGGGGAAGCTTACATTTTAGCCTACCATTTCTACCGATCTGCGTGCCAGTTATGATCATTTTTATATGCGCATTTTCGTGGAACAGTTACATTTCAATAACGTTTTCATTTCTCAAAGTCATTGTCATGTGTTTAATAATAAAAATCTGAAGTAAAATAATACAAATCTTAAAGTTTAATTTCAAACATGGCGAGAGCACTAGCCTCTGCCATATGGACACATTAATGCACTGTGCTCCATTGGCGGCTAAATAAATGAGAGCATAGAACTCCGAGAGACTATAGGCCAGTGTAGCAGTAGGCATATCTTCCATAGTCAACTAACTAAAATGCATAGGCATAAAGCCGACAATTTAAAAACAGTGAAATATCCGGATAAAAATGCAGGTTCTTTCAATCACATGAATCTCTCTACTCCGCCTGTCTGCCTCCCTTTCGATCTGTCTTGATTAGTTATTGAAGTCCAACGTATTAAAATCATGACTGGGTCTGGCCCAAAGCTGTAGCTAGCGACTTTCCAATATTATATCAACTAGCCTATTCAAACTTGTGTAAAAGTAAAGATACCTTAATAGAAAATGACTCAAGTGAAAGTAACCCAATAAAATACTACTTGAGTAAAAGTATTTGGTTTTAAATATACTTAAGTATAAAAAAACAAATGTCATTGCTAAAATATACTTAAGAATCAAAAGTAAAAGTATACCTAATTTCAAGTTCCTTTATTAGGCAAACTATTCCTACCATTACAAAGTTTGGGGTCACTTAGAAATTTCCTTGTTCTTGAAAGATATATGTTTTTTCATTTAAAATAACATCAAATTGATCAGAAATACAATGTTATTAATGATTAATCTAGCTGGAAACGGCTGATTTTTAATGGAATATCTACATAGGCGTGGAGTCCCATTATCAGAAACCATCACTCCTGTGTTCCAATGACACATTGTGTTAGCTAATCCAAGTTTATTATTAAAAGCCTAATTGATCATTAGAAAACCCTTTTGTAATTGTTAGCACAGCTGGAAACTGTTCTGATTTAAAGAAGCAATAAAACTGTCCTTTAGACTAGTTGAGTATCTGGAGCATCAGCTTTTGTGAGTTCGATTACAGGCTCAACATGGCGCACAACGCTGTGTACTACTCCCTTCACAGAAAGCTCTAACCAGAATATAAAGGAGTGGGCGGCCCCGGTGCACAACTGAGCTAGAGGACAAGTACATTAGAGTGTCTAGTTTGAGATATAGACACCTCACAAGTCCTCAACTGGCAGCTTCATGAGATAGTACCCGCAAAACAGTACCTGCAAAACACCAGTCTCAACGTCAACAGTGAAGAGGTGACTCCGGTCTGCTGGCCTTCTAGGCAGCGTTGCAAAGGAAATGCCATATCTCAGACTGGGCAATACAGCAAACAAAGTGAGGCTGTATACAAGGGGTACCGGTACAGAGTAAATGTGCGGGGGCACCAGTTAGTTGAGGTAATATGTACATGTACAAGATTTAAAGTGACTGCATTGATAATAGAGAGTAGCAGCAGTGTAAAAGAGGGGTCTGGGTAACCCTTTGATTAGCTGTTCAGGAGTCTTATGGCTTGGGGATAGAAGCCTTTTGGACCTAGACTTGGCGCTCCGGTACTGCTTGCCGTGTGATAACAGAGAGAATCGTCTATGACTAGGGTGGCTGGAGTCTTTGACAATTTTTGGGGCCTTCCTCTGACACTGCCTGTTATAGAGGTCCTGGATGGCAGGAAGCTGCTAATCATTCAAAATGTAATGAGTACTTTTGCATGTCAGGGGAAAATGTATGGAGTAAAAAGTACATTATTTTCTTTAGGAATATAGTGAAGTTAAAGTAGTCCAAAATCTAAATTGTAATACAGATACCAAAAAAAAAAAAAACTACGTAAGTAGTATTTTTACTTGAGTACTTTACACCACTGAACAGCAATTAAAAAAATATATATATGTATATGTATGTATATGTATGTATATGTATGTATATGTGTATATATATATATGCTACTGATTCTCTGGTCATGCTCCCTGGTGAAGTATTTTGAATGATTTTATTCAGACAGGAGTAACTGTATAATTTAGGCGAAACATCAATTTACTTTGAGCAATCCAGCATCCTAAAGGTGTCCTGCATGCTTGCCAGCCGAAAAAGTTCGGAAGAGTTTGTGCATATATTATGACAACAATTTGTGACGTTCTTGTTCGTTTTGGACTTCAGCACGTTTTTTCGGCTGTTCCGGCACAACATTTTTCTGGAGGCAAACTAAAGTAGTATCCGTCTACGCCCCTTCGTCAGTGATTGGTCAACAGTGAGATTTTTCACAAGATTATTTCTTTCAACGAGAGAGGACTTGTTTTCATGCACATTTTCTAATAAAAAAACACTACATCAAACATCTTAGTCACACAACTTTACATCTAAGAGCTCCTTGGAAAAACGTCTAAATTAATGACTCTTAACAATGCACTGTGAACCAGCCAACTTTACTCTCCAATTCGCAAGGGGCTGAAACCAGAGATCTGTATATAATGACAAGATGCTCATGTCTCCGCCTAACAATGGGAGTATTTGTCCCAGAGGCAGGCGACAAGATTAGGTCTGCATATAATTCCCATAAACTCATTTTGGTTTATCCTGGACATATTTTGGCAAGTGTGATCCCTTTTGCTTTGCCTCTTCCTCTCTGCTGAAACTATATCAACAGAGAAAGCATCTGGGTGAGTGAAACAGCGCCTCCCTAAATGTAGCCCATGTATCTGATGCTGTGTGACATGCCATACTCTTTTGGTCCAGACAGCATTAGATACAAGGTCTACACATACTGAGACAGAGGGGCGCTGTTTTGCTCGCTCAGATGCTTTAACTGAGATTGATGAATCTTTCTGTCGGCGTGCGTCTCAGTCAAATAAATGATCAATATTTTATTTGTACGGGCAAGGAGGTACGGTAGGGCGGGCCTGGCCCCCTAAGGCCTACCCATAACGCCGGCCCTGCAGGCCTTTCCAGCTCTGTGAACTAAAGTAGCCTAATCTGAAATGGGACCGATTTTTACAAACAATTAACTAAATTGAATAGCCTATGGTGGCCTCTTAATGACCTGTGTCACCCAATAGACACTGAACAAAAATATAAACGCCACATGCAATCATTTTTAATATTTTACTGATTTACAGTTAATGAGGAAATCAGTCAATTTAAATAAATTCATTAAGCCCTAATCTATGGGTTTCACTTGACTGGAAATACAGATATGCATCTGTTGGTCACAGATAACTAAAAAAAAAAAAGAGCATGCATCAGCAAACCAGTCTGTATCTGGTGTGATCACCATTTTCCTCACGTAGCGCGACACATCTCCTTCACATAGAGATGATCGGGCTGTTGATTGTGGCCTTTGGGATACTGTCCCATTCCTCTTCAATGGCTGTCCCAAGTTGCTGGATTTTGGTGGGAACCGGAACAACGCTGTCGTACATGTCAATCCAGAACATCCCAAACATGCTCAATGGGTGAAATGTCTGAGTAGCAGGCCATGGAAGAAGTGGGACATTTTCAGTTTCTAAGAATTGTGTACAGATCCTTGTGACGTGGGGCCGTTTATTATCATGCTGAAACATGAGGTAATGGCAGCGGATGAATGGCAAGACAATGGTCCTCAGGACCCCGTCACGGTATCTTTGTGCATTTAAATTGCATTCGATAAAATACAATTGTGTTCATTGTCCGTAGCTTATGCTTATGCCTACCCATACCATAACCCCACCGCCACCATGGGGCACTCTATTCACAAGGTCTGCCATCTTCCCGGTACAGTTGAAACCGGGATTCATCCGTGAAGATCACACCCACTGACGTTGGTTACGACTCCAAACTGCTTTTATTGCCTCCAGCACACGGTGCACCTGCGGAATGATCATGCTTCTTGATATGCCACACCTGTCAGGTGGATGGATCATCTTGACAAAGGAGAAATGCTCACTAACAGGAATGTAGACATACTTTACCAGTCAAAAGTTTGGACACCTACTCATTCCGGGGTTTTTCTTAATTTTTAAAACTATTTTCTACATTGTAGAATAATTGTGAAGACATAAACTATGAAATAACACATGGACTCATGTAGTATGCAAAAAAGTGTTAAACAAATCAAAATATATTTTAGATTCTTCAAAGTAGCCACCCGTTGCCTTGATGACAGCTTTGCACACTCTTGGCATTCTCTCAACCAGCTTCAACTGGAATGCTTTTCCAGCAGTCTTGAAGGAGTTCCCACATATGCTGAGCATTTGTTGGCTGCTTTTCCTTCACTCTACAGTCCAACTCATCCCAAACCATCTCAATTGGGTTGAGGTCAGGTGATTGTGCAGAACTCCATCACTCTCCTTCTTGGTCAAATAGCCCTTACACAGCCTGGAAGTCTGATGGGTCATTGTCCTGTTGTGTGTTTAGCAGAGCTAAACAGAGCTAAACACACTAGGCCTAGGCGATGAAACAACAAGTGATATCCTAAAACTCCTCTACACCATTTTGTATTTGTAATACATAATAACAATAATAATAGTAATAATTCTTTAGTCTCACTAGTTAAAATGTATTTTTCTTTGTCTTGAGCCAGGGTCTTGATCCGGACTCACCATGGGTGTCGAGGGAAGAATGAAATGTGTGAAGTACCTACTCTTCTTTTTCAACTTCATCTTCTGGGTGAGTAATGCAGGTGGAGGTTTGGAATCCTGACTGGCTAGGATGTGCTGCTTCTGGCCTTTTGAATTCTGTACATCTGGTGGCACTAATACAACCTATATCTAGATTGATTGTGAAATGCCTCTGACACTCAGTTAACACAGCTCATGATTCATTAAGGAAGTTTCACAGTTCCTCGAACTGAAATAGTTTTAATGTGGTGTATTAGTTTGGTCCATGTGATATGTTCAAGACAAGTTAGGTAATTGGTAGGCTTACTAAGAAAAGTCCCTTTCATTAATACTGAAAATGAACATCTACAAATCTGTAAAAGGGCATGTGATCATCATGACTCTTTACAGCTGTAAAAGTTATACAAGCCTCCTCCACAACTGTCAGTTGTGATGTAGTTAGATATGCCACAAAATGAAATTTTTATGTTTGGTGTGGGACTGAGAGCAAGGTTTCTCACTTTCCGTTAGCTTACCTCAGTTTCTGAGCCTCTTAATTGTTTGGCATTAAACTGTTATTGTAGTTACTTGACCCAGTTTATATGTAGCCTACAGCTGGTTGTGTATTTTTTTTAAATCTATTTATTTCCAACTTGCCAAGACTGTCATTGCTTAGTCTTGTAGTTCTATTGTAAGGCCAATACGCAGGAGTCTGTCAGCTGACCCAGGACACACACGCACGCACACAAACTCCTATTGGAAATATAAAAAATTGTGTTAATGTTTAACTTCTAAAATTCTATTGAAAGAGGAAGTAATGACTTGAGAGGGAGGGTGGGAGTGAGTGAGTGAGCATGTGATGAATCTGAGTCTTGTGACCTGTTCAAAGTGTTATGAAAATATCATGTGACTTGTCCTTTTTTTTATGGTCTGCATTCACTGATACAAAGCCTTCATGTGAAAGTTAAGATCTCTTGACTAATCCATGAGCTATGTTGTAATAAGAGGTCAGAAACCGCATGCGCATCGCTCTGTCCCCGTTTAACAAACACCCATCTATTTTTGTGACTACCTGGCCCTACCATTTTGTTTTTGAAGTATTGAAACCAAACCATATGATTATGAAGGTGACTAAGAAGGATTTAGATTACAAATAAATAAATTGTGAAGCTTTTGCGAGTGCTGCACACTAGGCTGACAGGAACATTAAGCGCCCAACATTTAAACATTTCCTTTTTATTAAATCATTATTGTGCAAATAGGCTTTGACTTATTCTGAGTTAAATACAAATGAAACAAAACATGCCTTATTCGGTTGTCTACAATGCCTTTGAATTCAGTTTTAGAAACACAAGTTTGGCCAGAATCTGTGGCTTGCGGCTCGTGTGATGGTGCCTGGAGAGCAGGCCAGTAGCGGTAAATACCGCGCTTGCAGAGCCACTGGGGATGCTAAACAACCGTCAGGCCACTCTTGCCAGGCTGGGCATGGATGCAGAGTTGTTTTTGTATTTTTCTATAGTTAGGCAAAATAACCACACCAAAACGGGAAGCGTCTTTGAACGAGGTAAAATGTCAGGCCTATTGTGCCAAAATCAATGACAGCGTATTGAATAGATAATAGAACAAACAAGAACAAAACTTAAGAGATTAGGGGTTTTGTTTATAAATACTTTGCTAGAACAACACACTTAGCTAGCTTCCCACCTCGTTCCTTTCTGTTAGCATGTGCACATAGTAAAACATCATGCTTTCTAAAAAATACACTTTTCCTGATTATTTAGTTGTGGATGCTACATCACTCCCTTTCTTGGTCCTTCCTCCTTTGTAAGTCACCCTAATTTTTGCACCGCTGTGATTTATCAGTTTCTTTATGAAAATATTTAGCTAACTCCATGACGGTAGTTAAAGCAAGGGGCTATAGCAGCACACAAGTAGCCTACAAATGCATGCTGAGCTGGGCGTGTCCAGAACTCGTGAAGTGTGCACTATTGGAGCGGGCGAGAAGGCCAATGCTCCAGTATTTGGGGCAATTCGCTCCGCACTCCACTCTTCTCACATACTCTGCTAAAAAGCAAACATTGGTGACCTATAAAGCTTTACCACTTGCTCTGTAATGTGAGTAGCATTTTGATTTCAAAAACTTTTTTTGAAACCTTAATTTACATATGTAGAAAAATATAAACATGAATATTCAACATAAATTTGACAAACAAAATTGTTTCAATATCGTTGAACATAATATACTGTACAGACATATCGAAGTTCAAGAGTGGGATCTCTTTGTCTTGTTCCTAGCTCCTAAGCAACTTTGCACTTTATGTGTGTTATTTGCTCAAAGTTTTTTGCATTATTACCTATAACTTTTGGATATTAGATTTGTGGTCACTCACTGGCATTTTGACCAGAAATACGACATTCCTAAATTGTATCCTTTATTCGTCATTGTGGCAGTTTACAGGAACTCAAGTCCTTTTGTTAGTTAACCTGACCTAGAATACCTCCCAATCAAATGCTGACCGCATTACCTCCTGAGAGAATTCTCTTCGGTCATCGTCACAGCCGTGTATATTCCCCCTCAAGCCGATACCACGACGGCTCTTAAGAAACTACACTGGACTTTGTGCAAACTGGAAACCGCATATCCTGAGGCAGCATTTATTGTAGCTGGGAACTTTTAATAAAGCAAATCTGAAGAAAATGAGACCAAAGTTTTATCATCTCTCCTGCGCAACTCGCGCCTCAAACGCTCAACCATTGTTACTCTCTTTTCCGGGACGGCTGCAAAGCTCTTCCCCGCCCTCCCTTCGCCAAATCAGATCACGCGTCCATTTTGCTCCTCCCGTCCTATATGCAGAAACTAAAACCGGAACTATCCGTGGTAAGGACAGTTCAACGTTGGTCTGACCAATTGGAATCTATGCTTCATGATTGTTTTGATCACGTGGACTGGGATATGTTCCAGGTTGCCTCTGGTAATAACATTGACGTATACACTAACTCTGTGACTGAGTTCATCAGGAAGTGCATTGGGGATATTGTTCCCATATTACCTCCACCTTACCTGACACCCTAGACCCACTGCAATTTGCATACTGGCCCACTAGCTCCATGGAGGATGTAATCGCATTGCCTTATCCTATCTGGACAAGGGGAATACCTAGGTACCCTCGAAGATCATCACTAAATTCTGGGCCCTGGGTCTGAACCCCGCCCTGTGCAACTGGGTCCTGGACTTCCTGATGGGCTGCCCCCAGGTGTTGAAGGTAGGCAACAACACCTCTGCTACGCTGATACTCAACACAGTTCCCACAAGGGTGCGTGCTCAGTCCCCTTCTGTACTCCCTGTTCACCCATGACTGCGTGGCCACGCATGTCTCTAACTCAATCATCAAGTCTGCAGACAACACAACAATGGTAGACCTGATTACCAACAATGACAAGACTGTCCACAGGGAGGAGGTGATGGCCTTGGCGGAGTGGTGCCAGGAAAATAACGTAAACAAAACGAAGGAGCTGATTGTGGACTTCAGGAGACAGCAGAGGGAGCACGTCCCATCCACATAAACAGGGCTGCAGTAACGGTGAAACGTTTTTCATATTCCTTGGTGTATATTCTAAAATAAGTAAATATTTTCTAGAAATAGGCATGGAATAATTGATGAGACAACCCATATTCAATAATAGCTTAGGAAAATAACCCAAACTAAAAACATTTCTTTGAATTACCTTGCTTAAACCTAGTGATGCTTTGTGACATCCCTCTGGTAGTGGATCAAAACAAACCTAAAACCAACAGACAAACAAACAACCATGGGGAAACAATAGAAAAATTCAGACACTGGCCTCAATTAGGCATTGATCTATACAAACAAATCATTCTGTAATTGCAAAATGTCATCGGAATACAATATCGAATTAAACAAACATTCCAAAGGATACAGACATTGACAATCTGAAATGGTCCAGCCGCACAGACGGTGTGGTGTTGCGCCTCTTCAACCTCAGGAGGCTTAAGCAATTCGGCTTGGCCCCTAAGAACCTCAAACTTTTAGATGACCCGTTGAGAGCATTCTTTTGGGCACTATCACCGCCTGATACGGCAACTGCACCGCCCGCAACCACAGGGCTCTCCAGAGGTCACACTGTCTGCCCTCAGGACATCTAAAGCACCCGGTGTCACAGGAAGCCAAGAAGATCAAGGACCTCAGCCATGGCCTGCCCCCCCCCCCCCCACACCACCATCTAAAAGCTGGGCCCAAGAGAATGAAAAACAGCTTTTATCTCAAGGCCATCAGTGTGTTAGTCACCATTAGCAGGCCTCTGCCCAGTACCCTGCCTTGAACTTTAGTCACGGTGACTAGTCTCCTACCACCCGGTTACTCAACCAGCACCTTAGAGGCTGCTGCCCTATGTTCATACTTTCTGAAGGCCCTTTAACTATTGCTGTACATTTACCATTCTATTCTACAGATATACTACATATTCTATCCATATACTGTCTATGTCCCATCAATCAGTACATTCAGAAAGTATTCAGACCCCTCAACCTTTTTCAAAAAAAAAGATTAACGTTAGACTATAAGTAATTTTTAAAAATCCTCTTCAATCTACACACTATACCACACAATGACAAAGCAAAAACAGGTTTTTAGAAATTTTTGCAACTGTATTAAAATGGTCAAATAAACCTTATTTACATAAGGATCCAGACCCTTTGCTATGAGACTTGAAATTGAGCTCAGGTGCATCCCATCTCCATTGATCTTTCTTGATTGAGATTGACTGGACATGATTTGGAAAGGCGGTGCAAGTCAGAGCAAAAACCAAGCCATGAGGTCGAACGAGTTGTCTGTAGCGGTCCGAGACAGGATTGTGTTGAGGTACAGATCTGGGGATGGATACCAAAACATGTCTGCAGCATTGAAGGTCCCCAAGGACACAGTGGCCTTGTCATTATGGGTTATTGTGTGTAGATTGAGGAGCAAAAACTATTTAATCCATTTTAGAATAGGGCTGTACCGTAACAAAATGTGGGAAAAGTAAATATAATACTTTCCGAATGCACTGTATATATTAATAATCCAGACATCTGACATTGCTCTTCCTCTTACATTTAACTTGGTAGATTTTTGTTTTCTCTTTCTTTTTTTTCTTAAAATACATTTTACCCCCTTCTCCCCAATTTTCGTGGTATCCAATTGCTAGTAATTACTATCTTGTCTCATCGCTACAACTCCCGTACGGGCTCGGGAGAGACGAAGGTCGAAAGCTATGCGTCCTCCGAAGTACAACCCAACCAAGCCGCACTGCTTCTTAACACAGCGCGCCTCCAACCCGGAAGCCAGCTGCACCAATGTGTCGGAGGAAACACTGTGTACCTGGCCCCCTTGGTTAGCGCGCACTGCGCCCGGCCCGCCACAGGAGTCGCTGGAGCGCGATGAGACAAGGATATCCCTACCGGTCAAACCCTCCCTAACCCGGACGACGCTATGCCAATTGTGCGTCGCCCCACGGACCTCCCGGTGGCGGCCGGCTGCGACAGAGCCTGGGCGCGAACCCAGAGACTCTGGTGGCGCAGATAGCACTGCGATGCAGTGCCCTAGACCACTGCGCCACCCGGGAGGCCCATGTATTTTCTTTTATCGTTAGATATTATTGCACTGTTGGAGCTAGAAACATAAGCATTTCGCTACAACCACAATAACATCTGCTAAATGCGTGTATGTGACAATACGATTTGATTTCTTCAAATATTCTTCTCAGGTGTTTAATGGCACACTACATTTCTTTTTACATGATAATCTTAGTGAGTATTTGTATTGCAAGGCTACAATTAATGTCATGGCCTCTTTCTTCTGCATGTTATCATTTTCATCCATCTCCACTATATAGAAACCAGGCATTGACCAATCCTATTCCTAACCCATGGCAAATATTTACATTGGTATTACCTGTGATGAAAGTACCTGAGTTTGGACCGGATGCACCTGGATAATAAAAGAAACTAGGGCAATGACTTATCACACCAGTCAAGTGATATTCCACGGAACTGACCTGCCATTGTGGGTGTAGGTTTTGCTGGGTTCTTCCTCCTGTTAACATTGGGCAATATTGTCTAGGTATTTTATCTTGATACATGACCGAAAGTCAGATCGGTTGTGGTTCGACCAGTTTTGCTCGACATTCTCCGAGCTGTTGTTCCTGGAGCTACTGCACATTTATTTCCAGGACTTTTTTGAAAGGGGGAAATAGGAAGTCTTCATATAATCTGAGTCAAAACACCTTTATGAAACAAAGTGATGATATATCAACATGCTATATAACCCACATTTGACCTAGAGCCTAAACCAATCTAAACTATGGCTCAAATTAGGATCTGGTAATATAGTATATGATTTTTGTTATTTTCATCATAACTAGTAGCCTGTCCTGTCATCTCTGATTGTAACACACCAGTGAGATTAGGCCTATATTCTAATACATAAATGATCCTTGTCTCCATGTAGTACAGCCTTAATGTAATCGGTCCAGCACCTGTCACCCAATGCATACAGAGGTGTGTTTGTGTGACCCTCCTGTTTACTCAACCTACTCAGGTTGTTGGTTTATTTAAATGACTAGGGCTGGACACCATTAGCAAATAACCATTATAGTACTGTCATTCTAGAATGAGTGTCTTAAAAAAAATCTGTAAATGACTTATTTGAATAAGGGCCCCTGTATAAGTTCATTTAAATAACTTAAACGGGAATAAGGCAGGATCTGATGGACACTTGTCTGACATTTACATATTTCTGTACAGCACTTTGACACCAGCTGATGTAAGAAGGGCTTTATAAACAAATTTGACATACACTTAAGCACTTTCTTGCCATTTTAAAAGTATGACCTCATACAATACCAATTTATCATTCAGTTGTACAGACTATGAACTTGGCTGTACATGTTTAGGCTAAGTACAATCCTGTGCACATTACATATTTCAAAGTTTGTACAACGCAACAGATATTCAATGATTTGTAGAAGCCCATGCATGCATGATGTAAATTAATATTAAATAATTTGAATGATTTTAAGTGTATATTTCTGTGACCTCTAATCATTAAACTCTTTCTTCCATCTCTCCATTTATTTCTCTCTCTAGCTGTGTGGTCTGGCTCTGGTAGTGCTGGGTGTTTTGGTTCAGGTGGCTCTCCACAGCACCGTAGTGATCAATAATGTCTCAGCCTCATCAGCCCCCTTGGTCCTCATTGTGGTTGGGGTCATTGTCTTCTTCATCGCCTTCTTTGGCTGCTGTGGAGCCTGGAAGGAGAGCTACTGCATGGTCACCATGGTATGGACACATAACATGACATACCATTTATGAAGGAGAGCTATTGCATGGTCACCATGGTATATTTACATATAACATGACAACCTGTATTAGGGGAGGGGGCTGCTGCATGGTGGTCACGCTGGTATTCCAAACAAAACGTAATGTATCCAAACCATTAACCGCATGTTTGATCTTGTTGAAAAGCAGTCTGAACCAACATTTGACAACGCTCCATACTTCTCTTTTACATCTAGGCAACCTTTTATTCTGTAGTGAATCCAAGGTTTGTTACATCCAGACAGACATAACAGATTTTGTTACCTGAATTAGAGGATTTTACAGTAGCTCAATCTAAATCCTTATTAATGTTCAGTTCATCAGCTTATCAATGTGTTAAGTCCTTTAATCTTAAAAAAAGAGCTAATATATATATATACACACACACACAAAAAAAAGTATATGGACACCCCTTCAAATTAGTGGATTTGGCTATTTTAGCCACACCCATTGCTGACGTGTGTAAAATCAAGCACACAGCCATGCAATCTCCATAGACAAACATTGGCAGTAGAATGACCTTACTGAAGAAATTGGTGCCTTTCAACATGGCACTGGCATAGGATGCCATCTTTCCAACAAGTCTGCCCTACTAGAGCTGCCCCGGTCAACTAAGTGCTGTTATTGTGAAGTGGAAACATCTAGGAGCAACAACGGCTCAGCCGCGACATGGTAGGCCACGCAAGTTCACAGAAGGAGTGCTGAAGTGCATTGTGTGGAAAAATTGTCTGTCCTTGGTTGCTACACTCACTACAGACTTCCAAACTGCCTCTGGAAGCAACGTCAGCACTAGAACTGTTCGCCAGGAGCTTCATGAAATGGGTTTCCATGGCCGAGCACCCACACATAAGCTTAAGATCACCATGCGCAATGCCAAGCGTCTGCTGGAGTGGTGTGAAGCTTGCCGCCATTGGACTCTGGCGCAGTGGAAACGCTGTCTCTGGAGGGATGAATCACACTTCACCATCTGGCAGTCCGACGGACGAATCTGGGTTATGGTAGATGCCAGGAGAAGGCTGCCTGACCGAATGAATAGTACCAACTGTAATTTTGGTGGAGAGAATAGTCTGGGGTTGTTTTTAATAGTTTGGGCGAGGCCCCTTAGTTCCAGTGAAGGGTAATCTTAATACTACAGCATACAATGACATTCTAGACAATTCTGTGCTTCCAACTTTGTGGCAACAGTTTGGGGAAGGCCCTTTCCTGTTTCAGCATGACAATGCCCCCGTGCACAAAGCGAGGGACATACAGAAATTATTTGTCGATCGTGTTGAAAAACTTGACTGGCCTACACAAAGCCCTGACCTTAACCCCACTGGACACCCTGGGGATAATTTGGAACGCCGACTGTAAGCCAGGCCTAATCGCCCAACATCCGTGCCCAACTTAACAATTGTTCTTGTGGCTGAATGGAAGCAAGTCCCTGCAGCAAATGTTCAAACATCTAGTGGAAGCCTTTCCAGAAGAGTGGAGGCTGTTATAGCAGAAAAGGGGGGACCAACTCCATATTAATGCCCATGATTTTGGAATGAGAGATTTGACGAGCAGGTGTCCACGTACATTCGGTCATGTAGTGTATCTGAACTCTGCGCTAATATTTATTTTGATCATATATTTTCTCCTAAGTTTTCTATCCTTCTGGGTCTGATCATTATCACTGAGATTGGTGCTGCCATCGCTGGATATGTCTTCAGAGGCAAAGTGAGTATGCTCATGTATTTCAGGCAGCTTTTTTACACCTGTGTCTCTACAGTAACTGCATGTACAGTCAACATAGTTAACAGGTGGAATTACTAAATTGTTTCTGTCCTCTACTTAGCTGACAGTCATTGTCCATGATGGTCTCAATGACATGGTCACCAAGTACAGCAATGGCACCGCTGAATTCAAGAAAGCCCTGGACAACCTGCAAATTGACGTTAGTATCAACCATTACATCTAACCGAAGAAACAACTGACATGCATTTGATATTTTTAGGTGTAGTAATGTACGACACCACTTACAGTGCCTTCGTAAAGTATTCATACCCCTTGATTTATTCCACATTTTGTTACAGCCTGAATTCAAAATGCTCACCCATCTACGCACAATACCCCATAATGACAAAGTGAAAACATGTCTTAAGGAATTTTAGCAAATGTATTGAAAAATTAAATGGAGAAATATCTCATTTTAAATAAGTATTCACACTAATACTTTGTTGAAGAACCTTTGGCATTGATTACAGCTGTGAGTGTCTGGCTAAGTCCAAGAGCTTTCCACACCTGGATTGTGCAACATTTGGCCATTTTTTTTAATTCTTCAAGCCCTGTCAAATCGGTTGTTGTCCATTGCTAGACAACCATATTCTGGTCTTGCCATAGGTTTTCTAGTTGATTTAAGTCTAAATTGTAACTCGGCCACTCAGGAACATTCACTGTCTTCTTGGTAAGCAACAGTAGTGTAGATTTGGCCTTGTTTTTAAATGGCTGAAAGGTGAATTAATCTCCTAGTGACTGGTGGAGAGTTGACTGAACCAGGTTTTCCTCTTGGCTTTTGCCTGCGCTTAGCTCCATTCTGTTTCTTTTTTATCCTGAAAAACTTCCCAGTCCTTAATTACAAGCATACCCATAACATGATGCAGCCACCACTATGCTTGACAATTTGGAGTGGTACTCGGTAATGTATTGGATTTGCCCCAAACATGACTTTGTATTCAGGACAAAGTTAATTGCTTTGACACATTTTTTACAGTATTATTTCAGTGCCTTATTGCAAACAGTATGCATGTTTTGGAATATTTATATTCTGTACAGGCTTCCTTTTTACTCTGTCTCAATTAGGTTACTATTGTGGAGTAACTACAATGTTGTTGATCCATCCTCTGTTTTCTCCTATCACAGCCATTAAACTCTAACTGTTTTAAAGTCACCATTGGCCTCATGGTGAAATCCCTGAGCGGTTTCCTTCCTTTTTTTCCTTCCTCTCCAGCAACTGAGTTAGAAAGGCTGCCTGTATCTTTGTAATAACTGGGTGTATTGATACACCATCCAAAGTGTAATACTTCACCATGCTCAAAGATATATTAAATGTCAGCTTTCTTTTTTCTTTTAATCTACCAATAGGTGCTCTTTTGTGAGGCATTGAAAAACCTATGGTCTTTGTGTTTGAAATTCACTGCTCGGGGTACAGAGATGAGGGAGTCATTCAAAAATCATGTTAAACACTCATATTGCACACGTTGAGTCCATGCAACTTATGTGACTTGTTAAGCATGTTTTTACTCCTGAACTTAATTAGGCTTGCCATAACAAAGTTGTTGAATACTTATTGACTCAAGACATTTAATTTGGTTTTTTTTTAACATTGAAAAACATAATTCCACATTTTGATATGTAGGCCAGTGACAAATCTCAATTTATTACATTTTAAACTCAGGCAGTAACATAACAAAATGTGGAAAAAGTCCAGGGGTGTGAATACTTTCTTAAGGCACTGTATTGACTCTGCAAAATGTGAAGAGACATTTGTCATAATGTTAAGATGCATTGTGTATGTATTTTGGACTTTATTTGCTTAATTTGGTACCTCCCCATGTAACATTACTCTATCCTTTGAGTCTTCTATGCCATGTTTATCTTGTCTCGTCTTCTGTTGACATTATTAAGCAATATCCTGCCCTGCTTCCGGTCTGTTTTCCCCTCATCTAACCAACAACCTTACTACCTCATTTTGCTGTTGTCTCTTCCTCCATCTGTCTACCTGTGTCATGCTCAAACTTATTCTCACCATTCTTGCTGTTCTTCATCCAGCTGAAATGTTGTGGCGTGACTAACGCCACTGACTGGATAGGCAAGTTCGGGTCTGTTCCAAACTCTGTTCCAGACTCCTGTTGCATCAATGTCACCGCTAGCTGTGGTCAGGGGGCCATGGGGGATGCACTCAAGATACACCAGACGGTAAGGTCCAACACAGTGGTTGATTTATGAAAATGTGAAATAAAATATCAATTCATCCAAGCAAAAATACTTCCAGAACAGTGAATGGGTCGGGAATGACATTTCTGTCTCGGATTGCTATGTAGGGGTGTGAAACTGTTGTAGAGAAGCTGTTGAAGAAGAACCTCATGTGGGTCATTATAGCAGCACTGGTGATCGCTTTCCTGCAGGTAGGAGCAAACACACACACAACCAAGTATATACATTTGCACATACAAATCCTGGGCTTGGAAGATCCGCTGGTTGTAGATGCTAGTTCAACACGCGCACAATTTTGCATGTTATCTAACTTTTTTTTTGGTGTGTTTTCAGATCATGGGCATCATATTCGCTTGCATGTTGATGGGGGGCATTCGCAGTGGCTACGAAGTCATGTGATCAGTTGGCCAATAGCAGAGGAGTGGCTGACAGTGCAACTGACTGTCAAGTTATGTTAAATAACTTTTTTAAATTGACTTATTCAAGATGTTAAAACACGTGCCTTTGCACTGACGCCGAATATGACTCCTGCCAAGAATATCAATGTTTAGTTATTTTCTAGAAAAGTATATTTTTTATTTAAATAGGGCAGCAATCTCAAGTGTTTTTGAAAGTGAAACGTTCTTAACTTTTGATCTTATGAACATATTCTACCCTAGAATGTATTTTTCATTAAAGCTATTTAATCTGTAATGTCATTCTTCGTGGTTCCCCAATTTTAAGGATTTTTATTAAAGATTTCAGTCAATACCTTTTCAATTTAGTGTTCATTGACTGATGCCCTCTAGTGTTGTGCTAGTGGAGCATCTGCTGTAGCTCCTCACTGGGCAGAACAGTTGACTGAATCTATGGACAAGGCTGATGTAAATAATTGGTGACAATGCTTGTAAAAATGCAATGTGCAAATCTAACTCGTTTCTTCTTACTGTAAATAGCATTTCTTTACATTGATAAGTATTTCAGATAGTACATTTTATTTGACACCAATCACACCAGAACTGATTTCAAAACAATCTAAAGGAATTGAACAAGTAGAGTAAGAACATTAGTTTGCATATTTGGTATGAGAACCTTATTGGCAACTTCGAACCACCCCATTTCAATTTGATTGCAGCAAGGCACATGAGGGTATTTCCAGGTAAAGAAACATTAACAGCACTGTAGCTGTGCAATTACTCGACTGTTGGTAGAAAGGTTTCACCTAAATTAAATGCATTCCTGATCAAGTAAAGAGTGCTGTCACAACTGAAACATGTTAAAGGCCTGTTGAATTGCAGTGTCCTTTTATAGCGGGTTAAATTCCCAGGACCACATGACTAAATCGCTTTTGATTAAAGCATCTGCTGAATGGCATTCCCCAGTGTCTTGAGATCGTGTCACCTTACTGCATGTAACAACATTCTATCTACTTGACTCTCAAAGTTGCTCTTCCCCAATCTAAAAAGCATACTTAGAGGGGGTTATGCTGGTACAGTACTATGGCCAGTAAAATGACACCATATGCTCTCAGAAGGCTATGTAGTAGGTGTGGGTTGGAATGTCTGCAATCTATTTTTCAAAATGTAACCTGTTAATATGGTTAGCTTAACATAAGATTGACCCCCCCCCCCCCCCCCCCCCCATGCTCCACATCTTATGTCAAAACATCAGCTTTACAAGTAAACAAAATGACATTCGAGGCTGAGTACTGCACTTGAGCAGAGATTGCGAGTAAGTGTTTCCCTGTACCATTTACACCTGCTGTATCCTGTGCACTTGACAACTGATTTGATTGAGCCTGAAAACATTGACTAGTTCAAGATATTGCAACAGTTGCTATGTAATCACATTTCCTTCACCACATCCACAAGTAATCACTTTGTCCTTCTAAAAGCAAGTTGTAAAGCTTAGCATCTCTTCTGTTGGCACCCCATGGAAAAGTTACCCTGCCCAGCATGGTGAGAGATGGCTGAATTAATGGAAGTGGCAGATCACTCCTTGTTCCTTCCTGTCAATGGTGGGAGGGCTTTGGGTAGTTGGCAGAGAGCAAGACCATACTGTGCACAAGCAGGGACACCTCTGACCCTGGGACATAGAGAGAGTCATGAGGACAAACATATCACCCTCCCCCACAATATTTTAATGGAACAGCATGCTATCGGGAGGGAAACATTAGATACCTTTCAGGTGAGAGGAGAACTGGAGCCACTGTGAAAGCCATTCCTGACACTGGTTGATGCTGAGACTGCCAGAATCAAGCCCCCTGACATAGCAGGCCTGATGAGACCAGGGTCAAGTTATCAATATGACAAGTATGTGTTCCATTTGTACATGTGGGTTTTTGCTGACATGATTCCGATTACATAGATACAGTGGGTATAGAAAGTCAAAATGTTTGCCTTTCAGGCTGTAAGACTTTTCAGTTATTTACACACAGCAACTAACAATATCCAAGTGGGAGGAAAAACAAACTCAATTTATTAAAATTAAACTAGAATACCCTATTTGGATAAGTGAACCCCCCCCCTGAGTGAATACTTGGTGAAACCACCTTTTGCTTGAATTTCAGCCATGAGTCCCTTTGAATAGATCTCTACTAACTTTGCACACCTAGACTGATATTTGCCCATTCTTCCTTGCGGGATTGTTCAAGCTCAGTCAAATTGCATGGTGACTGCACTCAATGTGTGCCTTCTGCACACATTGTATATAGATTCTCTTTTTTCTACCATGTTATTGACTTGTTTATTGTTTACTCCATGTGTAACTCTGTGTTGTCTGTTCACACTGCTATGCTTTATCTTGGCCAGGTCGCAGTTGCAAATGAGAACTTGTTCTCAACTAGCCTACCTGGTTAAATAAAGGTGAAATAAAAAAAAATAAAAAAAAGTCATTCCACAGATTAGGTTGGCGCTCTGACTAGGCCACTCAAGGACATTCACCTTGTCCTTCAACCACTGTATGGTTGCTTTGGGTTGTCATGGTTCACGTTTCAACACCTTCCTGGCAGAGGTCTATGTTCTCATCTGTTGGTATATTTCACTGTTCATTTTCCTTTCTATCCTGACAAGTGCTCCAGTCCCTGCTGATGAGAAACACCACCGCAACAGGATGCTGCCACTGCCGTGCTTCACTGTAGGCATGGTGGTCTTTGGGTTTTCGCCAGACATCGTTTTGCGTTCAGGCCAGAAAGTTCAATTTTTCTCATCTGGCCAAAGCACCTTTTTCTACTTGGCCTCAGAATTTACAATGTGCTTTTTGGCAAAGCTCAAACGAGACTTGATGTGGATTTTTTTGAGGAGCGCAATTTTTCTTGCCACCCTCCCATAGAGGCCAGATTTGTGGAGCGCTTGTGATAGTGGTCACATGTACACATTAACCAGTCTTTGCCATAAAGGCCTGAAGCGCCTTCAAAGTCACCATTGGTTTCTTGGTAGCCTCTGATCAGTCTCCTCCTTGCCCGGTCATCCAGTTTGGAGGGATGGCCTGATTATGCTGGGTCTGGGTGGTGCTATACGCCTTACACTTCTTAATAATGGTCGAAACTGTGCTCCGAGGGATAGACAAAGCCTTTAATCCTTTTACATCCATCTCCTGACTTGTGCCTTTCCAACCATTGTGGATTCTTTGCTTTGAAATGCACTACTAAGCAGTGCAGTCCTCTATGAACTGCTTTTATTCTGAACTAATCAAAGTCACTACAATTGATCACAGATGGAAGCCAATCAGCTTGATTTGAGATCTGGAAGGTGGTTGGTTATACCTCAAAGTTTGCAATTGCAATTCTAAGGGGGGGATGGGGGACTTATCCAAATAGGGTATTTTACTGTTAATAGATTTTCAGAGTTTGAGAAAAAAAATACTTGGATATTGTGGGTTGTGTGTAAATAAAGCTGGAAAAAGTCACATTGTGTTTTCCTTTCAGGCTGTAAGGCAACAAAAGATGAACACTTTGAAAAGGGGGTGGTGACTTTCTATACCCACTGTATTTATTAGGAGGTCAAGTGATGTGCACTGACCTGTCTCAGCTCAGAGTCATCCAACTGGTGCAGGCCATGTCTGCTGAGAGCACGGTCCAGCTGTAGCAGCTCTATGGCGTGGCTGTTCAGTCGAGTGCCAATCATGGGAGTTGGGAGGCGGGGAGTCAGGAAGAACAGGGGACAGAGTTGCCTCTGGAGAGAGGGACTTATGTTGATGTAATATTTTTCAGCTGATACAAATACAGTGAGTCTGATATACAGTACCAGTCAAAAGTTTGACCACCTACTTATTCAAGGATTTCTTTATTTTTTACTATTTTCTACATTGTAGAATAGTGAAGACGTCAAAACTATGAAATAACACATGGAATCATGTAGTAAGAAAAAAAAGTGTTAAATCAAAATATATTTTATGATATTCTTTCAAGCAGCCACCTTTTGCCTTGACGACAGCTTTGCACACTTGGAATTCTTTCAACCAGCTTCATAAGGTAGTCACCTGGAATGCATTTCAATTAACAGGTGTGCCTTGTTAAAAGTGAATTTGTGGAATTTCTTTCCTTAATGCGTTTGAGACAATCAGTTGTGACAAGGTAGGGGTGGTATACAGAAGATAGCCTTATTTGGAAAAATACCAAGTCCATATTATGGCAAGAACAGCTCAAATAAGCAAAGAGAAATGACAGTCCATTACTTTAAGACAAAGGTCAGTCAATACGGAAATTTTTAATCACAAACCAGTAAGCGCTATGATGAAACTGGCTCTAATGAGATCCATAGGAAAGGAAGACCCAGTTACCTCTGCGGCAGAGGATAAGTTCATTAGAGTTCCCAGCCTCAGAAATTGCAGCCCAAATAAATGCTTCACAGAGCTCAAGTAACAGACATGTCTCAACATCAACTGTTCAGAGGAGACTGCGTGAATCAGGCCCTTCATGATCACATTTCTCCAAAGGACACCAATAAGAAGACTTGCTTGGGCCAAGAAACATGAGCAATGGACATTAGACCAGTGGAAATATGTCCTTTGGTCTGATGAGTCCAAATTTGAGATTTCTGGTTCCAACCGCCGTGTCTTTGTGTGGTTCCCACCGTGAAGCATGGAGGTGGTGTAATGGTGTGGGGGTGCTTTGCTGGTGACACTCTGGTTTATTTAGAATTCAAGACACACTTAACCAGCATGGCTACCACAGCATTCTGCAGCGATATGCCATCCCATCTGGTTTGGGCTTAGTGGGACTATCATTTGTTTTTCAACAGGACAATGACACACCTCCAAGCTGTGTAAGGGCTATTTGACCAAGAAGGAGAGTGATGGAGTGCTGAATCAGATCACCTGACCTCAACCCAACTGAGATGGTTTGGGATGAATTGGACCGCAGAGAAGGAAAAGCAGCCAACAAGTGCTCAGTATTTGTGGGAACTCCTTCAAGAATTCCAGGTGAAACTAGTTGAGAACGCCAAGAGTGTGCAAAGCTGCCAAGGAAAAGTGTAGCTACTTTGAAGAATCTAAAATATATTTCAATTTGTTTAACACTTTTTCGGTTACTACATTCTTCCATTTGTGTTATTTCATAGGTTTTGATGTCTTCACTATTATTCTACAATGTATAAAACAGTAAAAATAAAGAAATCCTTGAATGAGTAGGTGTGTCCAAACTTTTGACTTGTACTGTACATGCAGTAAACCCATGGACTCATGTTTTAGGGAATTTCTGAATAAAGACTACTAGGAAAAACTGACCATCTGATTTGCATTTATTCTTTTGATACTCAGGGGAGCTCCAGAAAACAAGCCTCGAATCGCCTGGATGTCAGATATGTTAGGGTGTACCCCACTTTGCACCTAAAAAACACATGGAACCGGTCAGACATTGTCATTTTACTGCTGCTCTTTAATCATGTTACTTTCACTTCTTATTTTTTTACGTATTTAAAAAAAAAAATGCATTGTTGGTTAGGGCTTGTAAGTTCGCTTTTCACTGTAAGGTATTCGGCGCATGTGACAATTTTATTTGACATCAGTGTCTAGAGGCATTTATTAGCTGCATTACAGTTAACAAAATGTTGGACAATGGACACATTTGAACATCTGACGTATGCAAGGGAGGGGTTAAGTGTTTCTGTATCACCCGCCTTGCTGCAGAGGTCTAGTAGGCTGATCTTTAGGCGGCCATCTTTGACATGTGAACCTGCACTCTCAAGCCCCTTCAGCACAGCCCAGTGGTGCTGGGCCCTGTGGGAATGGTTCAATCCCTGGAACTCAGTCTGCTGCTGGGGGGTCCAGAAGTGGCGGATCAGGAGCTGGCGGGGGAAAAGGTACCTGGTAGTGAAAAAGAGAGGAGGGAAGCAGAGGGAGGAGCAGATGGAGGAATATGTAAGGCAGGGAGATGAAGGGAAGACAGGACACGGGGGAGGGGGGGGGGGGTTAATACATTGTAGGGGGGGCACAATGTATTATCATTGGGGGCATACTGTATGTTTACAATGATTAATCAACCTTTTAACTCCCATTGACTTGAGAATTAGGCTATTTTCTAACTAAATATGAATCAAAGGAGGATGTTGAGGAGATGACTGAAATTAACTCACATTAGGACAAAAACCAAGTAGTTGGCAAATGGAGGAATAGAAATTAACAGCAGCGGAATGGCTTTGATCATGTCTCTGCGAAACTGAGAAAGAAAGAAAAAGTTACCATTTACTATAACCCATGCTAAGGAGAACTTTTCATACTTGGACATGCAGAAATAGTATAAGTAGTACTATGCATTGCAGGTCAAAGTGTTACAGTTCAAAGCCTTTAATGCAGATTAAAGACTGCTAACCACATTATCAAGAACTTTCCTTGTTATTCAAGTGTATGCCCTAGCCTCGACCGACCTGCCTGAGTTTCTCCATATCACGATAGGGTAAGTCCTGGACTTCGACACTGTTGGTGCGCATCCTTGTTTTTATCACTGTCACCTCTTTGGCATCTTGCAAAAGGAGTTGAATACCTGAAGAATAATACAAAAGATGGCTAATTTTCAGTGTATTTGCAGCACAGAAGCCTGCCTATGTGATGCATGGAATTGTTACATATTGAGCTAGGCCACGTGTGTGTTCGTTTGCCTTCAAACGTGAGATCTTATTGGTTTAATGTATCTAGATAATTTTGCTAAGGTAATGTAGATCTGCAAATAGATACGAATAAAGAGATGCATTATGCCAAATAAAGGATAAACTAAGGAGGCTTGATGACCAATCAATATCACTTATAAAGTTTAACAGTTCTATGGCAAGTAGTCTTACCTTTCGTGAAAGTGTGATAGAGAACATAAAAACGAGGAAAATATCTTTGAAGGAATTGTTCATATTTGGCATTGGCCCCTTGCAGCCTCGACACAATTTGCAGGCCAATCCCTAGCCTGGATTTGGGGGATGAGTAGTGTCTGTACAAGGGCAGTCTGTAAAGGACACAAAAAGATTGTAATGAAACAAGAGCGGCTGATACGTTCAAGTCCTTAATAGTTTGACTTGTCGTTAAAAGTAGTACTGTTTGACAACTCAGACAGTATCAAAATAAGATTGAAAAAAAACAGAACTTTAATATTACAAGCTGGTTCAGATCCATTTGTGCCGACTTATGTCCAACCACTCTCGTAGTTGTTGTCATGCCAAAAATGTAACGTTAGAATTCAAAATGTTGTATAACTAGCCTTTATCTGACAGTGAACAGTGTATGGGTGTTGCCCGCCCAGATCGAATAGTCAATGCGTTTACTCCAGAGAAGTGCCACATAACTACGGCTCAACAACATCACGATACAAGTATATAACGTCTTGCATGGGTTTTCATACCTTGCTCCAGAGGTGGCCGTGAAAGAGGAGTATATAACTGTAACCCTATTAGTTCTGATTCCGTACAAATCCACAAAGAAACGGCGGCACACCGCCGCACAGGACAACGCCATTTTTAGAAGGGCAGATTGACAGCTTCTCTCTGCGTGATTGGCTGTATGATTACCGTAATGTACCCAATGTTTACCGTGCCGCAGTCTAGCAACATTTTGTTATGTTGCTAAATTCTAGCATGATGACTAAATATGAATGCAACATGTAAAGTGTTGGTTCCATGTTTTATGAGCGGAAATAAAAGATCTCAGAAATGTTCCACAAAAATGTCTCTCAAACGTCGTGCACAAATTTCTTTACATCCCTGTTAGTGAGCATGTCTCCTTTTCCAAGATAATCCATCCACTTGACAGGTGTGGCATATCAAGAAGCTGATTAAACAGCATAATCATTACACAGGTGCACCTTTGGCTGGGGACAATAAAAGGCCACTCATTTGGCAGTAGGTCCAACCTGCATCACAACCACAGACCACATGTAACCACACCAGCCCAGGATGTCCATATCTGGCTTCTTCACCTGCGGGGAACATTAGGAACATCTTCCTAATATCGAGTTGCACCCCCCCCCCCCTCTCTCCCAGGACTGACAATAAAGGCAGAATGAATTACATAAATTGAAGTTAAGAGGCACTCTGGCAGTTTTTATGTTTTATATAGATGCATGCTATATTATTCTCCCGAGTGGCGAAGCAGTCTAAGGCACTGCATCTCAGTGCAAGAGGTGTCACTACAGTCCCTGGTTTGAATCCAGGCTGTATCACATCCGGCTATGATTGGGAGTCCCATAGGGCGGCACACAATTGGCCCAGCGTCGTCCAGGTTTGGCGGGGTAGGCCGTCATTGTAAATAAGAATTTGTTCTTAACTGACTTGCCTAGTTAAATAAAGGTTAAATAAAATGTTACTTCACTTTGACTTATTGACTATGCACATTTGAGAAAGTAAATCACATTGACTATTTTGTTTGACTATAAATGCATGGTTTGTAACCTAACCTTTGACATGGTGATTAGTGTTTGTGTGTTCCCCTTTTGTAATATGATTTTTGGGGAAGTGTTTCCCTATACAAACTCTGCATGTAGGCTGTTAATGTATGTTCCTGACGCCCTCCTGCAGAGAGATTAAGATATTCCACTGTATTGCACATAATTAGACCTCTTCGAGATGCTCATTACTCTGACTGTGTAAAGTTGATTTAGCCTCAATGGAACTTGCTTTGATCTTTCAGTGATTTCATTTTATATAATTGGATTTTGGCCTATAAAAATGTTTCATAATGTGAGGTGGAGTAATGTTCTGTCCCCATGAACATTTACATCTACTAATCTACTACATCTACTAATTTGCATGTTGTGCTACAGACAACTGAAGGAGTGAAATGGAAGGGGCATTTGAGCAGATTGGATTTAAGTTGGACTTGATGTACTGTTCATAAAGACTAGCTTCTGCAAGCGTCATCACTGTCAATGTCCATTAAATTTGTATCAGAGCCACAGGTCTGCCCTAACCAGACGCATCTCAGCTGGCTCATTTAATCCACTGTGGCAGTTGAGCACACCAGCTCTGAGCAAGTGGGTTCTCTGGTAAGAGGGACTGCGATGACAGCTTTTGTCTGCCCCCCTGTGCTAGCCTATATTCTTGAAGTTGTTTGCCTTTGGTGGAAAATGCATCTACGTTTTATTTTTCTCTATCAAACATGGTCGTCATGGGTAGCAAAATTCCGTTAACATGGTTAAGTCTTGCGCTTTTGTTGTGGCTGCTTCCTGAAAATATGATTAAAAAGGTAAAATGCTGGTAATGTTGTCGTATTTGCATTTTACAGCAAAGCTGTAGCTGTGTGTATAGCTAAACCACAGGGAATCAACTCTCAAAGAAAGTGACTAGGAGTTATGCACTGTGTGTACACACATCTTAGTATGGTCTTTATGTTTCTGTCATAAGTGTCCAAGTGGATAATTTTTCTTGCTGGCAATCACCTTTAAATTGACTGAACAAGGAACAAAATGGAAACAGATGGGGGGTGGGGGGGACTCCCTTGTCGCTTCCTATTCATAACCTGTTGGGGATGGGGGCGCTGTTTAGACTATTTATGCTAATGTGGCTAATTTTTTAAACGGCTTCCCACAAAATCCTTGATCGTACAATATGCATATTATTATTATTATTGGATAGAAAACAGTCTATAGTTTCTATAGGAGTTGAAATTTTGTCTCTAAGTGGAACAGAGCCCATTCTACAGCAATTTCCCTGACATGGAGTCAGATTTGAGAAACGTTGGCCACTTTTCTGAAGTCATTTAAACAGGCACTGTCGTTGCTATGACTATACGGACACTTCTTACGTCTTCCCCTGGATGCCTTTACGTGATGACGATTCCAACGGGCTCGATTGCTCGTTCACAGGCCCTACAAATGAAAAAAACCTTTAGCTAGCAAGTCTTTTCTTGCTGCGTAACGCGCGTGGAAGACACCGACCCTCTCCTGTTCCAAGCGTTAGTTTAGCCTGTTATATTTCTCCGGTCATCTTTTCACTCGTTATAGGAGTTACAAACATCACAAAGTAGTTAATTTAAAGCGTTTTATAGCAATTTATATCCGTTTAGTGCGATTTTGGGACATTTATTTTTGCAACGATGTGAAAAGTTGGGAACGCTTTTCAGTTCATCCCGAACGTAGTTGACATTTCCACATGGCAAGAGGACAGCTTTCCACCAAAAGACGATTTCTCCCAAGAAAGGATCCTTTGCCCAAGATACTGATGGAAGAACAGCTCAAGGTAGGACATTTTTATTATGATAAATCGTGTTTCTGTCGAAACATTTTAGTAGCTTAGGACGCCATGTTTTTTGACGTAGCTTCGCTTGGCGCAAACTGTATTGAAAAGTAAGGATAAATTAAAAAATGTAATAACGCAATTGTATTAAGAATTAAATTGTCTATCAATCCCTGTCCACCCTATATTTTTTAGTCACGTTTATGAGTATTTATGTATAAGAGTAGATCACTGTCTAAGTGGCGCAAGGACGTTTTCTTTACCAGCTTGTCTACATTTCACATTGTCTAACCATGATTTTGGTGGCTAAATATAAACATTTTCGATCAAACTGTATATGCATGTTGTAATGTGATGTTACAGGAGTGTCATCGGAAGAATTCTGAGAAGGTTAGTGAAAAAATTAATATCTTTTGGCGATGTTGACTTTTATCGCTCACTTTGGCTAGAATCAATGCTGGGCTGCTAATTGCTATGTGCTAAGCTAATATAACGATTTATTGTGTTTTCGCTGTAAGACACTTAGAAAATCTGAAATATTGTCTGTATTCACAGGATCTGTGTCTTTCGATTCGTGTATGCTGTGTATTTTTACGAAATGTTTGATGATTAGTAGTTAGGTAAACACGTTGCTCATTGTAATTATTCTAGTCCATTTGTGATGGTGGGTGCAATTGTAAACTATGCCATATACCTGAAATATGCACTTTTTTCTAACAAAACCTATCCCATACCATAAATATGTTATCAGACTGTCATCTAATGAGTTTTTTTGTTGGTTAGGGGCTATAAATATCTTAGTTTAGCCGAATTGGTGATGGCTACTGGTGTTGGTGGACAAATAAAAGATGGTGGATTATGCTAATGTGTTTTTAGGTAATAGATGTACATCTTTACATATTGTGTCTTCCCTGTAAAACATTTTAAAAATCGGAAATGTTGACTGGATTCATAAGATCTGTGTCTTTCATTAGCTGTATTGGACTTTAATGTGTGAAAGTTAAATATTTTAAAAAAATATTTTTTTTGAATTTCGCGGCACTGGTTTTTCAGTGGGGGGGGTGCCGCTAGCGCCACGCTGATCCTAGACAGGATAACACATGACTGGAGTGCCGGTCCGTTCTGCCCTTGTCGTGATGGGAAGGTATTGCAGCTGTTTTCACTGATGATGATGATGATGATGATGATGAGCTCAAGGTTGAAGCTCTAGGAGTCCTACTGTTTTACTTGAAATATGGGGGACGAGTTCCTCTGGCAGTCTGATCCTAAAGACACGATCCTAATAGCAATCGGTCAGAGCAACTAAATACGCATGATCAAATCACCAAAGATGAATGGTCTGACATAGCTCTTGGCATGTAGCAGTGCATTAGACAGGAAATAATTATCGCATTGTGCTATCTTCGTTAAAAATCATCAATAGACTGTAAATTACTGTTGGTTATCTACTGAAGATTAACGTATAGATCCATTCCATAATCAGAGGTTGCATGGGTGCATTGCTGTGGCTTAGTACACCTCTCACTCCCTTTGAATTTTACTCTATTTGTTTGTGAGTGGAAAAACTGTAGGCTATGCATAAAAGCCTCGAGTACAACCATATATTGCATAGCTCCAAAACAAGATGGATTAACCAGGTTGTGGTTGATCGTGATCACCTAAACCAAGATACTCTCTAGTAAAACATGATGCTTGTAATACATGACTGCTGAAAGCTATAGTGCTAAAACGTCTGTAGTAAGATTTGAGAGCTATAGGATGGGGGGGGGGGGGCAAATTGATTTCATATAGTATGGCATTCTAATCCCTTATTTGGATTATGTTTTTTCCACTAGCTTCCATTACATGTGTTTGCCACCCGCTTTGGTCAACCTCCTGATTAGTGGTGGCCTTCAGCAGCACGTTTATATGAAGTCACATGGCTTACCTTTGACTTTAGCTATTTCCATTCAACTGCATAATGTCATTTGTTTTTAAACTCGCACAAAAGAAGCAAAAGAGGTTTACTGATATCCCACACATAGATTTTTATTGGTATTCCTACAATGATGGAAAACATTCTATATGGTAGGTATAGGCTGTAAAAAGAAAACAAGCCCGATTTTGACAATTCAACTTTTAAAGGGTTCTCTTTCAACAAAATGGTGATACGAACAGTGAATATTAATATTCAAGAAACATACTGGAAACTTTATGATTTGAAAATAAAATAAAGATGCTTTTTTTTTATAAAACATTACTTTAAAAAACAAGTAGACCTACAATCCTATGAGGCAACCATGATCATATCATTGTCCGTAGACGGTCTCCGGTCTTCTACAAAAAGACTGATCATACTTTCTGTTTTAATTAGAAGATTGCAACCAAGGAAAAATATGCCAAAAATCACAGTGAGTGACAATACGCACAGGACCGCGATCTGCACCACACGCATTATGAAGAGGTCATGTTCCTCTGGACGAGACGCACCGAATCCAAAGTCGGTGATAACTGCTGCTGCTGAAACGTTGCAGCATACACGCACAGTGTCAAATCCAGAGTGCTCTTCTTCGGACACTGTTTTATTCAGTATTTTCCCGGCGACATCCATGTTGTTGAAATCGTTTTTTTCCTGCAATAAATTGCCTGCTTTCTTTTTTCTTCAATTAAATCGGACTTATCCAACTCTATGAAGTTATTCAATCGTCTTCTGTAGGCTAGAGGCGCAGAATGTCAAATGTTTCATGATTCTCAGAAAATGTGATTCTTGGGTGAAATGATTCTCAAATTCCCAGTGAAATAGGCTACTCCCCGAACTATGATATTTGAAGAACAACTAAATAAAGCATGACACGAGGGTCAGCGTTCAAGTCAGATGAAGGTTAATAAAAGGTTCAGCATTTATTGAATAAAAACGAGACCGCAAAGACTTCCATTCTTTTTAGTGTAACGACACACTGCTCTCTCAAGGTTCTTTGCCAAGCTATGTTTGTGACACGAGGCTTTTAAAGTAGGCGTGTGTGTGTGTGTGTGTTCGCGCGCGCTTCTCGATATTCTTGGGCCGCCTTTGCGTCACTTGTCATGTCCACCTGATGGCAGTGTTAATGAATTTGAAGCGGAGTATTCTATTTTCTTGACTTTGTATGCACACAAGCAAACAAAAAATAGAATCATATTTTGAAACCCATCGTCTCCATATACATCTAGGCCTATTATTGATGTTTTCCTCTTTCCACTGACTACTCATATAATACATTTCAACAACCGAACGGATTATATCGATTAGAATTTGGAAAAACCTGTCCAGTCTGCTTCGATTAGGACCTTGGTGATACTGTGTTATCTCTCATGGGCACTTTTATTTCATATCTCCAAAATGTCCTTGTTCCAATTGGTGTTTTTTTTTAGTTTCTCAAGTCACAGGTATGCAAGCAAGAGCGGTTCAAATTACATTTACAGAGCTCCAAGGCCACAAGTGGTGCGTTAATCCTAGAATTGGGATTTGCCCTGCCGACACATACTGAGTCTCATCCAAGTGTCATTATTGAATTCATGTGATGACTGGCTATTTTAAAATTGGCGTCTAATATTGGAGGTGTTCAGATGACAGCCTGTCTCCTTCTCTGTCGCCATCTGGGCTGAGATCATTTGAATCCCCCTAAAACATGGCGTAGGCCTATACTCTGAATAAAACATGACTGGCACTTACTTCAACTAGTTTAATTTATTTTTAATCCCTTTTATAGTTTGAGCCATTGAATATGTGTGATTCTTAATGAAATACCATTTTCGTTGCATTGATTGAGCTGCTAAAATGATATTGTTATTATGTAGGCCTAAATCCTACAATATGTGGACATCAGAAACTCACAAATAGGTTCCTTCTAGCCTAACAACTACTTAAGATGGTAATTGGTTTAGACACATGGCTTGGGATTCCCTTGGCCTACACAAACATATCTCTGTATTTCAATAGGGGTAGGAATTTTCAGCAAAGTGGGGTTTTATTCAGAGCTCAAGATGTTTGGTTGTTGTGCTGTTTATGTGCAAGAGCAGATCTGTGATTCTCAACCAACCATTCCAGAAGGGGGGGGGGCAATCCTCATGAACCTGCTGTTTTTGACTCATATCTGGCCTCACCTTAACTTAAGGTCTTAGAGAGGACTGTTGGCCACCCCTAGTTTAGAATAACCATTGAGCAGGTGCTCTAACTGATCACCCACCATTGCTCTGACTGGGAGGTTCCTCGATCTGTCTGCCAGGCCATACAGTGCCTTCAGAAGTATTCATACCCATTGACTTACTCCACATTTTGTTGTTACAACCTGAATTCAAAATGTATTAAATAGAAAAATCTCACCCATCTACACACAATACGCCATAATGACAAAGTGAAAACATGTTTTTAGAAATGTTTGCAAATGTATTGAAAACGAAATATAGAAATATCTCCTTTACATAAGTATTCACACCCCTGAGCCAATACATGTCAGAATCACATTTGGCAGTGATTACAGCTGTGAGTCTTTCTGGGTAAGACTAAGAGCTTTGCACACCTAGATTGTACAATATTTGCCCATTATTCCTTAAAAATAATTCAAGCTCTGTCAAGTTAGTTGTTGATCATTGCTAGACAGTCATTTTAATTTCTTGCCGTAGATTTTCAAGCCAATTTAAGTCAAAACTGTAACTAGGATCCTCAGGAACATTCAATATTGTCTTGGTTAGCAACTCCAGAGTATATTTGGCATTGTGTTTTAGGTTATTGTTCCGCAGAGAGGTGCATTCATCTCCCAGTGTCTGTTAGAAAGTGGACTGAACCAGGTTTTCCTCTAGGATTTTGCCTATACTTAGCTCTATTCCGTTTCTTTTTATCCTGAAAAACACCATAGTCTTTGCCGATGACAGGCATACCCTTAACATGATGCAGCCACCACCATGCTTGAAAGTATGAAGAGTGTGTCACGAGGAGCGGAACAGGTGAACCCAAGAGCAGACTCAGACGAGGAGACTGGGATGAGGTAACCAAGGTATTTAATGAAACACGGGGGGAAGATTGAGTGCAGGCCAGGGGAAGCTTGGACGGGTTGCTGGAAACCAGGTGCGGAGGCTGAGGCTGGAGCGAGAGGTGTGGGACAGGGTAAGCAGGTCCGGAGGGGAATCCAAGGGAGCGTAAAGTGTGGAATTCAGGACAGAGTAGCAGGACTGACAAGAAGTCGGACTGGAGACAGGGACCAGAGTCAGAGCGTGCAGAACTGTAGCAGAGAGGAAAACAGCATCAGGCAAGGGAAACCAGGCACAACAGGAAAAAAAGGCTAGAACCATAGACTGACTGGGCAGAGATTACGATCTGGCAGTGTGGAAGTGGAAGGACTGAGTATTTGTAGAGATCTTGATTATGGAACAGTTTGCAGCTGGTGGGGATCTGCTCTGACTCCGGCACACCTGTCTCCTCCCACACAATCACACACGCACACAGAGAGAAAGGGAGAGGGAGAGAGCACTGGGGTAGTGGCGGCAGGACAAGGAGACACCGGATGAGTACTAGAGGGCGTGACAGGAGCAGATGCGACAGAGTGGTAATCATTCATGTGCTGGGCTGGATTTTCCCCAAACACAACACTTTGTATTCAGGACATAAAGTACATTTATTTTCCACATTTTTTGAAGTTTTACTTTAGTGCCTTATTGCAAACAGGATGCATGTTTTGGAATATTTGTATTCTGTACAGGCTTCTTTCTTTTTACTCTGTAATTTAGGTTAGTATTCTGGAGTAACTACAACGTTGTTGATCCATCCTCAGTGTTCTCCTGTCACAGCCATTAAACTCTGTAACTGTTTTACAGTCACCATTGGCCTCGTGGTGAAATTCCTGAGCGGTTATCTTCCTCTCCGGCAACTGATTTTGGAAGGAGGCCTGTATCTTTGTAGTGACTGGGTGTATTGATACACCAGCCAAAGTGTAATTAATAACTTCACCAAGCTCAAAGGGATATTCAAAGTCTGCACTTTTTTTTGTAATCTACCAATACGTACCCTTCTTTGCAAGGCATTGGAAAACCTCCCTGGTCTTTGTGGTTGAATCTGTGTTTGAAATTCACTGCTCAACTGAGGGACCTTACAGATAATTGTATGTGTGGAGTACATAGTAGTCATTCAAAAATCATGTTAAACACTATTATTACACACAGAGAGTCCATGCAACTTATGTGACTTGTTAAGCACATTTTTACCCCTGAACTTATTTAGGCTTGCCATAACAAAGGGGTTGAATAGTTATTGACTCAATACATTTCAGCTTTTCATTTCTATACATTTGTAAACATTTCTAAAAACATAATTCCACTTTGACATTACGGGTTATTGTGTGTAGGCATGTGACACAAAATCTAAATTTAATCAATTTTAACTTCAGGCTGTAAAACAACAAAATGTGGAAAAAGTCAAGGGGTGTGAATAGTTTCTGAAGGCACTGAATCTACACTTTTGCTGAATCTGAACATGTGGTGTCTGTTAACAGCTTTGGTAGCCTTACTCCTTGTCCCAGCATGAGAGACTACGGTCTATGGTGCCACCAATGGATAAGAATACAATGGGTGCATTTGATCAAATGCCAACGCCACCAATCTCTCATCACATGACATTTACAGTCACCTCCAAAATGATTGGCACCCTTGAAAAAGATGAACAAAAAATAATGTATAATATAAAAACAAATGTTATTGGTCACATACAAATATTTAGCAGATGTTATTGTGGATGTAGCAAAATCTATGTGTTCCTAGTTCCATGCAGTGCAGTAATATCTAGCAATTCACAACAATACACACAAATCTCAAAGTAAAATAATGGAATTCAGAAATATATAAATATTAGGACAAGCAATGTCAGAGTGGCATTGACTAGAATACAGTAGAATACAGTATATACACATGAAATTAGTAAAACAGTATATAAACATTAAAGTGGCCGATGTTCCATTATTAAAGTGACCAGTGATTCCATGTCTATGTACATAGGGCAGCAGCCTCTAAGGGTTGAGTAACCGAGTGGTAGCCGGCTATTGATGGCTATTTAACAGTCTGATGGCCTTGAGATAGAAGCTGTTTTTCAGTCTCTCGGTCCCAGCTTTGATGCATCTGTACTGACCTCGCCTTCTGGTTGATAGCAGGGTGAACAGGCAGTGGCTCGGGTGATTAATGTCCTTGATGACCTTTTTGGCCTTTCTGTGACATCGGGTGCTGTAGGTGTCCTGAAGGGCAGGCAGTGTCCCCCCGGTGATGCGTTGGGCAGACCACCCCACCCTCTGGAGAGCCCTGCGGTTGCAGGTGGTGCAGTTGCCGTACCAGGCGATGATACAGCCCGACAGGATGTTCTCAATGGTGCATCTGTAATAGTTTGTAAGTGTCTTTGCCTCCGGAGGTTGAAGAGGTACTGTTGCACCTTCTTGACCACACTGTCTGTGTGGGTGGATGATTTCAGATTACACTGAGGAACTTTAAGCTTAAGAGGATCAGCGTAGTGGAGGTCTTGTTTTCTATCTTCACCACCTGGGGGCGTCCCGTCAGGAAGTCCAGGACCCAGTTGCACAGGGCAGGTTCAGACCCAGGGCCCCGAGCTAGATGATGAGTTTGGAGGGTACTATGGTGTTGAAGGCTGAGCTGTAGTCAATGAACAGCAGTTTTACATAGGTATTCCTCTTGTCCAGATGGGATAGGGCAGCGTGATGGCGATTGCATCGTCTGTGGATCTATCAGAGTGGTATGCAAATTGAAGTAGGTCTAGAGTGTCACGTAAGGTGGAGGTGATATGATCCTTAACTAGCTTCTCAAAGCACTTCAATATGACAGAAGTGAGTGCTACGGGGCGATAGTCATTTAATAATGAAAATACTGAGCAATACATAAATAATGAAAATACTGAGCCATACTGTATACTCAACATTTTTTGAGAAATATATTATTTTATACTAATACAATTGCTCAGAGAAAAAACTCAGATAGGTGTTGACATTATTGGCACCCATATTTTGAATACTTTGTGCACCCTCCCTTTGTAAGAATAATGACACTTAGTATGTTTCTGTAATGTTTAATGAGATTGGAGAACACATTGGGAGTGATCTTAGACCATTGTTCCATACAGAATCTTTCCAGATCCTAGATATCCTTTGGTCTGCAGCGCTTATGGACTGCCCTCTTCAATTTAAACCACATGTTTTCAAAGGGGTTCAAGTCTGTACACTGAACATTGTCTTGCTGAAAGATCCACCAAGTTTCAGCCTCCTGTCTGACGCAACCACGTTTTTTCCTAAAATGTCCTCTTACTTATTCATGATGCTGTTGACCTTAAAAAGGGCCCCAATACTTGTGGAAGCAAAATAGCCCCATAACATCATATATCCACCACCATATTTTGCTGTAGGTATGAGGTTATTTTCTGTATATGTATCCTTCTTTTGAGGCCAAATCCACCACTGTTTATTTTTACTTGTTAAACAAAGTCAGTTTTTTCTGAGAAATTGAATTAGTATAAAATTATATATTTCCAAACTCTTGCATTTGCCTCTGACTGCTCTGGGCCTTAGCTTTATTTTATTTCACGTGGCTGCTTGTGTCTGGCATGTGATCCCTCTGACCTCCTCATGCCTGGGCTGGCTGGATGTCTGGGTGGTGTGCCTGCCGCAAACAAGTTTCAGGCGTGCGTCCAAGAGAAGTGGAGCCCAAGCCTCCCTGTCACTCTTGTTTTATAATTGTAATATTCTCATGTTCTCACAGCCACCCCATTTCCAAAACAGTGCATGGTTGGTAGACAGTCGGTGGCGGGGTCTGGGCTGGAATGACCCTGTACTCTTACCCTTCTGAAGATTGTAAATCCATGCATTTTCAGTTCTCTTCATGTGCTCTTTAAGAAATGCGATTTCTCTTTTTCAAAGGGTGGGGTACTCATACGCACCACGGCATGCCATCACCCACATAACTGCTGTAATCAGAGTGATAGTGACTCTATCCAATTACTCTTGCTGGATGAGTCTTGGTATTTTTTATTATAAGGTTGCCATGACCTTCACAGGTTCATATTAGGTTTCCATAGCAGACATTGAATTTCGTAATCTGCACATCAAGTGAAAAACATTCCCTCCCTGCTCAGTATGCACCTCTTCCCAACACTGTCATTTGGGTTTCTTGTCCTTCCCTAATAGTAAGGCATATTAAACCAGAATATTTTCGGGTTTAGGAGTTTTTCAATATCAGACAATGGGAAACTAAAACACCTGCACATGTACAGTATCACTACCACCTGTCTCTTAGTTGAAGCCCCATGTAAAGGCTTAGATGGGACACATGCATGCAGTAGGAGTAGCTTAATGGGACAAGGTGAAATAATCTGTGAAAGAATGTGACTCTTATATCTCTATAGTCATTTGAACTAGGCAGTAGTCATACAGACAGACACAGTATTGATTGTATAGCCCGGCACAGTGCACGTGTCATAATACCTATAAAACCGTTAAAATACGGTAATGATTCCAATTGTTTTTTCACCAGTCATTTTTGCATCTGGGATTTTAGAACTACTTCATATAAGGTCTGTGTTTAGTGTAGTCTTATCCTGGCGTGACGTTTTGAGAACCGTTTAATTCTCTCACGGACCAGGCGAGTTTTATCAATAAATTCTCCTCAATTTACTCTCAAAAATTCAAAATGCTAATTAGCAACAGATAAGACCTCAGCAAGACTACTAATTCCTACAGGAAGCTCCTACACATCATTTCTGTCATCTACCGTTCACCAGTGCGATCAGAGAGACCTTCTGTGTTCAATCAATCAATAAATCAATCAATGAACCTCTTATGTCTTAGCTAACCGCTGACACCACTTTAGCTAGCTAGTGAGCAGAGCAGTAGATCTTAGCCTAGATAATTGTTTTTTACAGTACATCAACCATGGTGTCTATTTCAGGCCTTATGGCATTTTTCAAGGATGAGCATAAGAACATTAAAATGGGACAATACCACTGTAACTCTGGCCATGTGGAGAAGACCACTGTAAGACCACTGTAAGTACAGCTATTGACGGGCATCCTACCGGTTTGGTCAGGGCCAGCATGAGGGATTAAGTTTATCCTATGTCTGTAAGTGTAGCTATTAAATTAAGTTTAAGCATCTTAGCAATACAATGTGTTCTATACAGCTGTCAACATTCTCCAAGGAAAAAGACACTTAATCAATTACAGTGGGGCAAAAAAGTATTTAGTCAACCACCAATTGTGCAAGTTCTCCCACTTAAAAAGATGAGAGAGGCCTGTAATTTTCATCATAGGTACACTTCAACTATGACAGACAAAATTAAGGCCTCTCTCATCTTTTTAAGTGGGAGAACTTGCACAATTGGTGGCTGACTAAATACTTTTTTGCCCCACTGTATATAATCATTAACCAGATTACCCCAGATACCAGACTTCGATGAGTGATAACTCAGTTCTAGAATGTTGTCATTGGTGAGAATGAATCTAAAAATCTATTGACATTCAGAATTTACTTTGTTTAGACATCCAGCCTGTATTGTAGTTTCATGACAAATCTTCAAAGGCACAGTATTTATTGATTTGGAGTGCTACATGTATTTATCCAGTCTTGATTTATAGGATCCTTCCCACTATATATTTTTTGTTGTGGTTGTAATGTAACCTTTATTTAACTAGGCAAGTCAGTTAAGAACCAATTGTTATTTACAATGGCAGCCTACCCCGGCCAAACCCGGACTACTATGCAACGCTCTATAGGACTCCCAATCATGGCCGGATGTGATCCCGCCTGGATTCAAACCAGGGACTGTAGTGATGCCTCTTGCACTGAGATGCAGTGCCTTAGACCGCTGCGCCACTCGGGAGCCCTATATCAATTAAAGGTTTATGGAAAAACTTCACATGTCCTCATGTGAAAACGTGTTTATTAAATATTCTACAGCTGTAATATCATCGATCAAATCAAACTTTATTTATTTAGCACATTTATTGCAATAAATACATTTCAAGATGTTCAAAGTCATGCATTGAAAGGCATGTGGCACTTTAAATCCTTCCTCTTGGCAGGTCTCTATAGGTGACATGGGGATTCTCTATACCACATGGGAATGCCTCAGTGGAGCTCATAAGTCTTGCCATGCAGCCTATTTTGTTGGTTCACAATATCAGGCATATGGATGTGGAATGCAAGTGGAAGAAACCAGCAGTGTCCAACCAGGTGCAATCAGTGGAGGACCTGTACCTGGCAGAAGACTACAACCTTCTGTCCCGAGAGCCCACAGAGCAGGATCTTCAGTGGCTAAGGAACAGTCTCTGTGGCAGGTTCAGTGGAATAGCATGCCTTCTTGAACAGGAGCCATAACAACCGCTCCCCTTGCACCAACTCCAACAGGCACACCATGAGGAAAAGGAGGTTGACGGCCAGCAATAATGGAGCAGTGGTAAGGGCCAAGCGCGTTACTCCGCGCTGCTGAAAAGGGTCCTCAGATCAGTCGTTGGATGGGGTGTTCTGTAAAGTGGGGCACAAATAACAAAGAGGAGGGCATCAAGGCATTCAAATGGCAACAGGCATGGATGTGAGAAGTCAGGGCTTTGTGGTCACCATAGCAGTGGTGGTGGTCAAGTGTCCCTATAGTGCAAGGGACATTACCATTGAATAGGCAGTTGAAAGGATTTCAATATCAAGGAGGGAGTTTTTTTTTTTAAGTACCCCTTTTTCTCCCCAATTTCATGGTATCCAATTGGTAGTTACAGTCTTGTCCCATTGCTGCAACTCCCATACGGACTCGAGAGAGGTGAAGGTCGAGAGCCGTGCGTCCTCCGAAACAAGACCCAGCCATGCCACACTGCTGCTTGACACAATGCTCGCTTAACCCAGAAGCCAGCCGCACCAATGTGAGGAAACATTGTACACCTGGCGACCGTGTCAGCGTGCATGCGCCCGGCCCGCCACAGGAGTCGCTAGAGCGCAATGGGACAAGGACATCCCAGCCGAATGTGCGCCGCCCCATGGTCTCCCGGTCGCGGCCGGCTGCGACAGAGCCTGGACTCAAACCAGGATCACTATTGGCACAGCTAGCACTGCGATGCAGTGCCTTGGACCACTGCGCCACTCGGGAGACCAAGAAGGGAGGGTCTTACAGCCTCCGTGAAGACTATCCTTAATGGCACCAGGTCCATGGTCGGCTCCACATCACTGGAAGGGACACCTGCTTCTTCGTGGTAGGGACCACCAAAGTCTCAATCCCCATCCAGCGTGGCAACCTCTGAAAGACTCATATTGCTCCTCATGTTTTCAGGGTAGCCAATGGTCCAAAAATATTTCACAATTCATACACACACACAAACACACACTAGGCTCTCAGAATAGAATACGTTTTGCTCAAAGCAGCCAACTAAAGTAATGTAGTTAATGAAAGTTCAATCACAAAGGCTGGTCTGAGTGCATGTCTTCAGTTTCATTTAGTAGGACAACAAAATTCACATAGCATTTTACAGTGGGAATTTACAGTGGGAATTTACAGTGGGAATTTACAGTGCCTTCAGAAAGTATTCAGATCCCTTGACTTTTCCCACATTTTGTTACTTACAGCCTTATTCTAAAATGGATTAAAATGTTTTCTTCCCCCCTCAATCTACACACAATACCCATAATGACAAAGCAAAACAGGTTTAGACATTTTTGCTAATTTATTAAAAAGTAACAACTGAAATATTACATTTACATAAGTATTCAGACCCTTTACTAGGTACTTTGTTGAAGCACCTTTGGCAGCAATTACAGACTTGAGTCTTCTTGGGTATGACGCTACAAGCTTGGCACACCTGTATTTGGGGAGTTTCTCCCATTGTTCTCTGCAGATCCTCTCAAGCTCTGTCAGGTTGGATGGGGAGCCTTGCTGGACAGCTATTTTCAGATCTCTCCAGAGATGTTCGATCGGGTTCAAGTCCGGGCTCTGTCTGGGCCACTCAAAGACATTCAGAGACTTGTCCCGAAGCCACTCCTGCGCTGTCTTGGCTGTGTGCTTAGGGTAGTGGTCCTGTTGGAAGGTGTTCCTTCGCCCCAGCCCGAGGTCCTGAGCGCTTTGGAACAGGTTTTCATCAAGGATCTCTCTGTGCTTTGTTCCGTTCATCTTTGCCTCGATCCTGACTAGTATCCCAGTCCCTGCAGCTGAAAAACATCCCCACAGCATGATGCTGCCACCACCATGCTTCACCGTAGGTTTCCTCCAGACATGACACAAATAATTCAATCTTGGTTTCATCAGACCAGTGAATCTTGTTTCTCATGGTCTGAGAGTCTTTTAGGTGCCTTTTGGCAAACTCCAAGCGGGCTGTCATGTGCCTTTTATTGATGAATGGCTTCCATCTGGCCACTCTACCATAAAGGCCTAATTGGTGGAGTGCTGCAGAGATGGTTGTCCTTCTGGAAGGTTCTCCCATCTTCACAGAGGAACTTTAGAGCTCTGTCAGAGTGACCATCGGGTTCCAGCTCTAGGAAGAGTCTTGGTGGTTCCAAACTTCTTCCATTTAAGAAGGATGGAGGCCACTGTGTCCTTGGGGACCTTCAATGGTGCAGAAATGTTTTGGTACCCTTCCCTAGATCTGTTCCTCGACACAATCCTGTCTCGGAGCTCTTCAGACAATTCCTTCGACCTCATGGCTTGGTTTTTGCTCTGACACGCACTGTCAACTGTGTGACCTCATAAGGACATGTGTGTGCCTTTCCAAATCATGTCCAATCAATTGAATTTTCCACAGGTGGACTCCAATCAAGTTGATGAAACATCAAGGATGATCAATGGAAACAGGATACACCGGAGCTCAATTTCGAGTGTCATAGCAAAGGGTCTGAATACTTATATAAATAAGATATTTCTGTTTTTTTAAAACCTGTTTTCGCTTTGTCATTGTGGGGTATTGTGTGTAGATTGCTGAGGAAATTGTTTTATTTAATCAATTTTGGAATAAGGCTGTAACGTAACAAAATGTGGAAGGGGTCTGAATATTTTCCAAAGGTACTGTATATCTGTGGATGTTTAAATTATATCTTACCCCTAGAGTTAGAGAGTACATCACTTCCAGCACATCTCCTTGCTGAGGGTGGCGTTGATCATGCACTGCTTCTAGTGGGTTGAGCCTGATGTTCCGCATGTCACACCTCATGTCTAAAACGTAGGGAAAAGGGGTAATAAAGTCAAAATGTCGATGCATCTACAAATTCAATGTTTTACACAATATTGTATCATATTTGATGAGTAACTGACCTGTCCGTCCACAGGCTCGATCCGCTGTAGTCTCTACAACTGGACGCTCGCGCTCGGATCACACTGGCACAGGATGTCCATGCACCGGTTGGCCTGAGGGATGCACTCCTGTTGGACTGGAAAACAAAGAGACATTTGGTCAGTGGTGGGTCTTTTTCAATGCTGTATCACCATCTTTATCTGGATGGAAAATTAATTCTCATAACACCAACACACCTTGGACAATGTGACAAGTGGTCCCTCAACACTCAATCCTCATGCGTTATTGTTTGTTCTTTTTTCCTAATCAACAGTCTGGATCTTTCTCTTCTGCCATGGTAGATGAGCTACATTTTATGGTAAATACAGGGCCATTTCTCTCTCACCGGAAAATGGCAGCTACAGACCAGAGTATCGTCACTGGGTTTTCCGGTGTTGTGCTGAAAAGCTCCCCCCTGCCAGACAAGAAGTTTGTTCTATAGAAAGTATTTGACTCTGATGTGTGCCACAAAATTAAGGAAATTAGAAGGGGCAGAGGATTTATGATTGAATCATACAGTTTTATGTATAGACTATCCCGTGTTTAATGAAAGGTATCCAATCACAAGTGAGAGAAACCATTGACATATGAGACAGATCTGGGTTGGCCATACATAGAATCCAGAAAGCTATACACTCTTAGAAAAAAAGTGATATCTTGAACCAAAAAGGGTTCTTTGGCTGTCCCCATAGGATAACCCATTGAAGAACCCCTTTTGGTTCCAGGTAGAACCCTTTTGGCTTCCATTTATAACCTTTTCCATTGAGGGTTCTACATGGAACCCAGGAGGGTTCTATCTGGAACCAAAAAGGCTTCTCCTATGGCGACAATCACAGAACCCTTTTGCAAGATTTCACTAGACGGACCCTGACATGGAACACCCAAGGTAAACTGATGTACTATCCAGGCCCAATGTACTATCCAGGCGCCCAAAGCTAATCCTGGCAATGGTGACTGTGTCCTGTTGATTTCATCACCTTATATTTTGTTGGCACAATGTGCCTTGCAAAGCCCCATTGGAGGCATGAGATGGATGGACTGATGGCCCATATACTGTATGTGCTAATATGAACACTTTGTACAACCAGCTTGATTACACCGATAGCAAGTAACTGCCAGCAGACTCATTTGGATCATCTCCAGTGCAATCTCTACAAGTAGCACCATCGGCCCAATGCCTAGAAGGCTTTTTATCAATGCTTGAAGTGGACTAAAATAGGTGTTGGTACTCATTTAATCAGACCTAAATTCACACTACTGGACTTTCAGGCTGTGAAAAATAGAGAAAGAAATAGAGAGAACAACAATTATATTAGAGAGAACAATTCTGTTACAGAACTATTTTAAAGAAAATGGTATATGGAGCTGTGGCGTTAAAGATGAACAATTCTGTCTATGTAAAAAATATAATGCCCAAAACTAAATAAGATTGTATCACAATACAAATGAAATGTTAAAGCCACAGACTAAGATTTCCAGAAATTTCAAATAAGGAAGTACTGTAATCCTCTTGATTTTGAAAAATATGACTCACGTTATCGTAACAAGAACCTATTACTAAATGTTGTATGTTTTTGCAGGCAAAGGAAACTGTGAACAAAGGATGTACAATAGTTTTAAATCAAGTTGATCATTTCTTGAGCACTTTAATCATTTTATAATCAGGTGCTCTTTACATCTGGAAATGTCATGGACTGCACATCTTGCAGATTGTGTCTTTAAGTAACCCATGCTAATTTAAAGACATTCATTGTCATGTATTACACAGAAATAGTCACAATAAGCTATGTATAATATTCATAGAAGCAAAAACCAATAATACGGTTGTAATATTTGTTTGAGCTGTTCAATCATAGCTGCCATATTTCAGTGATATTTGCACAACATTACTGACAAATATAGCATAATCTTCATGATAATCAGCACTATCCAATTGGTAGGTCAGGGAACCTTCTCAGATTTCCTTATGATTGTAACATGTTTCAGTCACAATGCTACAGTCGATTCATTGTGTATATGCAATAACACCATTATAATACCAGTACAATCTTGAACCTGAATCTTAAAAAGACCATAGCTAAGGCATAATATACAAACTTTGATGTTATAGTAAGACGATGCAGTCATAGGGCCTGTGTAATGTTGATCAGTGTAATGTTTATGTTGATCAGAATCTACTGTATAGACTCTCAATTATAGCACAGCATGGTGGTATTTAAGTTGTTAACAGTCTGCTTTTGGTTCATGGTCTTTAAAAAAAAAATATATATATATATATATATATATATATATATATATATATATATATATATATATATATAATGTTTAAAACATACAATATACTTGCAGTGAAGCCGCTCAACAACTACATCACATCAGTCATCTAACAGATCTCCCACAAGGTCTGTTTGTTTGTTTTCTAAATTGATATAAAAATAGAATGATGTATGTATAAAACAACTATTCTGTAGATACTCCCTCTCCATTACACTACTGAAGCTGTGTGTAAATGAACCACGTCCACCTCACCTCCCACAGTTGACCACTGTCAACCATTTTAGTTGTGGATCATTGGTGGCACACTAACAGTTAGTGCACACTCAAAGCCATAAGTCTGAAATAGTGCACTAAAACAAGGAAAACTATTTCAATGATAACACATTTTCATCACCATACTACAGCCATTGCTAATGAACGAGAGAGGCCAATATTTCCTCAAGTACGATAGTGCTTGAATAGCTTCATACCTTTTTAAGTCTTACAGTATAATTCAGTACTTTCACGTGAAATCTTTGGGAGTATAGTTTCCTTAATTTGTCCCTACTCAACACTGAGACCGCTTGATCATTTGACGTCCCTTTATCTTCCCTTTAGCAGCACAAGTGCACAGTCGGTATTGTCTTTTCTCGCTCTCATAAAGGCAGAACATCCATGGTCATTCTGTCAACTATGGGGGGTGGTGGGACCAAGTCCTCAAGCTTGAGATAGAAGATGCGTTGCAGGCCCTGGGTGCAGAGAGTCCGTAGCTCGGGCAGTTTTCCCAGAAGGCGGGAGAGGTAGTTGGGCCCACTGGAGTCGGGGGCGCAGCTGGAGACGTGATCTCTGAGACAGGTGATTAGCTGGCTCTGGAACTCCTCCACCCGCTTTGGATCCTTCAGGCCGTGGCGGTCTGTGGAGAATCAGGAGACAGAAAGGGCATGAGTGTGTGACCAGGTAAAGCAGAGTGAACACCAAAAAGAGGTAATTTTTAACATTATTCTGTAACACAATAACATTATGTAGGTCTATGTGTCAAGATTCATGCATATTCAGCTTGTTCAGGCAGCTCAGGTTAGGGTGAGCGTAAAGATTGACTGCAGGCTCTATGTTGCAACATCATACTGTACTGGTTTATGGTGTCATATCTCTATTAGCACAGCCTGGCAGGCTGACGTGTAAGCATAGGTGGGTTGAGCTCTCACCAGTGATTATGACCAGAGTTGTGAGGCAGGAGAAGGATGACACGTCCAGGTTCATGCGGTGGAGGCTCTGGGAGAACTTCATGATGGAGTCTATCCAGTCACCGAAGCCCCGTATACACTGCATCCGGTGAAGCACCATGCCATTGCAGAAGATCAGCTTGTCCGTCTCAGGGTTGGACCTTGGGAAGAGGATATAATAGGGATGATTAACTTTTTGTGTGTGGGGGGGGGGGTCCATGTTTGTTATAGCAAAAATATCTGCACAATGTTAGTGTGTGGGTGCAATCAATCCAGTCATATCCATAATGTATGTACTGTATAATCATAGCAATACAGCGAGTTATGTGAAAACAACAAAGCCATGCAAGCTGGTCTTTTTGGAGCGTTTTATTTTTTTAACAGTGATAACATTTGGTTCTTCTTTTCACCTGTATGCTAGTCGCAAGATGAACAGTTCTAAGAAGGCTGACTCTAGTAGCAGCTCCTGGTCCTCGGAGCAGAAGGAGGTGAACCCAGGGATGCTCTCAGCCCACTTTCTGATCACGTCCATGGACTCCGTGAGGAGGTTGTAGAACTGTTTGATGTCACAAGTGTCCTCTTTCTCTGACAGACTGGCCACAGTCTCCTGGTACTGAATTAGAAAGGAAGGAGAGAAGTTAGTTCTTAGTTCCATTAGGGGAATGCCCTGCATTCTCATGGTTCTATTTAGGCTCTATCCTTAGAAACGGTACCAACAGCGACCTAATAACCCCCAAAAACAATAATAGATAGACCACAATGGAGAATTTTCAGTTGTCCTTACCTTGGAGTAGTCCAGTTTCCCAACACCAGAGTTTGATTCAATGTATTCTCTCACAAGAGAGGCAATGATGTCGACTCGAGACACAGCAGACGATAGGCACTGGACTGCTTTTGGCTTGGAGGGCAGACGACCTCTTCGACCTTTTAAGCTATCTGTTCTCACAACTTTGAGAGAGAGAAAGAAATTGATAATGTCTTAGCAACTGAGAAAGAACAGTGGTTATGGTGAGAGATGTGGTAGTAAATCGATTCTGAAGGGCTCACCTTCTTTCACCATGCCTACTGCCAGGCACTTCTGGAAACGACAGAATTGACAGCGGTTCCGTCGCCGCTTGTCAACTGGACAGTCCTTGTTGGCAAGGCACACGTATTTAGATTTTTTCTGTACAGTACGCTGCAAAGCACACAGAAAATAAGCTTAGCTATGGTAGCTCAGTCTCTATACCAGTCCAGCAATGGCGAAGCATGTATAAAATGTGTTTTGCATTGAATAAAAATGTATTAGACATGGTGCTTGACTTGGGTAGGAGATCACCGGAGCTGAGTACCGACACCAGCATTTGTCTACTGCTACTCTTTTAGAATATAAGCTCAAAAGTATTGTGAAGCTCATGCACCTAAATATTAACAGTACTGGCACCTTTTTCAGTTCAAGTCAAGCACTGACACCCAGTTATGGAAAGAAATGAACTGAAGAGAAAGGAAAAAGCTTCTCACCTTGAAAAAACCTTTGCAGCCCTCACATGTGCGAACCCCATAGTGCTGGCAGGAGGCATGGTCCCCACAAACAGCACAGAGACCCTCGTTTTCAGTAGGGCTGTGCGGTTTCACAGACATTCTCCCTTCAATGAGGCCTGAGACATCTAGGGTGCCTGGATCCTGGGTTAGAGAGGAGAAGGACAGGGGGGAGGGGTGCTGCTGGCCCAGAGAGAAGGGGTCCTGCTCAGCCAGCTGGGGCTGTGGCTGGCCCAGAGGAGACAGATCCTCCACTGAGCCGGGACAGAAGGTGAAGAAAGAGGATGGCTGTGTTAATGCAGTCTTATCAGCCACCCAGCTGCCCGGGTTGGGAGAGTATGGACCGAAGGCCGAGTCCCAAACTGACGCAGGCTGGGTCTGGAAACCTGGAGTACAGGGAGACTGGGCTGACACAGGGCTGCCGAAAAAGTCAGAGCCACCAGAAGACAGGGCTTCGTCGAAGTAGCTCAGGGCCAAGGTGCCAGGGTAGCAGCCGTAAACCTGGAAGTCATCCATTTTGAAGAGCGGCTCAGGGTCCGAGGCGGTGGTAGGAGCTGTGGCAATCTGACAGGCATTAAACTCACCAGCGTAAGTGCCCACCAGGGAGTTGATGCTAGTCAGGGAAGGGGCAGAGAGCTGGTCCGCATGACTACTCACATCCATAGCTAACCTGGGGGTAAGGTCCAGGCTCAGAGACTCTGAGTTGTAGAGGCTGTTCTCATAAGGCTGAGCTCCATGTGTGGGGACATTATTCATTTCTGTGGATTCAAGGTGCAGACAACTATCTGTGAGGAAATGGACTATGGCAATTTTACAGAGGGTCTGTGTGAGTTTACTTTAGGATGTACTACAATCTTCTAGAAGCTAGTCATGAGTTTGGAGTGGACATCCTGTTCCCCTGGGTTGCCAATCCCTGAATAGAGAGGACTGTCAAATATAGGTCATTGAAAGGCTTCAAATAAATTCACTTCAGGTTCCAGGGTAAATTGGTAAAATAAATGTACTTGGGTGCCAGATTCTCTGTCCCCTCCACTGCAGGACAAGCCACATAACTTGTATAACTGTCCCCCTCCTCCTAGCATGTAGTAGGTGCTCCTACCCACCGTGCTCCCACCCATCCAGGACATCTACTCAAAAACGGTGCCTGAGGAAGTCCCACAGCATCATCAAGGACCCCTCAAACCCCAGCCACGAGCTGTTCACTCCCTTACCGTCGGGCAGACGGTATCGGAGCATGAGGACTGATACCAATAGGCTCAGAGACAGTCTCTATCTACAAGCCATCAGACTGCTGAACACTTGAACTGGACTGACCACCTGCTCTGATTCTCTTCACCTTAGCACACATGCACTCACTCACGCACACACCCACACAGACATGCACACATCCACACACACACATCACATCTGCTGCTACCAGACTCTTATTATGATTGCTAAATACTGCACAATTTAAACACTTGCCCTCCAATCCCCCCTTCCCAAAAAATGTGTAAATATTGGACTATAATTTGTGCCTTCCTGTATTAAACGAATGCTAACTGTTTTCTATTCTACTGAGCTATTTACTTTGTCGTATTCTTATCTTTTATTACATATTTCTTATTGTTGTTGCATTGTCGAGAAGGAACCTACAAGTAAACATTTAGTTGGGCGGTGTATACATACCACTAATAAAACTTGAAACTTGAAAAAGGCAGTCTGAGCCTCCCTGACTGCCCATAGATTCTGAGAAAGCATAGTTAAGCTTTTTCCTGAACTACATCTCCATTATCTGGAAATCCTTGAAGTTTAAAAACACACCAAACTACATGTCTGACACATCTGAAGGGGTTGGCTTTCAGAGCTGGGACTCAAATGAAGGAAGACGAGTGTAGAACCCCTACTGAATGTAACAGACTGAGTTGAATGTCTGTCAGCACAACTAAAGTGGGGGAGACTCTGTATCCGTGTCCTTCTAGCCACACTAGTATGCTTTTATCTGACTGTTACATTGCTTTATAAATAGTGTAGCTGGCAGTGCATTAGATTAGGACACAGAAGGTGCACACCAGAGGAACTATGTGGGAACACCTGTAGTACCTCATACCGGTCTTAACAACTTATCCACTACGTGCTGACAGGTGCATGCCGCATTCTTATAACTGAATAACAGTATTAACATACCGTATGATTGTATAATGATAATTTGTTGTTATTTTTGACTTACCTTGCAGCAATTGACTGGCAAATATATTTTCTGACTAACTTTTATTTGATCTCCCATCAACTGTGGATGGCATGCCCCTCCAGTTCTAAGGTATTTTGCATTTATGCCTTTTTAGATTTATGCATCTCAGGACAAAATGGTTCTAATGTCAATAATAAAGGAAATGGCAAGGATGATTCATTACCTAAATAAATGTACTTAGAGAATGCACTGTAATATCATACTGAAAGCAATACCTGAAAGCTGAGAGCTTGCTTACCTGTTTATATCTCACTAGTGTTTTAAGCAATATCCGTAGTTACCTTGCATCTGAAGTTGCACTGTAGTTCTGTTATTGAGATCTTGGGAACAGATTTATACAATCAATTTTATTTTACCATTACGTCAGAGGGACGCCCCCTTTAATGGGGCTTTCAAGACAACTGGGAACTCGGAAAAAATACGAGGTGAAATCATGACGTCAGTGATCTTTAGGACGGAAAGCCGGAGCTCTAGAAAGAGGCCCGAGTTTCCGAGTTGAAATTCCTAGTGGATGATCGTTCAAAACGATTTTTCCCAGTCGGACCTCGTTTCTTTCAGAGTTCCCAGTTGTCTTGAACGCACTGAAGTCGGAAATCGGAGTTCCCTGTTGTTTTGAGCGCAGTGTAATTTCCCATACAAGCAATGCAGGGGCGAGGATCTGAAGCCCGTATTCAGTCAGACGTCATTTCAAGTGACGCGCTTGCGGGATTCCATTGATGCAAACGTCCCCAGAGTCATATAATCGACATTTGCTACAAACACAGTGAGAGAGGAAAAAAAATATTTATATAGAAAAACAGATAACTTTACGCAGAGCAAAACAAAACGGCAACTTTCGATGACACAAAACAACTTTCAGTCGCTCTTTGGGCAATTATAACAAACATAATCAGGTATGCTCGCTTAAACAAAATGAGGCAGCAGCGACAAACGAAACACATTTATTGCATTTTTACCCAATTTTAAAGATAGGTGGTAAAATGGTGTTGATTCGGCCAATCAAAGATGATAGATATGACAAATGTGCACCTTTATCACACCTGCTTACCTCAGCCTGGTTTAACTTAGTTGTACTAGCCTATATGTATGCTTGTCATGTCAGTATTTCCTTTCCCTTGACACATGTTTTGCTGCTACAGTGACTATTCTTGGCCATTACATGCTGATAAAGGTCAATTATATTGTGTATACATACATATATATATATATATATATATATGTACATATATATATATTTAACTGTCATTCATAATGTCACATGTACCATATAGTACATGTGCAGGAAAGGCAGTCGAAGAGGATGTGGTGAACTAAAACTTGTAATGGAGAGGCACATTTTGTATTCTTTTTATTTAACCTTTATTTAACTAGGCAAGTCAGTTAAGAACAAATTCTTATTTACAATGACAGCCTACCCCGGCCAAACCCAGACTACGCTGGGCCAATTGTGCGCCGCCCTATGGGACTCCCAATCACGACCGGATGTGATGCAGTCTGCCCGGGTGTGGTGCAGCCTCCATGCAGGCAGACCTTATGTACATAGTATCTCAGTGTCAGTCTGGGGCCTAGTCTCCGACATTATGAACATACTGTAGTCTCGGTGATGGGCTCAAATCACACAATCCAGGCAGGCTGTTATATATATCCTTTCCACGCCTGGAGTTCGAATTTCCTTATGTAGGGGAGTGGGGTAAATTGAGACATTCAGCATCACTCCATCAAGGGAAATATAGTATTCTTTCAAACAAAGATATCTACATATATTTTAGGATGTTGCGTATCCCTGGAAATAATCAGAATACATGTAAACATTACAGTTTTGAAAACATAGCTTGTCCAGACTCTTATGACTGCTAAACACTGCACAATGTAAACCCTTGCCCCCAATCCCCCCTTTCCCAAAACACATGCTTTTCTGTATTATACTTATGCTAAATGTTTATTCTATTCTACTTAGCCATTTAGTGTTCTTATATTTTATTATTTATTGTGTCTTGGCACAACTTACCCTGGGTATGGGGTAAGTTGAGCATAGGGACAGGGTAAGTTGAGTTGCCTACAAATGTATGTACAGAATTAAATATTACCACTACCTTTTTAAAACCATGTCTATCTTTACTTCCCAAACACAATTCAACACAATCACTTTTTTGTCTTTTAATAATTTTAAAGATTTAATACAGGCTTAACACCTAACAAGTACTTCTAATATAGGCCAGGCCGTGGTGTTAGCTCATATCCCAGCGATAATGCCTTGTGTTATGCCTGGGAAGAAAACACTTCAATTTGCTCAACTTCAATTTGCTCAACCCCAAGGAAAACATTTTGACTATATTAGCCCACACAGCTACAAGGATGCACTTTCGGTGGCAGGTAGCCTAGCAGTTAAGGGAGTTAGGCCAGTAACCGAAAGGTCGCTGGTTTGAATTCCCGAGCCATAAAGTTAGAAAAATCTGCAATTCTGCCCTTGAGCAAGGCAGTTAACCCGCAACAACAACTGGTCCCCGGGCGGCGATGACGTGGACATCGATTATTGCAGCCCCCTGCACATCTCTGATTCAGAGGGGTTGGGTTAAATACAGAAGACATTTTGGTTGAATGCAATCATTTGTGCAATTGACTAGGTATGCCCTTTTTCTTTCATTCTAGGTTCAGAACCTCATATCGAAGCTTATAGAGACCCCAACTGATGTATAGAACAATCTTAAAATGATCTACTTTGGTTTAGATCCAAGCATCATGAAAGCTCTTAACACAATACGTTCATTTGACTTGGTGAAAATTATTTTTTGGGACGTAACTTGGTTACCACTTTTTCCATGTGGTTTCTTCATTTCATGAAGTCTGTGAATGATGACCTCTTCCTAAATATTTCGTCAAATGATCCATTTTGTGTATGGCTTCCTAGAAACAAGGGGTGGCTCAACTTACCCCACTCTTCCCTACAGTTTAGCTTCCTGCCACATCCTGTACTGCACACTCAGATTGTGCTGGTTGCCTGTGAATAGCATCCATAACTCCATGACCAAAACTATTCATCTGTAAATGAGCTGAGTGTAGTGGGACACACAAACAAACGAGTTCCTTACTCAATCGGCATTGAGCCATCAAAACAACACACAATTAGCCTGACAAGCTGAAGACCTGGTCTCTAGCCTAGGCGGAAAATTGCAGGTTCATTATTTACAGACTGACTAGCCTAATTAGGAAATTAACTGTCAAACAGATAACCAATGGGAACTAATGCAATGGTAGGGGTAGCATGTGGGCTACCTAAAACCGTGACACATGACACATTCCTGTCTAAATATCAAGGCCATTACTCTCTGAAGGAAGCCAGCCTCAGTCTCACTGAGGAGACCCGTGCTACCTGCATGTGATGACCGCACCAGGCTTTATTCCAGTTATACCTTACTGTGTTCTGATTCTTCCTCTGTAGTTAAATGTGCCAAGAGAAAAAAAGAAACCTAGTTACTTGTCTGACAGAACAACAGGGTAGTGTCTCCAGTGACATAGGCTATACTTGGTATATGGTAACATCAGTGGAATCCCTGTTTGTAATATCACCTTGGTTCTGGGAGGGTTGAGGGATGAATGGAAAAGTGCCTCCTTGTCAAATGACTTTTTGTCAGGAAGTAATATAAACTCAGCAACAACAAAAAAATGTCCCTTTTTCAGGACCCTGTCTTTCAAAGATAATTCGTAAAAATCCAAATAACTTCACAGATCTTCATTGTAAAGGGTTTAAACACTGTTTCCCATGCTTGTTCAATGAACCATAAACAATTAATGAACATGCACCTGTGGAACTTTCGTTAAGACAATAACAGATTACAGACGGTAGGCAATTAAGGTCACAGTTATTAAAACTTAGGACACTAAAGAGGCCTTTCTATTGACTCTGCTCATCTGCGTGAATGTGCTTAATGCATGCTGCAAGGAGGCATGAGGACTGCAGATGTGGCCAGGGAAATAAATTGCAATGTCTGTACTGACGCCTAAGACAGCGCTACAGGGAGACAGGACGGGCAGCTCATCGTCCTCGTAGTGGCAAACCACGTGTAACAACACCTGCACAGGATTGGTACATCCGAACATCACACCTGCGGGACAGGTACAGGATAGCAACAGCAACTGCCCGAGTTACCCCAGGAACGCACAATCCCGCCATCAGTGCTCAGACTGTCTGCAATAGGCTGAGAGAGGCTGGACTGAGGGCTTGTAGGCCTGTTGCAAGGCAAGTCCTCACCAGACATCACCGGCAACAACGTCGTCTATGGGCACAAACCTACCATCGCTGGTGTAACCAATGTGAAATGGCAAGCTAGTTAGCGGGGTGCGCGTTAATAGCATTTCAATTGGTGACGTCACTCGCTCTGAGACCTTGAAGTAGTTGTTCCCCTTGCTCTGCAAGGGCCGTTGATTTTGTGGAGCAATGGGTAACGATGCTTCGAGGGTGGCTGTTGTCGGTGTGTGCAGAGAGTCCCTGGTTCGAGCCCAGGTAGGAGCGAGGAGAGGGACCGAAGCTAAACTGTTACATTGATGCTGTTGACCTGGATCCCTGGTTGCTGCGGAAAAGGAGGAGGTCAAAAGGGGGGTGAGTGTAACCGATGTGAAATGGCTAGCTAGTTAGCGGGGTGCGCGCTAATAGCGTTTCAATTGGTGACGTCACTCGCTCTGAGACCTTGAAGTAGTTGTTCCCCTTGCTCTGCAAGGGCTGCGGCTTTTGTGGAGCGATGGGTAACAATGCTTCGAGGGTGGCTGATGTCGATGTGTGCAGAGGGTCCGAGGGAAGATATCCTCCTCCCTCATGTGGTACACTTCCTGCATGCCCTTCCTGAAATGACCCTCCAGCATGACAATGCCACCAGCCATACCGCTCGTTCTGTGCGTGATTTCCTGAAGACAGGAATGTCAGTGTTCTGCAAAGTCCAGCAAAGAGCCCGGATCTCAATCCCATTGAGCACGTCTGGGACCTGTTGGATCGGAGGGTGAGGGCTAGGGCCTTTCCCCCTTAGAAATGTCCGGGAACTTGCAGGTGCCTTGGTGGAAGAGTGGGGTGACATCTCACAGCAAGAAGTGGCAAATCTGGTGCAGTCCATGAGGAGGAGATGCACTGCAGTACTTAATGCAGCTGGTGGCCTCACCAGATACTGACTGTTACTTTTGATTTTGACCCCCTCCCCCTTTGTTCAGGGACACATTATTCCATTTATGTTAGTCACATGTCTGTGGAACTTGTTCAGTTTATGTCTCAGTTGTTGAATTTTGATATGTTCATACAAATATTTACACATGCTAAGTTTGCTGAAAATAAACGCAGTTGACAGTGAGAGGATGTTTCTTTTTTTGTTGAGTTTAGTTGGGCACATATGAAAGCATCAAGGAAAGATATCAACAATCTAGTGCATACTGTAAGTATTGCATTGTGTTTGAGAGTGGGATTAATCTAATAAGGAATGTTGTGTGTCAAAAAGGACTGATTCGCAAATGTATACAGTATTTGACTGCATGAATAGACTATCGTCTAATTCTATAACTTAAAACACACACACACATACACATTTTATGTTATTATAGAGGTATGGATATCTCAATGGGTTTGAGTTATTTATTGTCATGGAGGATGTAGCAATGAGAAAAACAGAAAATTGGTGTAGGCTAAATAGGTGTGTGTGTGTGTGTGTGTGTGAGAATGTGTTTGGCTCCGTGTCAGAGCTGTCAGAGAAAGCACAGCAGTCATCATCTGATAAACCATCTGAATAGGCCTACCATTTCATCTGAGTACATCCCTATGGACCTACCTAATCAATCTTGGGCGGAGGAGACAGAAGCACATTGACGGTCTGGTCAAAAGTGCTTATTTCATGTAGACCTGTGTATTAACTTGCTCACTTCAATGGTCTTATGACATCTGTTAAATGAATATTAACACAGCAGAGATCACAACCAGGAAAAGGTACAGAAATAGCTTTCTTCCAAGAATCCTTGTCGTGATTCATATAACATGAATAAACGCTTTCGTGAGAGGACAAGCTGCTTTTAGAATGCTTTCTAGAGCTCCTGCATTCGTCACCAATGTCCTTATCAGGTTCCACTATCTGTTACTCAAATGAAAAAAAGAATCACAAGTAAATACATGAAGCGTTTTAAATTTATACAACTGAAATTATGATCCTTCACAGCTGAGCACTAGTCGCCCCCCTGTTGAACTCAATTCCCTCGTTACCGTCTGCAGACCACATGTCCCCGCCATGACTGCATGAACCCGGGTGATCCCTTGAGAGAAACCTGGACATTTACCAAGATTTCATCACAACTCCACCCCTTAAATCTAAGGCCATCACACTACGTACCAGGAGGAGACGTGCCCATTAAAGAACATCGGCAGTAGGCCTAGACATTGAACCATCAAATCTTTTGAGCACAAGCCAATTTTCACTCATTTGTAATGCGACCAATGTAATGCACCCAATGTAATAATAATTTAATTCACACTTCAATGGGTCCACTGGACAATATCTCTATAATGATGCCCACACACACTAAAGCACTTAGCCTAAATATTAGCAAAGATAGCCTATCTTTGCCTACAGATGAATCAATGACACGAAAGTCTAATTTAATGCATATGATTTGACATGACCTTATGACCTGACCATTCTAATTTAGCTAGCTAGCTGAGCTGTGTGATTTGTATTAACTAGTTGGCTACTTGGGAATGGGCTGTTGAAATTACTAAATTAAAAGTGCAATAACATATAAGCTTTGTTCGATCTTCATCTGTAGCCTATCATGTCCAAGCTCAGTAGATGCCAACTCAACCCCATGAGAAACGAATGGGCTGTAGAAGTCATCTGCCCCTCCAGTTCAGCTGAGAACAGTGGCATCACTTCAAGGCTTTCCCGTTATGCTGAGGCTAGCACCAAAGATTTTTATAACTAAACCAAGATAGACCCTGCCTGTCGTTTGCAATGGGAACAAATGAGTCATAGTGGGCTAAACAATCAAGGAGGTGGGCAGAGTCAAGCACCAGCTATAGAGATCGTATAGGCGTGTTCTAGTATGCGTATGCATATTTCCATTAGGGCGCGCCTCCTCTGTGAAGTGCGCAATAACTCAATTCGCCTTTGCACTCCAAAACAACGCAATTTTTTTTCTTCTAAGGGTAAGGTCTTAGTCCAAAACTTACAAAACTTAGTCCACTCTGTTCATAACATATTCTAGTTCTGGGAACAGGAAGTGGTGTTGAGATTAAACGTTCCATCTCCCAAATGGGCTTCCTATCACTACCATATTTGGGTACTTCACATTTATACATCCGGGGAAATATCTGTCTCATTGTTCCATCTGTGCTAGCACCACAGGAGTACTGGTGTATACCATACATGCTCTATCTGGTGGTGCAATATGGGACTGATGATGATGATTATAATATGGGAGCGATACGGGTTGATATAACCCTACAGAGTTATTGCATTTTGGTACACCAGAAGTACATTCATTTCCAAATGAACGCTGTGTTTGCCTTACAGCGTTGCGTTACAGAGCGTTCAGGGTGGTGCATATGTTGGATTTATCGAACGTATGCATCAAACTATGTGTACACAGCTTGACAGAAATGGTATCAGAAGGCGAATGTTTAACTTTTGTTGCACACATATCCATATAATGCTCGGTACCAGTTTGCGCAAAATCCTTGTCGGTGAGATCGAGGCGTGCGTGTACAAAACCTTCCTAATATTGAGCAGCACCCCCTTTTGATATCAGAACAGCCTCCATTCGTCGGGGCATTGACTCTACAAGGTGTCGAAAGCGTTCCACAGGGATGCTGGCCCATGTTGACTCCAATGCTTCCAACAGTTGTGTCATGTTGGCTGGACACGCGGGTAACTGTTGAGCGTGAAAAACCCAGCAGCGTTGCAGTTCTTGACATACTCAAACCGGTGCACCTGGCACCTACTACCATTATCCGTTCAAAGGCACCTAAATCTTTTGTCTTGCCTATTCACCCTTTGAATGGCACACTTACAAAATCCATGTCTCAAGGCTTAAAAATCTTTCTTAAACCTATCTCCTCCCCTTCATCTACACTGAATGATGTGGATTTAACAGGTGAGAACAATAAGGGATCACAGCTTTCACCTGGATTCACCTGGTTAGTCTATATCATGGAAAGAGCAGATGTACCTAATGGTTTGTACACACAGTGTATTTCTCAATTACCATCTGGAGGTAAAGTGATATTGTTGTAAGCCTACAATACAATATTTATATACTGTTATATGCATGTAGGCTAGGAGATAAAAAAATATATAATTTGTAACTTATTTTAGAAGAAGTAGGGAATTATTTAAGAAAAATGCAGGGGTGGCAATATAGTTGGCCCAAACTGAAATATACATTGAAAAAATATAAACACAGCATGTAAAGTATTGATCCCATGTTTCATGAGCTGAAATAAAAGATCCCAGAAATGTTCCATATGCACAAAAAGCTTATTTCTCCCAAATGTTGCGCACAAATTTGTTTACATCCCTGTAAGTGAGCATTACTCCTCTGCCAAGATAGTCCATCCACCTGACAGCTGTGGCATTTCAAGAAGCTGATTCAACAGCATGATCATTATACAGGTGCACCTTGTGCTGGGGACAATAAAAGGCCATTCTAAAACGGGCAGTTTTGTCACACAACACAATGCCACAGATGTCTCAAGTTTGAGGGAGATTGCAATTGGCATGCTGACTGCAGGAATGTCCACCAGAGCTGTTGCCAGAGAATGTAATGTTAATTTCTCTACCATAAGCCGCCTCCAACGTCGTTTTAGAGAATTTGGCAGTATGTCCAACTGGCCTCATCAATGATGTCCGAAGCTTTATTTTATCACTTTCTTTTTCAAACTTCCCTTACGAAAAAAGATTGGAGTCAGTGTGCAGTATATCTGCAGTACAACTGTAGTTAGAGTGCAGTATAACTGCAGTATGCTGCAAATACCGCGTCCAATATAACTAGTTTTTTTACTGCAGTAAGTTTGCAGTGTAACTTCAGTTAGAGTGCCACTGATTTCGCATTGGTTCTGGTGCTTTCTTCGATTCCAAGCTACTTTCAAACACATACCTCTACTGGACACCATATTTACAAGCATAATTAGGATTTTGTACATAAAGTTTCACTTGACTGGTAGCTTAGCAGCTAGAGTAGTAAACTATGGAAAATTCAGGACAGTGAAGGTGTGAGGTCGACTCCTTTGAAGGCACACTATTTTGAAAATTGTTTTATGTGAAACCACACTTTCTGCACTGTTGTTCAAATAATTTGTTTTATTTAGTATAGTATAAGCTTCTGTGTTAAGCGTCCTAAATAATGCCACATATTCCGTTTTTGAGAAATAGTCAACTTAAAGGTAAACCTTGTATGCCAACTAATTATAGGCTATTAAAGCCAACGACTTACCGCTGAGCCACAGTTTTGATGAAGATAGTGGAGAGAAAACACTATCTGATCATCACAAGCTGCTATTTATTGCTGACCAGCAGATGTCCCTAATGTGCATTGGGAACAGATAATGAAGCTCCGAGTAATTAACGTTTTTTTGGCACAATTTGGTGAACGCGCTGAAACCTTCATAAAGCCTCTGCTTCCCATCACTTGTTATACTTATTTTGTGTCCAAAATTAACAGTGAAATCCGACTCATCATCTACGGCTTAAAAACCTAAGTCGAAACTCTCGTCTGTAAAACTGTCTGCTACTGCGACCCGTAGAACGAGAAAGTAGACAGGAACCATTAGAAAGAGTAGCATCAAGGAGCCAATTGAAAGAAGGGGTTGGTTTCCCCCCGCAGTTGTTCACCGCATGGCGCCATACACCAGTGCCTGGCGCAGTCGGTCCATATTGTACAAAACTGCAGTTGAGTTAGATTGTGACAGATTGTCCACATGGGGGCACAGTGAGCTAACGGCCTTGGCTGATCCACAATTGTGGGACACATTTTCAGGTTGACCATTCGAAACAGCATTTTTGAGGCTTTCAGGAACTCAGCTGAACTCATCTACACCAGGCAAATGGTCAGACATGGCATGGCAAATATATAAGTAACACATCGGTAATTTTGTTGGTATAGCCTACTCACCAACAGTCTATGTGAGTTTATCATGGATGTAGGCTTAGAGTGTAGTTTATACAGGCTCAATCCTGTTGTTGTGTAGCCTATGCATAAGAATTGATCAGATTCTCTACTAATAATGTCCTAAAATGAAGTTAATTTGAACTGAATACTGTATCGGATTCATCATGGACATTTCTCTACAACATATTGAATAATGTGATCTCTCATGTAGTCTCTCTTCTGATTTGGCTTTTGTTGCACTTGGGTACAAAACATATTTTCTGTCATTGTATATTCAATAGGTTGTATGAGAATGACTCTATTGAGCTCTTCCTCCCACTCCCAACATTCTTCACCATCTACTACCCACACACCCACCATGGGTCACACAACTTGGCTTATGGAGAAATGAGACTCACTGAGTGTTCCAATAGTGGTTTCCAGATCTATTGACTTCATTATTTTGATAGCTTGTTATTGGATAGAATACCAAATTCCAAAATTCAGCAAAATAACTTAGGACAATTCAATTTGTTCTCATGTTAGGATCTGCTTGAATTGTTCACAACCAAAAACCATACTGTCTCATATTTGTTCCAATGAGGCCAACATAACATATTAAACTCATCATTGATAATGGTGAAAGAAAACCAAAATCCCTATGCATAAATGTAACATTTTCCCCATTCAGACACATGAATCCCTGAGCTCAGCATACTGCATACTTAGAAATTGCCCATCACAGAGTCAACTCTGCGGGGGCAATAACTAAAGGTAGCACAATCTATAAAAGTGTAATGTGTATTACATCTATATACTGTATCTCTCCACTCCAGGCTTTGTGGTGTTCACCCATAACTGATAAGGCAGTCATGGCTGGCTGCTGGTGCCTGCTGTGTCTCAGTAGAGACGTGGGCCCAGGGTAGGGAGTGTACATTAGCCAATTTCCCAGAGTCCCACGAAAGAGAGAGAAAGTATTACAAGAGGCCCAAACACACGTCAGGCCGAAACAGCGAAAGGAAAGGGGGAGGGAATGAAACCTCCAGCACTACCTCATCTCTCTGTCAGACCATAGCTGCAGTGTGGTGTGGAGCGCCGGTGGGTCAGAGGCATGCTTTTGTTTTGATTTCTCTCCAAGGCTGGGGATAAAACCCATCACTCTGACTCACAAATGTTGGATATTGGCTATCTTTCTTTCGCTAGCCCTTTTTTATTTTTTTCTTAGGTGAATTTCCTTTTGTAGCCAGTCCAGGTGGAGCTCATAGATGAAATAGTGCTGTTATTGTCTCAACGTTTCCTGGACCTGCCCAAGGTCATTGCCCCATGAATATTTTAACCTGCCTGCCTCTTTGAGAGTGAATAGGGACTTTACAGAGAGTGTTCTTAATTTAATGTCTTCTCTAAGGCCATTATCGATTTGAGCAACAGTGACGTAGGTAAAATCCCCCATAATAACACAAAGCTGTATTTGTTCAGATTTTTTCATGAATAAAGTGGACTTAAAGTGAGTTTGGCCTGTGCCATCCCTACCCAGCCATGCAGGTTATAACGTTTCATGCGGACAAGCTTGCACAACCTTGTTGGGCATCTCTATTCAAAACATATTTAATTCCAACTCACATCATGTGAGCACAGTACTGTTACTGCTGCAGCATCCCTTAAAAAAAATAAAAAAAGGTATTAATTAAAAAGGGCCTTTACTAGCCCTGTTAAAGCGGACTGATATAGGTGTCTTCCCATGGCTATGACTGTTACCATCTGTTTTGGTGTTATGTCCATGATCCATCTTGAAAACTATTGCCTCATACTCTGTAGAGGGAAATATATGGAGACCAGAAGAAGGAAAAACACTGCCTTGGCTAGTTCCTACACTGAGTGTACAAAACCTTATGAACACCTGCCCTTTACATGACATAGACCCTGGTCCTCAAGTACCCCCAACAGTACACAGATTCGTTGTGCCCCTTGACAAACACACCTCATTCGACTCATTGAAGGCTTGATGATTAGTTGACAAGTTGAATCAGGTGTGCTTGTCCAGGGTTACAATACAAATGTGTACTGTTGGGGGAACTTGAGAACCAAGGTTGGGAAAAACCAGTGATGGAAAAAGTACCCAATTGTCATACTTGAGTAAAAGTAAAGATACCTTAGTAGAAAATGACTCAAGTAAAAGTAAGTCACCCAGTAAAATCTAAATGTATTTGGTTTTAAATAGATTTGAGTATCAAAAGTAAATGTACTTGCTAAATATATACTTAAGTATCATAAGTATTAAGCAAACCAGACGGCACCATTTTCTAGTTTTTTAAATTTACGGATAGCCAGGGTTACGCTCCAACACTCAGACATCATTTACAAACAAAGCTTGTGTTTAGTGAGTCCGCTAGATCAGAGGAGGTAGAGATGACCAGGGTTGTGTGTGAATTAGTGTGTGAATTAGACCATTTCTCTGTCCTGCTAAGCTTTCAAAAGTACTTTTGGGTGTAAGGGAAAATGTATGGAGAAAAAAGTACATAATTTTCTTTAGGAATGTAGTGAAGTAAAAGTAAAAGTTGTCAAAAGTATATATAGTAAATGTGGAAGGACCACCAGAGGACAGGCTGGGCTCACGGATGGTAGCCCAACAAGGCATGGGAGACAAGGTAACCAGAGGCAATTAAGCACAGCTGACACTACTAATGAGATATTCTCCTTCCCCTATAAGAGAGAGTATGGAACCAGCAGGGTGAGGGGGAAGAACTATCTCTGGAAGATGGCCACTGAGACAGAGGAGCTATCTATGAAGAACTGTTAAGACGGTGACAATCCCGTGACTTTTGTTGTAGTTGAAAGACAATCGTATTGTGTTCCTGTTTGATCTGGAGATGAAGATGTATGTTTTTTTCCCTTGGGAGATTTTCGTTGATTACATTGGAGTGTTTGTGTTGACCAAATGCCCTCAATATAGAACTGTGTTCAATCAAGAAAAACTTCTCCTGAATCGTTTGTTCCACCTTCCCGCTTTAGAGTGACGCCCAATCACTTGGTCCGCTCACATAAAGTAAAGTACAGATACCCCCAAAAACTACTTAAGTAGTACTTTCAAGTATTTTTACTTAAAACTTTACAGGGTATTTCAATACCACTGCTTCAGTGAGAGTGATATGTGATGTACTACATCCCTGGCATAACCACAGAGATACAATGTGATAGTGTTATTTAATTATGTGGGCATGAATATGTCACGCTCAGAGATCACCACCATCTGAAACTCAAACGGAAAAAAGCGTACACCGTACAGAAACCACACGCTAGCCACCCTCACTTCCCCTATTCCACTGACAACTTTTACAAACAATGCTTAAATGCAAATGCTGTCACTAATGTCATCAGTTTGCTTTGTTTTGAGTCTTAAACTTTCACGATCGTCACAGATCCCCCTTGGGATCGGTGATTCTCTTGAAATATCACATCACAGTTGACTTAGTGACTGATATCCTCCTTCTGGCATTATGTTATGGCCTCTCTCTCTCTGGTGGAGGGTGTGTGGGACAGTGAGTGTAGCTCTTTAGAGCTTATAGCCTGTTTGTGAAGCACAGTGCAACAGCAAGTATTATACCAGTGTTGACTTGGAGTCTCTCCATTTGACATTTTTGAGGAGATGACTAAATTAACATGTAATCTGTGACGAGAACAGCTGCAGTGTCCTAGCACTGAGGATCTGCATGGAACACATTATTTAAGCATTGAATTTTGATGGCTCCTTAAGCCAATTAATCAGTTTAAAATCAACAATAATCTGTCTACGTATGAGATTTCTGTATATGCATCATCACTCGTTATTAAAATGCTGTTGTAAATGAAGTTGTACTTTCAGAACTGGTTTACTGTCAATCTTAGACAAAGACTGGCATCATTACCGGAAATTAATGGAACAATGTGTTATCTGTTTCACATTCAAACAATGTACACACACAGCCATGCCTGGCCCATGGACAAAGAGCTGCGTATTGTGCTTGGGACTCTGTGTGCACAATTCTTCGGAATTACAAACACAATAAGCGTCTGGGAACACAGTACAGTATCTTTGAGTTCCATCCTCTCCCTGCTTTCCGGGAGCTGGCTCTTGGAAAACCCTGGTGAGTCAACATCCTCTCTCTTCATGGACAAACACTGGACTGACACATTCAGGACTGTACTGACACACAGCGAAGTGCAGTGGAGGCTGTTTTCACAGTCAGTACATCCATTTCCAAGTCTCTGCTTGTTTGGTTGATTTACATATGCTTGAAATAGTGGAAGATTAGGCTTCTAACACTGGAATGTACAGTACCAGTAAAAAGTTTGGACAGATCTACTTATTCAAGGGTTTTTCTTTATTTTTACTATTTTCTACATTGTAGAATAATAGTGAAGACATCAAAACTATGAAATAACACATATAGAATAATGTAGTAAAGAAAAAAGTGTGAAACAAATCGAAATATATTTTAGATTCTTCAAAGTAGCCACCCTTTGCCTTGATGACAGCTTTGCACGCTCTTGGCATTCTCTCAACCAGCTTCACATGGAATGCTTTTCCAACAGTCTTGAAGGAGTTTCCACATATGCTGAGCACTTGTTGGCTGCATTTCCTCCCCTTTGCAGTCCAACTCATCCCAAACCATCTCAATTGGGTTGAGGTCGGGTGATTGTGGAGGCCAGGTCATCTGATGCAGGACTCCACCACTCTCCTTTTTGATCAAATAGCCCTTACACAGCCTGGAGGTGTCCTGTTGAAAAACAAATGATAGTCCCACTAAGCGCAAACCAGATGGGATGGCATATCGCTGCAGAATGCTGTGGTAGCCATGCTGGTTAAGTGTGCATTGAATTCTAAATAAATGACTGACAGTGTCACCAGCAAAGCACCATCACACCTTTTCCTCTGTGCTTCACGGTGGGAACTACACATGCGGAAATCATCTGTTCACCTACTCTGCATCTCACAAAGACACAGAGGTTGGAACCAAAAAATCTCATATTTGGACTCATCAGACCAAAGGACAGATTTCCACCGGTCTAATGTCCATTGCTTGTGTTTCTTGGCCCAAGTAAGTCTCTTCTTCTCATTGGTGTCCTTTTAGTAGTGGTTTCTTTGCAGCAATTCGACCATGAAGGCCTGATTCATGCAGTCTCCTCTGAACAGTTGATGTTGAGATGTGTCTGTTACTTGAACTCTGAAGCATTTATTTGGGCTGCAATTTCTGAGGCTGGTAACTCTAATGAATTTATCCACTGCAGGTAACTCTGGGTCTTCCTTTCCTGTGGCGGTCCTCATGAGAGCCAATTTATCATAGTGCTTGATGGTTTTTGAAACTGCACTTGAAGCTTTCAAAGTTCTTGAAATTTTCCGGATTGATTGACCTTCATGTCTTAAGGTAATGATGGACTGTGGTTTCTCTTTGCTTATTTGAGCTGTTCTTGACATAATATCGACTTGGTCTTTTACCAAATAAGGCTATCTTCTGTATACCACCCATACCTTGTCACAACACAACTGATTGGCTCATTAAGAAGGAAAGAAATTCTACAAATGAACTTTTAACAAGGCACACCTGTTAATTCAAATGCATTCCAGGTGACTAATTCATGAAGCTGGTTTAGAGAATGCCAAGAGTGTGCAACGCTGTCAAGGCAAAGGGTGGCTACTTTGAAGAATCTCAAATATTAAATATATTTTGAATTGTTTAACACTTTTTTGGTTACTACATGATTCCATATGTCATGTATTTCATCGTTTTGATGTCTTCACTATTATTCTACAATGTAGAAAATAGTCAGAATAAAGAAAAACCCTTGAATGAGTAGGTGTGTTCAAACCTTTGACTGGTACTCTGTGTGCTGTACTGTACAGTATGAATGTGACTGTTTTTCTTCAACATCCCAGAACACTCTGAGTTCCAGAACAGCCTGGACCCGACTACTTCCCCTCTCTCTAGAGACAGGAAACGGTTACTGTCACCACTTCCCTTCTTGTACTTCTAACCCAGCAAAGACGTCCTCTTTAAGAAGTGCTGAAGTACAGCCATGAAGGCGTCCCTCAGATCTCCGTAGGTGTCAGACCCCCCTTTGTCACTGTGTTGAGACATGCTAGGACAAAGCATAGTGGTGCAATAACAATGTGTCTTTGTATTGTTGAATGGCCATTGTCTTTGGATTCCTATATTGGACTAATATCCAGTAATAAATATTACCAACAATATTGGTTATCTTGGATCTTTAAATTACATGTACATTTTGGACATTTCCAAACTTGTAGAGTGAGTCCAGCTCTGACGAAGAACATTCGCCTTGAGTCACTTCCTGCTATTGTGTGTGAGGAGGGCATTCTCAGAATGGGAGGGAGAGAAATTCATTTGAAATGTGTCCATTTTACATCAGACACTCTCTCCTCACAACTGTTGAAAAAGCATTATGTAATTCCCTGGTTACTAATGGCCTACAATTTAGCTAAATATGTTCCTAAAACGTTTTGACCGGTGCAAACTCAGTGGAGTACAGATTAAAACGAATAATGTTGTCAGTTGTCCATGTTTTCTACACTTTCAAAAAAGTGGTCCTGAAATGAAACGCTTCACACTAAACATAGATTTCTTGAATAGAGTAGTCGGAAGCAGTCATTGCAAATTCCCATTTGTATTCTGTATAGAATTATATTTTTGGTGTGGTGATTCACACCCCTTTAATGAGAGTTAGAGCAGAGAGAGATTAGAGAAAGAGCGAACATTGGCAGAATCCATAACGGTTTCTGTGAGCAAACATTGTAAACCTATTAGAAAGAGGAACCCCCATTAACAAACAGATAACTAGATCTGAAACCCATCACTCACCAGCTGCACCTCCACCACAACATCTAAAACAGATTACACTTCCTGTTGTAAGGAATCTTAGATGTTCTGGTAAATCAAAGTAAAACATTTACTCTGACCCCATCATATAAGGTTAAAGCTTGCCACATAGAACAGATGCATTCTCTCCCTCCATAAAGAGTGGATTCAGAGGGGTGAGCTTGCAGCTGTTGTAGTTTCTCTAGAAGTTAATCTGAGAGACCAGCAGAACACTGCATTGCATCCTGTTAAACCGTTCAGCAGTAGTATAGGGAATTAAAGGCATATTTATATAGAGACACATTCACACGTCACTCACTTGTGTGGGAAAATGGCGTGTGTCTATTTGTGCATCTGTGTGAACTCTGTGAACTACGATTTTTGCAGTTCCACTTTTATTAGGACATTTTGTTGTCAAGCATTTTCACCAGTGCTTTTCTTCTCTTTTTGTGGATTTTGTGGGCAATTTACAGAAGTAGATAAGGATAGGCCTTTAGATTACTTGCTGCTTATCACTGCACACAAAAAGTGTTAATATCCACCATTAGGGTTATTTTTCCAATGAAGGTCAATATTTTGGTATGTCTTTAGTACAACGAGAAGGCCACCTCTCCACACAAAGTGAACGTTGTTTCAGGGAGCAGTCTAATAAACTGTGAGCATTGATGCCAGCCTGTCAGTGTGGAAACTATGAATAGCAGGTTAAGGATAGGGGTCTGTAGAAGCAGGCACAGTGAGCCTCTGCAGAATGACACAATAGGCTATGCAGTATCAGTTCCTCTGGAAAACAAGATTTCATGCTGTCAAAACACAATTTACCACATATTAGACCTCAGCATGACATGGCACTATATCGGGTTGTACGACTGAGTGGGAAGATATTCATATAGCGGAGAATACAGATCAACATTGCCACACAGGAGAAGAATAGTGGGTGGGTCTGCACTACAGGTACTGGCCTCGTTTGATGTTGTGTGACTTGTCCCAAACACTCAAACTATAGTATGATGGCAGTATAGACAATGGACAACATGAAGGCAATTCTTAAGACAACAACTGAAGCTACTCATTGGGCACAAACTGGTTTAATCAACGTTGTTTCAGCGTAATTTGTCAACGTATTGTGATGTGGAATCTACGTGGATAATACATTGGATTTGAAAAAAGTAATCAAAGTAAACTGACGGTGAAATTTCAACCATAGGATTGTCATCATGGTAATCAAATTTCAACATAGACAAACCTTATAAAATATGTTGAATTTGTACCTTTAAAACAATGTCAGATCTTCAAAGTTATATCCACTATCATTAAAAAAGATTGGGCAGCATCTCCTACTGGAGAATTGCTCTATATACAGCTACCCTTGGGTGTCCTATCTTGGGTTTTAACCGAGCCCAGCTTAGCTATGATATTTATCACCGACTATTAGCGATGTGCTATCAAATCAAATCAAATGTTATTTGTCACATACACATGGTTAGCAGATGTTAATGCGAGTGTAGCGAAATGCTTGTGCTTCTAGTTCTGACAATGCAGTAATAACCAACGAGTAATCTAACCTAACAATTCCACAACTACTACCTTATACACACAAGTGTAAAGGGATAAAGAATATGTACATAAAGATATATGAATGAGTGATGGTACAGAACGGCATAGGCAAGATGCAGTAGATGGTATCGAGTACAGTATATACATATGAGATGAGTAATGTAGGGTATGTAAACATAAAAGTGTATAGTTTAAAGTGGCTAGTGATACATGTATTACATAAAGATGGCAAGATGCAGTAGATGATATAGAGTACAGTATATACATATACATTATATTAAGTGGCATTGTTTAAAGTGGCTAGTGATACATTTTTGATCAATTTCCATCAATTTCCATTATTAAAGTGAGCTGGAGTTGAGTCAGTATATTGGTTGAGTTTTATGGACAGTTGAGTCAAAAGTGGGCTCTATGGCCATGGCCCACTAAATAAAGAGTAATCAAGGAGAAAATGATGACCAGGTGTGCGTAATGATGGGGAACAGGTGTGCATAATTTAATTGCCGGTGTTTAGTAGACCGGCAACTTCGAGCTTCTGAGGGATGGAGCAGGAGTAGGTGTGACATTGTCTACAAATTAATAACTGATAGGTTGGATTCACATCTCCATCTCAACCAAAAATCTAAGTTAAAGAATAATACTAAATCAAATCAAAATTGATTTAAAGTGCATTTAAGGTTTGATTTGATTTAGTCCTATTCTTTAATTTAGATTTTTGGTTGAGATGGAGACATGAATCGAATATATTATTTATTCATTTGTAGACAAAATGGAATTAAAGCCAGATTAAGTCAGTTACTTAAAATAAAAAGATTGATTACGTTCTCACAGGTTTACTCTTTCAGCAAACTCATCCATGGAAGATTGTTTTGTGGGTATATATATGTTTTGAAAACCTGTTATTGTGACACTGTGACAATGGTATTGTCACATATGACACCCATCCCTCAAACTGGTGGGGTCATAGCTAGCCTAAAAGGTATTTTAACTCACAGCTTTGAATCAGCAGACATGTCCACTTCTCATGGTTCATGGCCTAACAGTACACCCTGACATCCATCCCCTTGTACACACACAACAAATACACCACTCTGGCTTAAATAAACAGCAGAGTATTAACAATGGGGGGCAGAGCAGCCCCCTAGTCTCACCTCCCACTGTGCTAATTGCCCAGCACCAACAGCATGCTTTGTTTTGGCAGCTTTTTTGTAAATGCCCCAGTCACACATTCATTCTGTTTGGGTCGTCATCGTCCTGTCCAATTCCCTGCTCGTTATGCAGTCAGACTGTAGTGAAAGGGCCCATTCGTTCTCTAACATTTTTAGGGCCACAACCCACAAACTTGCATAATAATCCCTCTCACATCAGCTTTCCATTCATTCACCCCTTCCTCCTCCTCTGCTTAAAACACCAAAAGGGCCAGGGATTTAAGTGGTCCTGGCTCTGAATGTCTGAAACATGTCTAAATGCCATCAGTGTCCACAGCCCCTTTTCACGCAATTGTAAATGACTGAGCAGAGGACAAAGGGATTAGGGCGCAAAAGGAGAGAGGAACCATCGTGACCTCTTAGGGCAACTGTGACCCCCCCCCCCCTTTTAACCCCCTTGGCCTGACCATCTGAGCATTCAACAAACCATGGGAATGTAGTGAGCATGGAACCAAGAGTGCTCACCATTTGTCTGCAAGAATTGAAAAGGAGGGCAGCCGGGTTTTGGAATGTTGGGCCATTTTCTCAGCACATTCCACAGTGTTCTCTCGACAACTAAATGACTGTCAGACCAAATACAAACGGTCTCCTTTCTGGATTATGCCTCTCCGACAATCACAGCTTGAGAATCGGAAGAATGTTCAGCCACCAAAACCCTCCTCCCTACCCTTGAGGCCATAACATTTTTTAAAGGGCCAAAAGGGTTATGAAAGCACATGAAGGGGATAGATATTACAAGTATCTCAGAATAATATATCTTTTCACTGTTATTGTGTGACTGCTTCACAGTCTAGAGTGAAACATCTGGTGTTTTTGCTTATAAATGGTGTATTATGTTAACGTGCTGGGTCAGCTACAACTTCTTAGATCAGCTGTGGAATAGACAGTCAATGTACTGCAGGAAACAAAGTCTTCATACATACTAGATAAAAAATAAAAAAACAAGCCAGGCTAATCAAAATGGCACATTTATTTTGAGATATTTTTGGCAAAGAACACAGGATCAATCTGGTACAAAAAGGCAGTAAACAAATGTGTCTCTTATAAAAAGTCTCATGTAATGAGGCATTTGTTTTCAACTGTCATGATGACAAAAAAAATAAAAAATAAAAATAATAATTCTGTACATAGGTCTTACCAGTCAAATAAATAAATAACTTATGAAATATAAAACCAGTAACCAAGGTACAGTATGTACAGATGTGAAATCCTCTCCTGAAAATTGAGTGTGCTTCAAAACTCAAAGAACCATTAGTTCTACTGGACCAAATGTCACATTAACAAGTACAAAAGTATGACTGGATAGATTTGGCACTATTTGAAATCTTTGGTTGTTGTTAGTTAATTTTAGAGAATCAGAGGCAATGTTAAGTCTTTGGGTCAGAAAGAGTCTCCAGTTCTGTCGGTGTTTAGTCCATTTAGTCCTCAGAGATGGCTCTCCTCCTCCTCCATGGCCCTGTTCAGTCTGTTTAGTCCTCAGAGATGGCTCTCCTCCTCCTCCATGGCTCTGTTCAGTCTGTTTAGTCCTCAGAGATGGCTCTCCTCCTCCTCCATGGCTCTGTTCAGTCCTCAGAGATGGCTCTCCTCCTCCTCCATGGCTCTGTTCAGTCCTCAGAGATGGCTCTCCTCCTCCTCCATGGCTCTGTTCAGTCTGTTTAGTCCTCAGAGATGGCTCTCCTCCTCCTCCATGGCTCTGTTCAGTCTGTTTAGTCCTCAGAGATGGCTCTCCTCCTCCTCCATGGCTCTGTTCAGTCTGTTTAGTCCTCAGAGATGGCTCTCCTCCTCCTCCATGGCTCTGTTCAGTCTGTTTTGTCCTCAGAGATGGCTCTCCTCCTCCTCCATGGCTCTGTTCAGTCTGTTTAGTCCTCAGAGATGGCTCTCCTCCTCCTCCATGGCTCTGTTCAGTCTGTTTAGTCCTCAGAGATGGCTCTCCTCCTCCTCCATGGCTCTGTTCAGTCTGTTTAGTCCTCAGAGATGGCTCTCCTCCTCCTCCATGGCTCTGTTCAGTCTGTTTAGTCCTCAGAGATGGCTCTCCTCCTCCTCCATGGTTCTGTTCAGTCTGTTTAGTCCTCAGAGATGGCTCTCCTCCTCCTCCATGGCTCTGTTCAGTCCAGGGATGAACTTGAGGAGCCGTCGGCGGAAGCTCTTCTGTTTGGGTTTCCTCTGTAGCGAGCTGAACCCTCCCGATTGCACTTTCTCCCCTGGTGCTGACGAAGAGTTGTTGTTGGAGCCCCTCAGGTAGCTGCGTGTACTGGCGCTGCGGGTCAGGTGGGTCTTGGCCGAGGTGAAGAGCTCGCTGGCGGGACGGATCATTCTCTGCTTACCCTGGGATGGCTTCTCCTGTTCCTGCTGGTCTTTCTCTGTGCTGCTGGTGGTTCTGGTGAGGTCACTGTTGGCGTCGTTGAGGCGGTCACCCTGCCCCTGGTACAGACAGGTCTGGTAGAGTGGTTCCTCCTCTGTGGTGACACTCAGGTGGCTGGCGCTGCTGCTGGTGCTGCCGGTGCAGCGGAGGGCACGCAGGGCGGCCGGGCTCGGTGCGCCCAGACTACCATACACCCCCGCAGACTCCAGGGACTCATAGATAGCAGCATCACTCATCACTATGCCTAGAGGACACAGGGAAAGAGTGTTACACATCTTGAATTGACATCAAATTACATTTACCTGAGATCCTATATATCAACATAAACGAATGACTTACCATGAACCAGCCTCTGCTCTTGCATCATCAAAGATCTGTATTCATCCCATTTCTCATGTAGGGTTTGCTGATAAAAGAAAATACAGCAATATTAGAAAGCAGTCAAAAAGGTGACATTTTGTGTGATTTCCAACTGTGAGCCTGATGGATGAGCTTGGAGACAGCAGCCCGTCATCTTGAGAAAAGTCACTTGTCTTCAGACACTAAAAAGTTCCTTTTAACCAGTCAAGTGTAACGTAAGCTTGTAAAACTACGTGTCTACTTTCATTCACTGTGCTCTCACAGCCTTCTGTAAGCATGCTGGAGAGCATTGCAGCCGCTAGTTATGAAACAGGTGGGAGCAGAGGGAAAAACAGGTGGGAAAGGGATTGGTCTAAATCTAGCATGCTGCATGGTGAGAGCTGCTTTTTCTGTCTGCTGGCTATAGGCTTTTAACTACACTGTTAGACTGATCCCAGTCACACACTAGCCTGGTCCCAGATCTGTTTGTGCTCTATAGTCAACTCCTATTGTCATTGTCACACACCACACTGGATACTCAATTTCTGTTGAACTGTAGAAGCAAGCAGAACCAGAGGTTTGCTACATAGGGGAAGAGGGGAGAGAGAGAGATTCACCTTTAGATACTGAAGCCTTGCCTCCAGTTCTGCTTTTCGAATGGAGTCGCTGTACACTGTTTCCAGTCTATAGTAAAGACAGAGTAATGTTAAGTCAGACAGGAAGGCCAGAGAGCCACACAAAAGAAGAGTAAAGATTCATAGCATACTCTGGGCCCGGTTAAGAATAGAGAGGAACTTCAGAAGTAGCCATGTAAAGGCCCTTATATAGGAGACCTAACATGCTAGAGTCTCGGCTCAACAGTTTACAAGTAGGGGGGAAAGCTTCAGGGTGGTATCACGTTTCAAGACACCCACTCGACTGTAGCAACAGGTGCACATCTGAGGGGGTTTGTTGTTTTTACTGGGCTGATACAAGCTCTCTGTTAATGGTTCAGTAGGCCTATATGTTTACTAGAGGTGAGAATAATTTGATGAAGTCTATAGTTAGACAAGAGGCATGAGCTGGGCCTCTCATGTGGTTAACTACACTGCTTAATCAGTTGCCTTCTAAGTTTATAAAAATGGGTCTCGATTCTAATAGGCCTTTTATCTTTTACAAGCAGACAAAGAGAGTGAGAGTGTGGTTCCAATGTAACACGGAGCGAGTTCATTCTGCATATTATAAACAGTATACGGCTTGCTTCTAGGCAACTTTGGTGTGCAAACATGAACAGCACGGTTTAGAGTACGTCCATGTCACATTCATTGTATGGTAATCACTTGAAAGATATTACCTTTCTCCAGAATATCATTTCAGGAGCCACTAGACTAGATTTACAGAGTCAGCCATGAATGAGTATTCCCATTCTCAGTCAACAGCTAGACTACATGATCGATTCTGTGTGATTTTGTACTTTGGACTGCAACACTGCGCAAGAAAAAAAGACTCAAGATGTATCAGTACGAAAACGACATTAGAAAGCGTCGACAAACTATTTATAAAGAACCGATTTGACTAGGGCCTATACAAAAAGTGGAGCATTTAAGTTCTGTTACCATCCACAACCAGTCCCCAATCCCCTTGCCAGTTCCCTTTACCATTGAGATCTGATCTGCTTACTTAATGGAGTTCCCAGAGGCCCTGATTAGCTGAACAATCTCCTTGTGTTGAAATCCATCCACAGTGGTCTCGTTCACGCTAGTGATGGTGTCCCCTGTGCACAAAACAACATGCAGGTTAACAAAACGGCAACGGATCCAGTTAATCCCAGTGTGGCTTTATCACAGCTGTGGTTCTACTGAGACTAGTTTGATCCCACTAGCGTCTGTGGTTTGTAGAGCAATAAGAAGTACTTGGTTGGCTGGTGCTCCTGGAGCCCATGTGTGATACAGGCGCTCTAGTCTAAACCCTGGCTGTGTGGTCATGGCTGGCGACTTGGCACACGTGCTGTGGTTACCCACTTTTCCTGATAAGACAGCCTGAAAAATATTGATCAAGGATTTGTGTTACTCCATCTGTCATTGTCAAACTATGGCAAGTCTATTCATTTAAAAAGAAAAAATGATTTTAGATGGTTCTGACTCGGCCTGGTTGTAGTTGCAGGCTGAAACACAATGCCTTTTCCCCTCTGGTGAACCACACACTTTTCTCCCCAGTGAGATGATTTTTTAAAATGTAAATCTTTATTTATCCAGGCAAGTCAGTTAAGAACAAATTCTTATTTACAATGACGGCCTACCAAAAGGCAAAAGGCCTCATGCGGGGATAAAAAAATAAATACAATATAAATATAGGACAAAACACCCATCAGAACAAGAGAGACAACACAACACTACATAAGGAGACCTAAGACAACATAGCAAGGAAGAAACACATGACAGCACAACATGGTAGCAATACAACATGGTAGCAGCACAAAACATGGTACAAACATTATTGGGCACAAACAACAGCACGTCACACAAAGCAGCCACAACTGATAAAGTCCTAATGGTTCAGTTTAGAGAAAAACACAGGGAGGGAACAATAAACAAGGCATGTAGGGAATGTAGGAAGTGAAACTGACACTTGCATGTCTGATGTGACGTGTAGTGTGAAGGGGAGAATGTAGCCCTGCCTCTAGCGAGCCTTCTCTCTGAGATTAACAGACACGTGTACTGTGGTATAAGGTTTCGAGAAATTAAATGTGAGAATATACAATTTCTTTGTTCACTTCCCCTATTGTTTCTGATCAAATGGATGGTATGATGATTCAGACTAGAAAAAAATAGAGCATGTCTATTCAAGAATGCTATTTTTGAAATACACACAAAAAACATTATTAAAATAGACATGGCCGAGTTACTGAATGTGTTTGACAGAGGTATTGTATCCAGCAAGGCGGCAAAGGAGACGAGTTGACTCATACGATGTTTGTTAAATGAATCTCTCCCTTTAGTGTTTGTTGACTGGAAAATGAGTAGGCACACTAATATTTGTACTTCCCTAACGCATTTGTGCTTGCGTTTACTTAGAGACTACTAGCCTCCTGGCTGGCAAACAAGAAAGGGGCGGGTTCCTATCAAAAACACCTGTCCTCCCTTCTTCGCCTGAGGTCTATATTCAGTAAAGGCAGGTCATGTACTGTATGTGTCGAATGCTGTTAAATACGGTAAAATAAAAAGATCCCTATTGAACAGGGTTTTTCAGTTTCACTTACCGACTTTGAGTCCGGCTTGTTGAGCGGGGCTGTCGTCATGAACCTTGCACACAAATGTGCACATCTCCACAGAGTTCTGGTCCTGGTGGTGCAGCCCATATGTCTGGAAGAAGGTGGAATAATGAGTTAGAATTAGAATTTTTGGTTGACAGCTTTTCATTCAAATAAATGTATTCTTAGGAACAATTAGATGCAGGGCATGGATATGTTCTTTCGTCATGTTCAAAATCATTGGTAATTTCCCTTCACAAAAGCCAAAAGGTCTATACCTCAAGCGCTAGGCTTTGCTGTGTAACAGACAGAAAGGCATTTGAAACTTTGAAGATAGTTCATGGTACAGGGAAGCCTAGCACCTCTCCAACAGTATTGTTGAATATTTGTGATATTAAACTATGTGCTCCTGAGATTGTAGTCTGCATCTGAAGGCCTGACTCTGGTGAGGACCGTCAGACAAACCCTGTGCTACACAGCAGATTAGATAACACTGGCTGACGAAACTGCAAGACAGACAACTTCGAAACAGATAGGCAGAAGGAAGACATATCAATTTATATGCAAAAAAAATAAGCTTACATTTCCCTTGCGTGGTTAGTCGAAACTAATACAGCTCTCTATCAACATCTGCCATAAAAAGGATATTAAAAGCAGTCTCTTTATGAGCCAGGACCTTTATCAACACATTTGGTTAGAACAATCAGACATATTTCCTTATGATTTACCAGTGACATTAAAAAACATTCTATTCTGTGTCATCACACTTCAGAAAAATAAAAGGTAAACCAACAGTGTAATTGACACGCAAACATTTTCCACACATCTTGTTGACGATCTTCCTTCCTTGATTCACACATGACAGTTTCTATTTCGAAGTCAAATGTGACAAACAACCACAGCCAGACTTCCCCTAAGTTGTCTTGTCAAAAGAATCGCGTAATTCAACTGCCGTCCGACAGCGTTATTCTGAGGTGATGTTTCAACTCAGGTTCCCTTGACATGCTTGTCTGTTGAGACATTAAGTGGCAGACAAAATAATGGGCAATTCCATAGTCAGTAAATCATGTCAAATGCCACCTACTCAGGTGTAAAACCAGCATTCGGAAAGTATTCAGACCCCTTGACTTTTTCCCACATTTTGTTAAGTTACAGCCTTATTCTAAAATGGATTCAATAAAAACATTCTCATCAAATCTACACACAATACCTCATAATGACAAAGCGAAAACAGGTTTTTAGATTTAAAAAACAGAAATCTTATTTACACAAGTATTCAGACCCTTTGCTTTGAGACTCGAAATTGAGCTCAGGTGCATTCTGTTTCCATTGATCATCCTTGATGTTTCTACAACTTGATTAGAGTTCACCTGTGGTACATTCAACTGCTTGGACATTATTTGTAAAAGGCACACAGCTGTCTATATAAGGTCCCACAATTGACACTGCATGTCAGAGCAAAAAAACAAGCCATGAGGTCGAAGAAATTGTCCGTAGGGCTCAGAGACATGATTGTGTCGAGGCACAGATCTGGGGAATGGTACCAAAAAATGTCTGCAGCATTGAAGGTCCCCAAGAACACAGTGGCCTCCATCATTCTTAAATGAGAAGTTTGGAAGCACTAAGACTCATTCTAGAGCTGGCCGCCCGGCCAAACTGAGCAATCGGGTGACAAGGGCCTTGGATCAGGGAGGTGACAAGAACCAGATAGTAACTTTGACAGAGCTCTAGAGTTCCTCTGTGGAGATGGGAGAACCTTCCAGAAGGACAACCATCTCTGCAGCACTTCACCAATCAGGCCTTTATGGTAGAGTGGCCAGACGGAAGACACACATCAGTAAAAGGCACATGACAGCCTGCTTGGAGTTTGCCAAAAGGCACTTAAAGGACTCTCAGACCATGAGAAACAAGATTCTCTGGTCTGATGAAATCAAGATTTAACTCTGACCTGAATGCCAAGTGTCAAATCTGGAGGAAACCTGGCACCATCCCTACGGTGAAGCATGGTGGTGGCAGCATCAAGCTGTGGGGATGTTTTTCAGCAGCAGGGACTGGGAGATGAATTGAGCAAAGTAGAGAGAGATCCTTGATGAAAACATGCTCCAGAGTGCTCAGGACCTCAGACTGGGGCAAAGGTTACCCTTTCAACAGGACAACAACCCTAAGCACACAGCCAAGACAACTCAGGAGTAGCTTTGCGACAAGTCTCTGAATGTCCTTGAGTGTCCCAGCCAGTGCTCGGACTTGAACCTGATCGAACGTCTCTGGCGAGACCTGACAATAGCTGTGCAGCGACGCTCCCCATCCAACCTGACAGAGCTTGAGGAAACAGAGAACAATGGGAGAAACTCCACAAATACAGGTGTGCCAAGCTTGTAGCGTCATACCCAAGAAGACGCAAAGCTCTAATCGCTGCAAAATGGCCCTCAACAAAGTACTGAGTAAAGGTTCTGAATACTTATGTAAATGTGATATCCATTTTTTTTGCAAACATTTCTAAAAAACTGTTTTTGCTTTGTCATTATGGGGTATTGAGCGTAGATTGATGGGGGGGGGGGGGGGGGGGGGGTTACTTTATCCATTTTAGAATAAAGCTGTAACATAACAAAATGTGGAAAGGTCAAGGAGTCTGAATTCTTCCCGAAGGCATTGTACAAACAGAAAGGAAAACTAGACAAACTCAAGTGTGATGCTCATCTACGTGAAATAATCTGTGAGCATTCTCCCTTGTTTTGACATGTCTGTACAGTTGCCTTCTCCGTATCTCTCAACGCAGGCTTCCTTCCTTCCCAGACCGAGGCCTTCCACAGAAACAGAACATGCAAATCCCAATCCAACTATGCTTTTACAGTACATAGTTGATACTGACATTATCCTCTTAGCACTCTTAGAACTGGTAAAGTCCAGCGACGTGATGGAAAAAGCACAGGATCCTAAAGCCATCCATCTCTACCATCTCTGGGCTTTGACCTCACTTCCTGAAGAACAGGGCTTGGCAGGAAAGGAGGGACCTCCATCCAAACCCTAAATGTAACCATCTACATGGAATAATTATAAGCAAAACAAGGCAGTGTTGTGAACTTAGAGCAGTACTTTGTTAATGATGATTTTCATTTTTTACATTAGCCGGATTTTCACAGCCCTTAAATTGTCCGGCATCTTCTCTTTAGAGGTGAGGCTGACAACAAGTGGTGCATTGTTAGGAGTCGCTGCAGGGACAGAGAGGAGGGAGCTCTGAAAGATAAAGGGGGCCTGTGTGCAGAAGTCGGAGGGTTTACAGTGCTCGAGGGATTGGAATATAGTAGGTCTGACACGACACGCAGGAAGGAGTGTGAGAGAAGATTTTACAAAACCATGCCGCTTTGAAAATAGACCCGAGAGAAAACTGCCTCCTTGTCTCCAGTCATGGGATGGGATACATCAGACCCTTATATTGAGAAAGAATGAGGTTCAGGGATACATTTCTTAAAAGTACACTACATATACATTAAGTATGTGGACACCCCTTGAAATAAATAACAAAAATTAATTGATTTCGGCTATTTCAGCCACACCCATTGCTGACAGGTGTTGAAAATCAAGCACACAGCCATGGAATCTCCATAGACAAACATTGGCAGTAGAATGGCCCGTACTGAAGAGCTCAGTGACGTTCAAAATGGCACCGTCATAAGACGCAACCTTTCCAACAAGTCAGTTCGTCAAATTTCTGCCCTGGTCAACTATAAGTGAGGCTATTGGGAAGTGAAAATGTCTAGAAGCAACAACGGCTCAGTCACGGAGTGGTAGGCCACACAAGCTCATAGAATGGGACCACCGAGTGCTGAAGCGGGGAAAAATCTTCTACCTTCGGCTGCAACACTCACTAGCAAGTTCCAAACTGCCTCTGGCAGCAACGTCAGCACATGAAATGGGTTTCCATGGCCGAGTAGCCGCACACAAGCCTTAGATCACCATGCGCAATGCCAAGCGTCGGCTGGAATGGTGTAAAGCTCACCGGCATTTGACTCTGGAGCAGTTGAAACGCGTTCTCTGGAGTGATGAATCACGCTTCACCATCTGGCAGTCCAACTGACAAATCTGTGTTTGGCGGATGACAAGAGAACGATACCTGCCCGAATGTATAGTGCCAACTGTAAAGTTTAGTGGAGAAGGAATAATGGTCTGGGGCTGTTTTTCATGGTTTGGGCCAGGCCCCTTAGTTCCAGTGAAGGTAAATCTTAACACTACAGCATACAATGACAGTCTAGACGATTCTGGCGCTTCCGACTTCGTGGCAACAGTTTTGGGAAGGCCCTTTCCCTTTTCAGCATGACAATGCCCCCGTGCACAAAGCGAGGTCTATACAGAAATGGTTTGTAAAGATCGGTGAGGAAAAACTTGACTGGCCTACACAAAGCCCTGATTTCAACCCCACCCAACACCTTTGGGATAAATTGGAACACCGACTGCGAGCCAGGCCTAATCGGCCAACATCAGTGCCCGACCTCTAATGCCCTTGTGGCTGAGTGGAAGCACTTTCTGTTGAACGTGGAACGAGGGAGAGCTCGGTTGGTTGTTGTGGAAAAGTTTGTTGTTTTGAAAGTGTATTGGAAAGTTTCTTAGTAGCTAGTTAACTTTTTAGTTTGGATGCAGTTGGCATCAGTTGCTGATTCCAACTAGCCTAGCTTATTAAGAAACTGACTATTAGAACTGTTAAGGCTCCATGGATTGATGAGGAATTTAAAAACTCTATGGTTGAAATAGAAGGGGCAAAAGGAGCGGCTAATAAGTCTGGCTGAACATCTGACTGGCTGACTTACTGCAAATTGAGAAATTGTGTGACTAACCTCAACAAGAAGAAACTGTATTATGAAGCCAAGCTCAATGATATGAAGAATGATGGAAAACCACAAAGTACTTTAAATGAAATTATGGGCAGAAAGAAATTCAACTCCATCTTTAATCGAATCAGATCGCTTATTCATCACAAAACCATTTGATGTTGCCAATTATTTTATTGATTACATCATTGGCAAAGTGGGCAAACTTAGGTAGATAATGCCAACAATGAACAGTGAGCCATCGTATTCATGCATAAAAAAAACTAAATGAAAGAAAAGCATTGCAAGTTAAAATTTTGTAAAAGATGTGGATTTTTTAAAAATTGTTATCGATCAATAATGACAAACCTCCTGGCATTGACAACTTAGATGGAAAGCTACTGAGGATGGTAGCTGACTCTATAGCCACTCCTATCTGTCATATTTTTAATCTGAGCCTAGAGGAAAAAATAGTGTTTGACCAAATACAATGCTATTTCTCTGTAAACAAATTAACAAAAGACTTTCAGCATGTTTATAGAAAATGGCACTAAACATGTACCGCACTCACACAAATTACTGATGATTGGTTGGAAGAAATTGATAATAAGATTGTGGGAGCTGTACTGTTAGATTTCAGTGGAGCCTTTGATATTATTTTGACCATAACCATAAAATGTATGTTTTATGGATTTCAACCTTGCCATATTGTGAATTCAGAGCTATCTATCTAATAGAACTCAAAGGGTTTTCTTTAATGGAAGCTTCTCTAATGATAAACATGTAAAGTGTGGTGTACCGCAGGGTAGCTCTCTAGGCCCTCTACTCTTTTCTATTTTTACCGATGACCTGACACTGGCATTAAACAAAGCATGTGTGTTCATGTATGCTGATGATTCAACCATATACGCATCAGCAACCACAGCTAATGAAGTCACTGAAACCCTTAAAGAGTTGCAGTCTGTTTTTGAATGGGTGGCCAGTAATAAACTGGTCCTAAACATCTATAAAACTAAGAGCATTGTATTTGGTACAAATCATTCCCTAAGTTCTAGACATCAACTGAATCTGGTAATGGTATGGCTGTTGAACAAGTTGAGAAGACTAAATTACTTGGCGTTACCTAAGATTGTAAACTTCCATGGTCAAAACATATAATTTAGATTCAATGTTTGGTAAGATGGGGAGAGATCTGTCTGTAATAAAGAGATGCTCTGATTTTTTGACACCGCACTCCAAAAAGCAAGTCCTGCAGGATCTAGTTTTGTCTTATCTTGATTACTGTCCAGTCATGTGGTCGAGAGCTGCATGGAAAGACCTAGTTAAGCTGCAGCTGGCACAGAACAGAGCGGCACGTCTTGCTCTTCATTATAGTCAGAGGGCTGATATAAATACTATGCATGCCAGTCTCTCTTGGTTAAGAGTTGAGAAGAGACACTGCATGACTTCTTTTTATAAGGAACAGTGTTGAAAACCCCAAATTGTTTGCATAGTCAACTTACACAAAGCTCTGACACACACACACCCCACCAGACGTCTTTTCACAGTCCCCAAATCCAGAACAAATTCAAGAAAGTGTACAGTATTATAGAGCCATTATTGCATGGAAACTCTGTTTAAATAAACAGATAAAGCAACACCTCACGGCACAACGCCTCTCCCTTGTTTGTCCTACATAGTTTGTGTATACGTATTGATATGTAGGCTACGTGTGTCTTCTGTATATTTTTTTATATAGTTCTGTCCTTGAGCTGTTGTCGATTAATGCTCTGTATTATGTCATGTTTCATGTTCTGTGTGGGCCCAGGAAGAGTAGCTGCAATGTACCAACATCTAATGGAAAGCCTTCCCAGAAGAGTGGAGGCTATTGTAGCAGCTAACAGGGGGGGTGGGGGGCAACTCCATATTAATGCCCATGATTTTGGAATGAGATGTTTGATGAGCAGGCGTCCACATACTTTTGGTCATGTAGTGTATCTGATCGATATGCTGATGACCGTTCAACACATACACACTCCAATCTAAATCTTATGGGATTTATCGGGAAATAATCCACATGGTTGGATGAATCAATCTCATCTGAGTTAATGTGAATGTGAGGGAGAAGGACACTCAAATCAACAAATAACCCCCACCTCTATAATCCGCTTACCTGGATCTCAAAGCCAAAGGTCTCCTCCACCTTCTTCACCAGGACAACAACTTTCCTAAAATGAAAAACGTGGATATGATTAGTTGATATACAGTATTGAATATATGGAGATTGATTACTTGATATCCAGTATTGAATATTTTGGGGATATGACTGCTTGATATACAGTATTGAATATACGGGGATATGATTACTTGATATCCAGTATTGAATATTTTGGGGATATGACTGCTTGATATACAGTATTGAGCCATGACCCAATTGTGACTGGTGAGTGACATCACCACCTGGTGCATAAAACACATGGGTTCCTCATCCTCACTGAAAATGCTTTATAATGAAATAACCAGAGTGCAATGGAGTGCTTTCCAACGATCTCTCCATAGATATTCACTCCAGATAATATCTTATCTGCTGTAATGGGACTTTTAAGATGAATAAAGTTAATTATCAGTTCAGTGATTAACACAATGTATTATAGTTTTCCTTTCTGTAATACACATGATTTTATTTGTGCAAGGTTGATGGTCACTAGACTTGAATGTTATGGACTGCTGATAGTGTTCGCGCCAGTCTAAAGGCGCCAGTTCCAAGGACACTGGTTATTATTATATTCTGGGAGGCTGTCTGATTCACTACCTTGTGTTATGCGTTTACAGAACATATGTAGTTAGGATACAAGGGCCTGCTCAGAGAAGGCTTGGGAGACATGCGCTCTGCTTATGTGTTGGAGGTGTTTCCCTGTAGCAACTTGTATTAAAACTGAGGTTTTTGATTGACTTTATCAACCACGCTCTCCTTTTCGTTTCACGTGGAATTCCCTTGACAGACGCTCTTGGATTTTTTTCTCTGCATAAAATACATGGATGATGAACATCACGATAGCTAGCTGTGTAATACAATCATGGTTAAACAGAGCTCTAAAATGGCAAAAAGATTGAAGCAAAATAAAACCTGAATGAAATAGTGAAAAAGTTGTTTCTTTTAGGAAGTGATGATAAAAATACACACACACACACGACATGCCTCAGGAGGACTTGGATGGACTAGACGACAAGTCTTAAGACTGTTGAAGAGGACTATTTGCATTGAACCTGATTCTCTTGCACGGGCTCTAAGCACACTCACTGGACTCCCACTACCCACACACACTCACACATACTACATTGACACTCCAACACACACTGACGCCACACACTTTCACATATTCTGCTGCTACTCTGTTTATTATATATATCCTGATTGCCTAAGCATTTTTACCCCTACCTACATGTACATATTGCCTCAATTACCTGAACTACCTCGTACCTCTGCACATTAACTCAGTACTGGTACTCCTTGTATACAGCCTAGTTATTGTTTTTATATTGTTACTATTTCCTATTTTATTTAGAAAATTGTTTATACTTTTTAATTCTGCATTGTTGGGAAAGGGCTCGTAAAGTAAGCATTTCACGTTGAAATTTACACCGGTTGTATTCGACGCATGTGACAAAGAAAATGTAATATCTTACAGAATTAACAATTAAAAACTGCATTATAAATCATCCACAAAGTACACTACTAAGAAAATAACTACAGTACAGCTACAGTAAAATGACAAATAAAACTCTTGCATGTTCTTATCTAAATTGCATGACAAGATATTGCTGTTGCCAAAACATGACAAGCACTCTTTTGTTTCCAAAGGCCTCCTTGCGTCATACCAAAAGTAAAAATGTCCAACGGTCTAACTGGGCAGTGTGTACTGCAATGTCCACTTAACATCATAACAGCATAACAGATCAAAAATGCATAATACATTAGAATGTCAAATAGTAATAACCACAAATACAAAAGGTTACTGTACTGCTGCCTTTCTGTAACTCACTACATTCAAATTTCCCAAGAATCAAACCCAGAGGTCTCTGAAATACTCAAATGACTCTGAAAGCAGCCTACTGTAATTGAGTGAACACATCATTTGGGTCTGTTGTGAATGAAAGGGTTTAGTAAGGCTGATTGGGTATGTTCTGACAGTCTGTGTATGACGTGCTTCTTTCAAAGTAAGAGTGAAAAAGTGACAGATACACAGATGTGTCCTGAAACTGATGGAAGGGGTGAGATGACTGTTGGGCTTACCTCTGTGGCTCTGGTGTTTGTGTGAGAGGCTTCCACTTCTGCAGCCCACCACTCTGTGAATTGAAAACATAAGACATTAAATATAACAAGCAAAAACGTTTTTTTTGGGGGTTAGAACAGAAACCACACAAGGGGATTTCCCAACTACGTATGTAGGCCAGGTTCAGTACACACCTCAATCTTTTTGTCCATCAGGTCCTCCTGAGGCATGTCATGTGTGTATAGTGTGTGTTTTTAAGCTACTGAGCCAAAACACGTGTAAGAAACAATTACAGATAGAACCAGAAATGCGTGTCTGTCTGCTCCCAGTTTAACCTATATTTAGCTCTACGCTGTCCACTGTCTTGTGATGCCCAGACTGCTGATACACCAAACTGTGTGTGTTTTTGTTTGTTTCAATAACAATCTAAAATATCTCCCTATTTGTACAGGTTATACTCAGACTGTAGACAAACCAGATGTGTGTGTGGACTTGAGTCTTTGGTCCTCTTGCCACAATCACTGCATTGAGGGAAAACCCAAGCCAAATTGGGACCCAACCTCCACTTTACTTAGTGTAAACTACAAGCCTCTCTTATACTACATAACGTACTGTATTTAGCCTACACTACAATCAATTCACCTCTGTTCTACCTCAATGATCCTAAGTGTTGACCCAATGAAAAGGCATTTTTATGTCTCTGCCTCTTTGGGCATTTTTTTTGTTTTTTTGCTTCCTTTATTTTCCAACACTCCCAGAAGGCCCCTCTCAATGACTTCATTTATTCCCAAATACACAGAGAGAGAGACTCCTGGGGGTGGTAGGTGCAGAGCAGGAGCTGGATGCCCTGCACATTCCCCTGTTGTGGCCCCAGATGATGGTGAGAGACATAGGTAGGGGGCCTGTGTATAACTCTGGCTGGCCTCCTAAAACAGTACATCTATAGAACTAGGACATCCAATGTTGTGTCAAACAAAACTGCTTCAGCTTTCCCCCCAAAAAATCTATTTTGCCAGTCTACATCACAGTAAATTCCCAGATTATGATGCTGGGCCGTGTTAATTCACTGGTAAAGCCACCACTGTTCCCTGTAAGGCCATGTTCCACCTGAGTGCATTCTATCTGCATGCTTAGAAATACTAATTTGATGCAAAGCCTATTTGATCACAAGGCATAATCTGTTGTGCTCCAAAAAGGCAAAGATATTATGAAATGGTTGGATTGCACTGAATCAAGAGGGAGTGTGGCACTCATGAACCATCATGTGTGAGTGGTCAGGAAAGTGCGAAGCCTTGGTACGTGACAAGTGAACACCATTTATGTTCTTGCTTGAGTGAGTGTGCCAACTCTTATACAAAGACTATATCGAAACAGGAAACAATGCTTTGTGCGTAAAACAGCAACAGGCCCCCCATATTGGGCTCAGACAATAAAGGGTCATACAAATATTCACACTGTTGTTTCTAAATCAAATGTTATTTGTCACATACACATGGTTAGCAGATGTTAATGCGAGTGTAGCGAAATGCTTGTGCTTCTAGTTCAGACCATGCAGTAATATCTAACAAGTAATCGAACAATTTCACAACAACTACCTTATACACAAGTGTAAAGGAATGAATAAGAATATGTACATAAAAATATATGAATGGGTGATGGCCGAACAGCATAGGCAAGATGCAGTAGATGCTATAGAGTACAGTACATACATATAAGATGAGTAAAGTAGGGTATGTAAACATTATAGAAATTGGCATTGTTTAAAGTGGCTAGTGATACATTTATTACATCAATTTTTCCATTATTAAAGTGGATAGAGTTGAGTCAGTATGTTGGCAGCAGCCACTCAATGTTAGTGATGGCTGTTTAACAGTCTGATGGCCTTGAGATTGAAAAACAGCTTCGGTCTCTCTAACAAAATTAATGCCGTCAGACTTATAATTAACACCAGACATCATTTTATGTGCGCAATATATGTACTAATATATGTACTAGAGAGAAGCCATGAGAAATGAACAAACTTTACATCAGACTTCAAATATTGAGCATATCCAAGCTGGGCTGTTGCTAAAAGTGACACTGCCATGTGCTTTCATTCAGGGCATCATGCAGGATGGCTGGGTGGTGAATTTAGATATATATTTTTTTAAACCCATGAAACTGCTTTTTCCTGCAATCTAGAGCCATAATCATAACTCTTACTTAATTCTATGTAAAACAATATATGGTTTACTGACTGGTGGTTATTTTTTTAAAGAAACCAAATATGCTTCTCTACATCGCTGCAAAAATCTGGGTAAAGATTGAAAGGAATGAGAGTCTTATTCAGAACATTTAGTGTTTGCTTGCTTTTATAAAGTCTGCCAGCTAAGACAGTTAGACAAGCTAGCTACTCTAACTGGATTGATAGACTGACATGGCTTCTTAGTTCACTCTTACAAAAATAGGTTCCATAAGGGTTCTTCGGCTGTCCCCATAAGAGAACCCTTTTGGGTTCCATTTAGACCCTTCTGTGAAAAGGGTTCTACATGGAACCAAAAATGGGTTGTCCTATGAGGACAATAAAATATTCAGGTTCTAAATAACACCGTTTTCTCCCTAAGAGTGTACCTAGTTGAGGTTGGGAAGCTTTCTGGGCTAGCTAAAGCCAACTTCATAAAATTGCTAGGTGCAAGGCTAGTAGTATTACAGAGAAACAAAATATGTTTTAAACAGGACAAATCAAACTGGGCACGTGCCACCTATAGGCACTACGCTTCTGCTTTCATTGATATCTTTAGTCGACAACTTCTGCCACGTTCCTGTGCAAATCGGAACTAGGACATTTTTAACTAACTATTTGTAGTTAATCACGTGCCACGTTCAACGCATTAGCAAGTCGGAAATGTCCGAGTTTCCTAGTTCCGAACATTAAAGGAGCAAGTGCAAGTTACAATGTAACAAAGTTACCATCACTAACACAGGATACATACCTTTCTGTAGTTCCTTGGCAACGTTCCACCAGAGTAAGCCAAAGTCTTGTAATTATACACCTCCGAGGAATTAGTTGGTAAATCCATAGTTTTACAACTGTCTGACTTGGAGGACGGAAAGTAAATATCGTCCTGGCTCGAAAGTCCACTAGCTGGATCACAGGAGTTAACTTTTTTAAGCCTTCGAAGTGTCATATTCTTCATATTACGTGCGCTGTGATCAACAACAAAAAAAAGCAAAGAAACAATAAAATGTCCACAATATCAATATCCCTCCCGCTCCTCTATCGCAGCCAACACACTGATGCTTCTGTCCAGGCAGCATACACATTGTACTACTTCAAAAATTGGGAAGGCTGCGAGTACACAGAAGGCGGTCCCTATTGTGAAGCACACGACACAATTGGATGGTTGTGTTTTCTTTTGTTTGGCGATCGGAACTTTGTGTACGTTTGCAAAAACCAATGGGTCAAGAAATTAGCAATTTGTGCAGTGTGCAAAAGTCTCACATGCCTGAGAAAAATACATTGCCTATATAGCCTGCATTCTCTTAAATCTAAACAAGAAGGCCTGCGATTCTAAAAATTAAAACAGTATCGGTTTAAAATGGGCTACAGCTGTTTAAATTATAAAGTTATCAGATTAGTTGGGAACAAACTTGGTCGAAGGCTGGGCTGTCATTACCTACATAAGGCCTACATAAGTAGTAATTACTATTGTGTTCTAATGCAAGACGCATAGCATTACAGTTTTTGACAATTACTTACACATAATTTCTGAAACTATGGTTCCTTTTCACAAGACTACACACAAAACCCCAAAACACACATATGCAACACATCACACATCTCTTGCAAAACCAAACACGTAATTCAAAACTATTTTAACTCTTCTCAAAATTGTGTTTCTGCATCAAACATCTACACACAAACCATCAAATGACTAGCTCTTATACATGCCAACACACGGATGTGACAAATGTAAAACACTACTATCTTGTCTTTTGCATGTTCATTGGAGTCCACGGCAGTTTGTCATAGCACTCACACGTACATGTATATGCACAAATATATACAGTATGTATGAATATTCAGTAATATATTTACACTATAAAACAGAAGTACAAGGGGGGGAAATGTATTGAGAATGAAAAACATTGTATTTACATCCAGATTTCGGGCTGAACAGTAACAGACTAAACAAATACAGTAGAATATAAAAACAAATAGGCTTGTTACTATAAAGTAAAAAACTATTAGGGTGCATCCTGTCTCCTATTTGGGCCTGGATACAGCACCTCATCAACGTCACAAGCGGTGTTCTCTCTGGCTAAACAGCTGGGGAAGTAGTTTATGGAGTGGCGTATCCAGCCCTGGCATGCCTCCTCATTGTCCTCGTCCCCCTCTTATGCTCACTCCTCTCTCTCTCCAAAATTGGCCTCCATTGTTGTCCAAACCAAGAAAGCCAACCTGAAGCCTATTTACAGTACTCAAGCTCTGATTCTAAGTGAAGAAATTAGCACTAAGTGTTTTCACACGTGAGCACTGGGAGTAGGAAATCGGTAAAAGATTGTGGCATTTTGGATGGCAGTGTTTTCCAAACAAAACACAAGACCTGTTCGTTTTGAATGATGTGTCTAATGTAGAGAACTGTGTTTAGTGTTTTGCAAAAAGTGTGTTTTACAATTACAAACTGACTGTAAAGCTGATAATGTGTTTGCAGTTTTGCAGACTTGGTCTGAAGATTAGGTACATGAGTTAATGGTTTCACTGAGTATGCCTCAAGTACCACTTTTAGTGTGTAAGCGATTGTAAAAAACTCTAAACAATACATGAGGTCATGTGCTTCACATTTGTTTTATCATGGCTGTGATGTGGCATAGCCATGAGGCAAAGCAGGTTGGCTAACCACCACAGCCATGACACAAATGTCATAACACGTGTACTTGAGTGTAATATTGCTTTTATACAAAGCGTCACCAGCATTAAAAAGCAAGATTATTTCCCAAACCATCAATTTTTCAACAAAACGTGATGCTAAAAAACTGTCTGTCAAGTGCAATTTTAGGCGTTCTCTTATCGTTAGTTAAATTCGTATTGCCTGTCATGTAAAGCAAAACTACCTAACCACTGTTTGATAGTTCCAGAACTTTGCAGGTTGCTATGGCAAACAAAAGTGGTTGCTATGGAGGCTCTTCTGCCTTGCTATCTATCCAACTATACAGCTAACACAATGAATTCAGGCTGAAGCTGGAAAGTCCGCAAACTAGCTGCATTTCTTTTCGTTTGACCTGTTTTCATGGTTTCGACTGTCTCGTCCTGACTCGTTCATTATTATGGGCCACAGTGGAGAACGAATTTTAATATTGCTACAATGTTGCAAATATCGGAGATAACGTCTAGATACGTTTTACAGTGGAGGTCAAGTTTATAAATTGCACTGTGCAGATGAGACAGTGGATCTGTAAAAGTTGTAGTAGTGCGCTGCTAGGTAACCACATAAACGACGGCACTTTTTATGAATGTACTGGCCATGTGTATGCTGTCTAGTATATCATGGGCAGATATAGTCGAACAATGGGAATTCCAAACCACCCATTGTATAAATAGCTTTTAATAATCCATCTGTGAATGTAGCCCATCAACGTAGGTATAAAGTCATAGGGTCCTGCCAATGAGGCCCACACAGAACCGACCGCTGAAACGGAGCAGGTGGCGCCCCCCTGTGATCATGCATATATTTGGTAACCTGAACAGAGTTTGTGAGACCACAACACAATACCTTGATATTTCTTAGGCCTAACTAATAAAGAAACGAATAATCAAATGGTTACCTATTCATTCGATAATAACCACACCACATCATGTCACGATGGTTTATTGAAATATTTTTTAACATTCTCAGGATTTAAGATATGGCTAACCTCCAATTAGATATATTCAATAAGATAAACTGAGGCCTTGCATTGAGAGAGAAGTAAACAATTTGTTTTCAATCCAAACGGTCACTCAATATATTAAAACTAAAAGCTTATTTAAAAAGGACATTTAAGGTCTGCTTTTAAAACAATGAAATGTGGTTTGGCCTTGGGACAATGGGGCAAAGGGATTCCTGCTTACATACAGAAGCACTAATGAGTGCATTATCATTTCAAATAAAATCTGCATTAATTACGACTTGTGGGTATATTACCACAAGCTTTATGCATTGCAATTCTAAATATTTCATAGCTTAATACATCCTAGAAAATTCTAGACTTTCAATGACCATATATTTACACACACACACACACACACACACTTAGCAAGAAAAGAAACGTCCTCTCACTGTCAACTGCGTTTATTTTCAGCAAACTTAACGTGTAAATATTTGTATGAACATAACGAGATTCAACAGACATAAACTGAACAAGTCCCACAGACATGTGACAAACAGAAATTGAATAATGTGTCCCTGAACAAAGGGGGGGGGGGGGGGGGGGGGTCAAAATCAAAAGTCAGTATCTGGTGTGGCCACAAGCTGCATTAAGTACTGCAGTGCATCTCATCCTCATGGACTGAACCAGATTTGCTGTGAGATGTTACCCCACTCTTCCACCAAGGCACCTGCAAGTTCCCGGACATTTCTGGAGGGAATGGCCCTAGCCCTCACCCTCCGATCCGATCCAACAAGTCCCAGACGTGCTCAATGGGATTGAGATCCGGGTTCTTCACTGGCCATGGCAGAAGACAGCAGGAAATCACACACAGAACAAGCAGTATGGCTGGTGGCATTGTCATGCTGGAGGGTCATGTCAGGATGAGCCTGCAGGAAGGGTACCACATGAGGGAGGAGGATGTCTTCCCTGTAACGCACAGCATTGAGATTGCCTGCAATGACAACAAGCTCATTCCAATGATGCTGTGACATACCACCCCAGACCATGACGGACCCTCCACCTCCAAATCGATCCCGCTGCAGAGTACAGGCCTCGCTCGTTCCTTCGACGATAAATGCAAATCCGACCATCACCCCTGGTGAGACAAAACTGTGACTTGTCAGTGAAGAGCACTTTTTGCCAGTCCTGTCTGGTCCAGCGATGGTGGGTTTGTGCCCATAGGCGACATTGTTGATGTCTGGTGAGGACCTGCCTTACAACAGGCCTACAAGCGCTCAGTCCAGCCTCTCTCAGCCTATTGCGGACAGTCTGAGCACTGATGGAGGGATTGTGCGTTCCTGGTATAACTCGGGCAGTTGTTGCCATCCTGTACCTGTCCTGCAGGTGTGATGTTCGGATGTACCAATCCTGTGCAGGTGTTGTTACACGTAGTCTGCCACTGCGAGGATGATCAGCTGTCCATCCTGTCTCCCTGTAGCGCTGTCTTAGGCGTCTCACAGTACGGACATGGCAATTTTTTGCCCTGGCCACATCTGCAGTCCTCATGCCTCCTTGCAGCATGCCTAAGGCACATTCACAGATGAGCAGGGACCATGGGCATCTTTCTTTTGGTGTTTTTCAGAGTCAGTATAAAGGCCTCTTTAGTGTCCTAAGTTTTCATAACTGTGACCTTAATTGCCTACCGTCTGTGAGCCGTTAGTGTCTTAACGACCGTTCCACAGGTGCATGTCCATTAATTGTTTATGGGTCATTGAAAAAGCATGGGAAACAGTGTTTAAACCCTTTACAATGAAGACCTGTGAAGTTATTTGGATTTTACAAATTATCTTTAAAAGACAGGATCCTGAAAAAGGGACGTTTCATTTTTTGCTCAGTTCACTCACACACACACACACACACACACGTCAAAAGTTTGTACACACCTACTCATTCAAGGGTTTCTTTGTTTTTTACTATTTTCTACATTGTCGAATAATAGCGAAGAATAATAGTGAAAACTATTAAATAACACGTGGAATTATGTAGTAACCAAAAAGTGTTAAACAAATCAAAATATATTCTAGATTCTTCAAAGTAGCCACCCTTTGCCTTGACAGTTTAGCACACGCTTGGCATTATCTCTACCAGCTTAACCTGGAATGCTTATCCAACAGTCTTGAAGGAGTTCCCACATATGCAGAGCAGTTGTTGGCTGCTTTTCCTTCACTCTGCAGTCCAACTCATCCCAAACCATCTAATTTGAGTTGAGTGATTGTGGAGGCCTGGTCATCTGATGCAGCACTCCATCACTCTCCTTCTTGTTCAAATAGCCCTTACACAGCCTGGAGGTGTGTTGGGTCATTGTCCTTTTGAAAATCAAATGATAGTCCCACTAAGTGCAAACCAGATCGGATGGCGTATTGCTGCGGTAGCCATGCTGGTTAAGTTTGCCTTCAATTCTAAATAAATCAACAACAGTGTCACCAGCAATGCACCCCCACACTTCCTCCTCCATGGTGGGAACCACACATGCAGAGATCATCCATTGAGGAGGCGGCGTGGTGGTGTGGGGGTGCTTTGCTGGTGACACTGTCTGTGATTTATTTAGACTTCAAAGCACACTTAACCAGCATGGCTACCACAGCATTCTGCAGCGATATGCCATCCCATCTGGTTTGCGCTTAGTGGGACTATCATTTGTTTTTCAACAGGACAATGACCCAACACACCTCCAGGCTATGTAAGTAATATTTAACCAAGAAGGAGAGTGATGGAGTGCTGCATCAGATGACCTGGCCACAACCACCCAACCTCAAACCAATTGAGATGGTTTGGGATGAATTGGACCGGGAAAAGGAAAAGCAGCCAACAAGTGCTCAGTATATGTGGAAACTCCTTCAAGACTGTTGGAAAAGCATTGCAGGTGAAGCTGGTTGAGAGAATGCCAAGAGTGTGCAAAGCTGTCATGAAGGCAAAGGGTGGCTACTTTGAAGAATCTAAAATCAAAAAAATATTTGTTTAACACTTTTTTGGTTACTACATGATTCAAATCAAAATAAAATTGTATCTGTATATAACAAATGAGTCTTTACAGTGAAATGCTTACTTACAAGCCCCTAACCAACAATGCAGTTAAGAAAAATAAGTGTTAAGTAAAAAATAAAAACTTAGAGCAGCAGTAAAATAACAGTAGCAATATGTGTTATTTCATAGTTGTGATCTCTTCACTATTATTATACAATGTAAAAAAATAGTAAAAATAAAGCAAAACCCTTGAATGAGTAGGTGTCCAAACTTTTGACTGGTACTGTACACACACACATTTAAAATGATCCTACTAAAATAGAATAACAAATTAGAAAATGCAGTTAAAATAAAAACCTTGCTAAATAAACATTTCACTCAAAGTTTTCAAGCAGAATCATAGCACAGTTTTTTACTCCTTGATAACGCATTAGATGAATTTGGCTAAATTATTACACAAGGCACACTATAAGTTCTTAACTTGATGTCCACAGTTATATATTTAAGCTATCCTACAGCTGTAGTTTGTAAGGCTTTCATAATATAGACTTGCATTTTGGCAGAACAAAACATACGTGCTGAACTTTCTAAAAATGTTGGTCAACATATCTCTAAAATATGTACATACCAACTGTTTGACGAACCAAGTTGCTTCAGTCATTTAAAAAGGTCCAATGTAGCTGTTTTTTTATCTCAATATCTAATCATTTCTACGTAACAATTAAGTACCTTACTGTGACTGTTTTCACTTAAAATGGTCAAAAATAACTTCAAAGCAAAGGGCAATTTCTCAAGCAAGTATTTTGCTAGGACTGTCTGGGAGTGGTCTGAGTGGGGAGGGGAACCTGAAAACGAGCTGTTATAGATGCGATAAAGAGGTCAATGGAACGCAGGCCACGGGGGATAGGAGGATGCCGGATTGGTGGACATTCAACAAATCTGATCTAACAAAGTGGATATTCTTCAAATCCGTCACGATTGATGCATTTTAACAGGCCCACAATTTGGGCTGGGCGATATATCAAATTATTATGTTTTATTATGTTGGAACATTGCTGTGGGTACTTGCTTCCATTCAACCACAAGAGCATTAGAGAGGTTGGGTGATTAAGCCTGGCTCGCAGTCGACATTCCAATTCATTCCAAAGGTTGAGGTTGAGGTCAGGCCTCTCTGTGCAGGCCAGTGAAGTTCTTCCACACCGATCTCAACAAACCATTTCTGTATGGACCTCGCTTTGTGCACGGAGGCATTGTCATGCTGAAACAGGAAAAGGCTTTTCCCAAACTGTTGCCACAAAGTTTGAAGCACAGAATCGTCTAGAATGTCATTGTATGCTGTAGTATTAAGATTTCCCTTCACTGGAACTAAGGGGCCTAGCCCGAACCATGAAAAACAGCCCCAGACCATTATTCCTCCTCCACCAAACTTTACAGTTGGCACTATACATTCGGGCAGTTCGAGTTCTCCTGGCATCTGCCAAACCCAGATTCGCCTGTCGGACTGCCAGATGGCGAAGTGTGATTCATCACTTCAGAGAACGCGTTTCCACTACTCCAATGGTGGTGATAATCAAAGTTGTTTTCAACTATATTGAAGTTGATTGATGACTTGATTGGTGAAGATGATTTGATTTAACATGTATTGGGGTTGACATCTATACAAGCATTATACTCCTATTTCTACCTAAACATAGTGTGAAATATACAAACAATAGCATAAATGCAAATGTAGGCTAATTTTGCAAATTCTTTGGGATCCCCCCACCGCGTTTCCATGGCATTTTCCTTGTTTTGGTCAACTTCCATTGACCTCTTTACCACATCTGTTGAAACTGACAGAGAGGTTTGGAACTATTTCTAATCAGTCTATTCGCTAATTTACTACCATGGCCAAAACTCCTTCACAGCAAAACAGGCTGAAATGTTAGGCAGTCTCTTCAAACAGCTCTTACACTAAAAGGACATTATAATAATTTGCACAATATTACTCTAACCTCAGAGAGGAAATATATATAAAACACAGGAAAATCACATTTGACTGCACTGGGCAACAAAATGTACAATAATAAGCAAGTGTATACAGGCCAGCCATGTTACAGCTTGAAGCCAGGGAGCAGGCTACTACTTTGAGCTGAAGAAGCTGGACCGGCCCTGGGGAGCCATCAGCATACTGGCCTGGTTCTTGTGTGTGATGTGAATCTAAAGAAGGAATATGAGAAAAAGGTTGCTTTACTCAAATGACCATGTTTAACACCATGTTATATTAACAACATATTATTAGCATCAAGTCCCATGGTCTCTAGCAACTGAACCTGCTTTCAACTCCGCTTGCCAATCTGGCTTCCTAGCACTCACCGTACAGGGTGGCTGCATCCAGGGCTCTCCGTCTATCTGCATCGGTAAAGGTTTCTTAGTCCTGAGAGATGGACAGAGATAAGCAAGATAAGTAGTGGGGATAGAATGTTTTTGTATATCTCAGCCAGTCTGTACACATCTCACAAACACTCACCTGATTGTGATCTGGGAGGTTTTTGCTAGTCGTATAGCGCTCTTGAGTCCTGTATATATCTGTCCCATCTCCATGGCCCCTTCAAGGCCAACCACCTCCAAACGCTGGTCACTGACGTCTGTTACGGAAGATGGAAACACTGAACATTTAATTCACACAGAGAGGCAGTCTTTTTCAGCCTGAGACCAGCTGTTAAGATTCAAACATACATCTCAACCCATCCAGGGTCAAGGGCCTCTTCCAATGAAAATAACATTTATCTTTTAACAGCTGTGACATGAGAACTAACATCTCACATGATATCCTAACAATATAATTTACCAGACACACCCTTTAACATTTTGAAATCTTGAGCCCTTGGTAAAAGCCAAGGGATATCGCTGTACCTTGTCCACTGACTTTCAAGACTTCAGGGTCAACAATAACCACAGGCATTTCCTGAGGATTCATCAAGCACTTGCATTCACTCTTCTTGGCTTCTCCCCACAGGTTGGATCCACCGTGCATGCTGGGAATGTTGAGGACAGCGATCCCCTCCATAGAACGGCCACTCAGGTCTAATGGGGTGCCGCAGCACTGAGGGACGTACAACATCACAGACAGAGCAACTTAATGAGATCCCATAATGAAATAAACATAAGGCATATCGCAGAACTATCAGGTCACCTGTGTTAACCACAACCTTTATGTAATTCTGCACGCTAAAAATATGTGCTTGTTTGCAGACTATGTTGAGGTATGTGTTAAAGTATATATGTTTTTTTAGAAAGCTACTGTGTTTATGAGCTGATGCACAGCTGTTTGTTTGCCATCCTCACCTCAATTGTAAGACATTCATTCAGTTTCTTGCATGAAGCAGAGATGGTCTCTGAGGTGGCAAACTCAAAGTACCACAACTTGTTCTTCATTCTGAAATATTGAACAACATTCTTGGATAAACGTAGGGTCATTTACACCATGCACAAGGTGACTACCCCTAAAAGGTTAGTCCCCACATGTACTATAGGACTCTGGCCTGGTTATTCAAATGTGTTTACCTGCTGTTGAATTTCTGGGGGTGTTTCTCTCTCATCGTATGAAAACGGTGGGCAATAGAGGCGTCCTGTCAACATACAAGTTCTGAAAAGTTGATAACAAAGCATTCTGGTGTGTGCCGTAAGTACGTAGCCTGGTCACACATTTGTTGCTGTCATCTATGTGAAAATTGCCATAGGAGTTGTCAAGACAGCACAAACTGATCTGGGACCAGGCTAGAAGTTAATTCCCCTTGTTCCTAACTCACCACTCCGATGGAGAAGTAGTTGTTGATGATCTCATAAGGCACAGGGTCTCCTGTCTCCTGGGGGTCCTCTAGGATCACCTGTACATTCCAGCGGTCCATCAGCACCGGGGTGCTGACCTCGATCTCCTTCAGGATCCGACACAGATCTGTCCCATCATAACCTACACAGACCACAGAGGTACACTATAAGGGATAATTCTGTGCTACCAACGGTCCCACACACAAGTACAAAAACATACAAAAAACTAAGATGAAACACCAAGAGACAGTGATTCTTTCATCACATATAGTAGAACTATGGACAGCAAATACTGGATATATGATCCGTGAACACACAACAGGTCTAGTGAAAAAAGGTCAACCCTGTGCTCACCTCCTCCCCATCTAAGACAACGAGCGAGGTCATTTCCTGTGCCCAGGGGTAATACAGCCACAGGTGGCCGCACTTGAAGATTGGCTTTGTCTGATTGAACCAGAAGGGGAGAGAGATCAATATTACTCATGTCTACTACACGGGATGCCATTTCTGTAACATGTTTGAGTCTCTGGTTAGGAAATTCAGTTTGTACTCATAGACAAATCAACTTCAGTGTATCGGCATGTATACCACATGGTTTACCAACATTGTGTACTTGACCCCACCTATGGCATCAAGTATCCAGCCCACAGTGCCGTCCCCTCCGCAAACCAAGATCCTGTAATCCTTCAGATTCCTGAAGAAGCACAGCCTGAAACACAGATGTAATATTATGTTATGGGTGCAGGACCGGACCTAAAAGAACATTCACTGATGGTTATGGCATCTCAAACAGATATAAGCCATTCAAGTCAACAAAGAGAGGAATTGTATTTTTTATTTTTGGGGTGATTTCTAAACATCTCTACTAAAACAAAAGATAGGTAAATAAATCTGATAGAAAATGCTTAACAAAGTCATCAAAAACATTGAGATAACCCATGACTAACATCACGGTTATATGTGCAAAACACCAAGTTTATATCAGACACCAAGATCACAGAAGATGACAAAATTTGAGGTAAAATAACTCAATGAACAAAAACATCTATCATAGTACCATTTTGGGAAGATCAGTGATCTTTGTAGTTTTGTTCAATTTGGGACCTGGATATCTTTCTCAGCTCCTTATTGATATTAGTGCCTAGACCATATGCCTACAACAGCACATCACATTTTAAGACATCAAAACAGTGAATTTAGTGAATTTACTGTACAGAGAATGACCTCTTGTTTTCCCAATTTATTCTAGTTGTTGAAGTCCGCACCGAAGACAGATGTGCCTTGGTTTTCAGGAGACTGTAGAGGTTTCATTTATGTTGAGAGGTAGGAGGGCGACCAGCGTTTCTCATCTCCACAGCTGTTGCTATTCTCTCCAGGACATTCATCCTATTCTGCCTGTGTTCAACCTGCCGCTGCATCATGTCATTAACGGTCTTCACATTGATTGCCTGTTGCTGCTCAGCCTCAATCTGTGATAGTATCTGATAATTCAAAACGTCTATAACTGCATGCCCTACAGCAGTACAGTGCAGTACAGCATTATTCAATAATCCTTTATTCTTTCTAGCTCTGAGCCGGTCATCTCGCCACCTATGCTTCACGTCGCTTACTGTTCGCCTCACGCCCCCCACTGCATTGATTTCCCATGTAATACTGTCTCAAATTCGATGCCATTCACCACTCCATTTCCCATGAGTAAGATATTTTCGTGGCGCATTACCTCCCTGCTCAACACTCTCTTTCGCTGAAATTATTTTTTCGTCTGTGTTTGTCTTCTTTCTTTTGAACATGCAGAGCTGCCTTGCCTCGCATAATTTATAGCCTGTGACTGAGCCTAATTTGATCAAAATCCATCGAATTTGTTGAGGAATGTATTTATTCACACAATGTTGAACTTTGAATGAGATAGCAAGTTGCTAGCTAGGCCAATCCTCTGTAGCCCCCCGAAGTTTTAAAATAAAAGTATTCACCTAAAAGGGGTGAGGGTGCCGTCTTTCGGATGGGACGTTAAACGGGTGTCCTGACTCTCTGAGGTCATTAAAGATCCCATGGCACTTATCGTAAGAGTAGGGGTGTTAACCCCGGTGTCCTGGCTAAATTCCCAATCTGGCCCTCTGGCCCTCAAACCATCATGGTCACCTAATAATCCCCAGTTTACAATTGGCTCATTCATCCCCCTCCTCTCCCCTGTAACTATTCCCCAGGTCGTTGCTGCAAATGAGAACGTGTTCTCAGTCAATTTACCTGGTAAAATAACGGTAAAAAAAAAAAAAAAAAAACTTTAAAAACATTTAATTGTATAACATTTTATGAATTTATATAATATTCTAATGGCCTACACAGTAATAAGTTGACTTTTATATAAACTTAGGTCAATTGATCAGTTTACTATAATTTTCGTGGTTTGAATACTTAAAGGACCTCTACTGTGAAAAGTTTGAAGAACGTTTCAAAGAATCCACTAGACTACTGTAAGAAATTGTAATAGAGACTGGAAACTAGTAATAACAACATTTCAACATAAGCCATCGTTTATACAAAATACACATACTCCTCATTTCTCTTGGACATATGCTGGACTTATTAAGACACCAGCTACAGACACACTCAATCCCCCCCCCCCCCCCCCCCCCCCATGATAACCACAGACACACACAACTCAAGGTTGGAGCTCAAGACAAAGAACTATCTCAGGAACCAATGGAACGTTGACACCAGGCCTGTTCGGGACTACCCAAGACCCAGATCGACCAATCGGAAGGCCAGACTTCCAGATCAACCTGCTTTGCTTGTTGTCTATATAAAACTGTACAACTGCTTAAACTGTCTCTCTTCCGACGATTCTATACGAATCAGACAGAAGGAGCCGTGCGGCACGATTTGCCAGATATCCTCACACTGAATAAAACTGTCTTACTAAATACTGTTCCACCCTGTCCAGCCTATTGACTTGGTCTCATTTCTCTAGTAACGAATCATCAACACTACCATACTTTAAAAAAAGTTAGCAGAGCTGTTCTATAATTTTGATGCATGCTTTCGCTTTAAACTAAAACCGTTGCACTCAAACAATAAGATAACATGAAAGTTTCTGGTAATGAAATTATATTAAGGCTCACACACAATCACACTCCCAAAAAGTAAACGTCTTAAATGTAATTTTTTTAGATTCAAAGTAGCTAAATATACCTTAGTTGTCCAATTAGTGATGCATCACAATAGAGTCGTTTTTCATTTCATTCTCATACTGGTCTCTACCATATGCCGTTATCCATATGGGAAACCTTACCCTGGTCCAGGTCCACCATTGGAGAGGTTATACACCTGCCGTGGATTCAGCAAATACTGAAATTTGCGCAGAACTCTGAAATAAAATATAACTTGTCATTGTAAAATACGAAGATTGACATGGTTTCATAGTATACTATAAATTCCCATTTGTGTAGCAGTGCTCACGAGTAGCCTCACCTTTCTCCCTGCTTGCCTCCACTTTTAGGGTTCACAAACACTAGAAGAGGATGAGTGTCTGGTACCGGATTAATCTGTTCAGGGATAAATAGTTACAGGTTACAGCAGTTTCACAAATGGAGACAAGATGTCTACATTGTCAGTGTATTCAGATGGAATATAGCTGTGAGGAACTTCCTAGTGACAAACTCTAAACAAGGTAAAATAGTTAGACACTGCTGTTCATGTGCTCACACCAAGTACTATCCAGCGGTCCTGTGACAGGGAAAGGCCTTGACAGGGTACTAGTATGTACCTGAAGCACCTGTCCATCAGGAGTGGTGTTGTGGTCACTGTCGTCGGCTGAGCTTGAGGAGCCGTTCTTTATGCTGTTTGACCTCTCCTAATGGGGCAAATGGAGAAATGGACAGGCAATTAATGTATTCTTTAATCATTTGTTACTTTTATTTCAAACTTTTTTTTAGGTATTTTCTTAAAACTGCATTGTTGATTAAAGGCTTGTACTTACGTATTTCACTGTAAGGTCTATTGTCTGTTGTATTTGGCGCATGTGACAAATAACATTTCATTTGAATTGTGCAAAGACCAAGAGGGGTGATTCATCACGAAAGTAGAACAAAAAACAACATTTAATACATATAAGGGTCCTTTGGAGGAAGGATTGTTGACATACACTGAGAGTATAAAACATAAGAAACAACTTCCTAATATTGAGTTGCACCCCTTTTTGCCTTTAGAACAGCCTGAATTCGTCAGGGCATGGACTCTACAAGGTGTCAAAAGTGTTCCACAGGAATGCTGGCCCATGTTGACTCCAATGCTTCCCACAGTTGTATCAAGTTGGCTGGATGTCCTTTGGGTGGTGGACCATTCTTGATATACACACGAAACTGTTGAGCATGAAAAAAATCCAGCAGCGTTGCCGTTCTTGACACACTCAAACCAGTGCGGTTGACACCTACTGCCATACCCCGTTCAAAGGCACTTTTGTCTTGCCCATTCACCCTCTGAATGGCACACATTCACAATCCATGTCTCAATTGTCTCAAGGCTTAAAAATCCTTCTTTAAGCTGTCTCCTCCCCTTCATCTACACTGACTGAAGAGGATTTAACAAGTGACATCAATAAGGGATCATAGCTTTCACCTGGATTCACCTGGTTAGTCTATATCATGGAAAGTACAGTGCTAATGTTCCTAATGTTTTGTACACTCAGTGTACATTTGAATCTTAAAACATAATTGAGAAATAATTAATTGAAGTTAGAATATTTGTGACATTTTGGCCTTACCCAGGACTTCTTCAATGTTCCAGCTGTATGTGCTACAAAGCAAACATTGGTTTCATGAAGCTTTACCGCTTGCTCTGTAATATATGAGTAGTAGTATTATTATAATTTTATTTTGTTTGTATTTTTACCCCACTTTTTCTCCCCAATTTCGTGATATTCAATTACGATCTTGTCTCATCGCTACAGCTCCCCAAAGGGCTCGGGAGAGGCGAAGGTCGAGTCATGCATCCTCCGAAACATGACCCACTTCTTAACACCCGCCCGCTTAACCAAGAAGCCAGCCGCACCAATGTGCAGGAGGAAACACAGTTCAAATGACAACCGAAATCAGCCTGCAGGCGCGCGGCCCGCCACAAGGAGTCGCTAGAGCGCAATGAGCCAAGTAAAGCCCCCCTGGCCAAACCCTCCCCTAACCTGGATGATGCTGGGCCAATTGTGTGCCGCCCTATGGGACTCCCAGTCACGGCCGGTAGTGACACAGCCTGGGAACGAACCCGGGTCTGTAGTGACGCCTCAAGCACAGCGATGCAATTCTTTAGACCACTGCGCCACTCGGGAGGCCTATAAGTAGTATTTTGATTTCAATAATAATTTTCTTATATTCATTTATGAATATTGAAAATATCAAATTCTTGATTTGGCAAAATGTTCAATATCTTGTTAAACATGATGATACTCTACGTCTACAGGACAGGAGGTTGGTGGCACCTTAATTGGGGAGGACAGGCTTGTGGTAATGGCTGGAGCGTAATCAGTGGAATGGTATCAAATACATCAAACACGTGGTTTCCACGCCATTCCATTGACTCCATTCCAGCCGTTATTATGAGCCGTCCTCCCCTCAGCAGCCCCCACTGATCAACGGGCATATCACAGTTCCAGATTTGGATCTCTGCTACTTTTAGAGTTATGATCCAATTTGTATGCATTACCAACAGAGTGAATGTGAAAATTGATTCAAAATGGTTGACCTCTGCTGGTAATTTGCAGAATGTGCAATGATACAAGTAAAAGGAGGAGTGTGATTGGTTACTATGGCAATTTCTCTGTTTAAAGCTGCACTATACAGAAATCGCTCTGCCATTTCAGTTTGTGACAAAACAAGCAAGTATAGTGTAGAGAATCTTTGTACCATCTAAACCGTTGTGAAATATTTTCCATAACAAAAAATATTGTATTTTCATATGTTTGAAGCTGGTGTACAAAACCAAAAGTAAAAGACACAAAAATTTATGAACTGGAAGCCTAGAAATAGCACACATAGAACAGATATACCACTTCTTAGACTTGCTTTCAATGAGATTGACAGATCTATAACTCACATTTCTATGTGCATTTGGTCAGGTCGCCCAAAAAGTTACATATTGTAGGTTTAAAATGGGTCATAACTTTGATACGCCTGTAGAATATTATGTTCAATGATATATTGAAAAATTTGCCAAATCTAAAATGGCATCTTTTCAATATTTATGTTTATTTATTTCAATATTCATAAATTAATGTAAGAAAATTGTCATTGACATCAAAATACTATTCATATTACAGACACCAATTTTTGCTTTGTAGCACTTACAGATGAAACATTATGAAGTCACAAATGTTCCAATTTGAATTAATTACTTCTCAATTATGCTTTAAATGGGAAATCTGCAGTTGCTACATCTATTTTTGGACTTATAAATTAATGATATATCTTATAAATGCCTCATGAGCTTAGTTCAACTGCTGTTACTCATCAGAACTCCAAATATGAGCTCTCTTTCTCCAATGTTTGTAAACAAAGAAAATGTAAACAAACACAAAACTATCATTTTGATATCATGGACGGTCAATCCTGACTTTGTCTATGAATTTGAGAGCTATTAAAATTCCTCCAACCCCATCCCTCAGCTTTTTACTGAACCATGGGTGGGAGGCCACTTTGTTATTGTTCCTACTGCTGATTGCTGCTTTAAGATACAAATGTCAAATATATTTCAACAATCCTTCATCCAAAAGGACCCTTTGATTAATTAAATATAGTGAAAATCCCAAATCATGGTCTTTTTTGTTCTAATTTCATGAGGATCCCCCAGAGGCACAAAATAAAACAAGAAGCAATGACAATATGATAACCAAATGTATCGTTTCTCAAGCTGGAAATTTGAGATATCCTACTATTACCATTGCATGCGAGTGAATGTTATTTTTAAGATAAGAAAAAAGTTATTTCGCACAGTTGAGGTTCCTAAACATATATCTGTGAGCTTTAAACAGTATATTCCATTTTACAGTGTTGGACAACTAACAGGGCAGTAGGTGATCCAGTACCTTTATAACAGGGTAGATAGCCCAGGGGGGGAGGATATGGTCTCTGAGAGGTCCACAGTTACAGCTGGAGGGCTCCTGGGAGGCACAGTCATCATGGCGCTGTAACACAGCCAGAGATATAGCTAGCTCTTATCAAATTATTAATGAATAAAGCCAATAACATTTTATTTCTAAAACCCTTTCTACATCAACAGTAGTCACAAAGTGCTTATGTTATATATATTTATTTTTTTACAGTTGTGAGTCTTTTATTTTTATTAAAAAAAAACAAAAAAACACCCCAGTGTTTTATTGTTAAAATATGTAGTTCCAGACGTAGCTCTTTCAAAACCACTCCATTAACAGATATCACAACAGATTGTAATGCAAATCCTCTGCGTGGAAGAACACATCTGGCCTAATAATTCCAAGTGGCCTGACTCACACGACCACAGAGCTACTCAGGAGCCCTCCCTCCTCACCATGGAGTGGCACCAGACACAGTGTTTTCCCGTCAGCCCGTGATAACTCTTGATCTTCTTCTGACACTTGTCACACTTCCCAGAGTCACAGTTCCCACTGACCCAGTCATGGGTTGGAACCTGAGGCAGGAGACACAGGCCCAGTAAGATGCAAGACAGACATACTGTACATAAACAGGGACAAAGAGAATGGCTCAGACATTCAAATTACAACATACACTAAGAATGAAGAGGCATTGGAAATATTAAGATAACATTTTACAATGGAATTTTCAGTTGTTTGGAAAAAAACACTCCTACCCCTGTGTCTTTCTTAGACTTGACATAGGTCCTTGTACAGGGAGCTGGGTTTATGTTGGCACACCGTCCATGGACCGTGTATTTACAGCCTTGAAAACAAAGGCAAGTAAACAATGCATTACGTGTCTCCATTGTTGAACTATTATTGTCATTCTCTCTCGTTTATTGATTTAATTAATCATGTTAGTCAAGACTAGAAACGAGGGTGACGATTAAGTAGGCAATAAACATTGCCACTACATTGTTTTTCTATGAAAATTATTTGGAAATATACTGCAATGCAGGGATGTCATAAGTCATTATGACATATCTTAGCATACATTTTAGCATACATTTTAGCGTAATCCGATTATGAGTATGAGATTTCATTAACTTGCTTTCAATTACATGATCAAGATAGATGTCTGTCTTTCTGCTCAAAAATGAGCTTTGAGTGGATTGAGAATGTTAAATTGTACTGCCCTCTAGTGGTGAGACTAGACAGTGACTCACAGGTGCAGCAAAGTCCCTGTTTCCTTAGTCCTAGCAGCATGCTCTGACAAACGTTGCAGTAGACAGGCTTGTTGAAATGCTTCATCCTCCACAGGTGCTGCCCATCCTTCTGAGTCATCTGGGGGTGGAGGGAGAGAAAATACATATTACGTTATCATCAATGAAATATATAAAGTATGTGCTTTTGAATCTATTTTTATGTAGTTTGCTGACAATTTTTGCACACTTCTAGAACAAACACTGAATCTCAGAGTAAATGTCTATACTCCGCATAATCATATCATATTAATCATATTTGGAAAGCACTATGTAAGCAATGCAAGCATTGATACACATCTCATTCTAATATTGGCTCATGGTTGGAAATTGGGGTGTCATCTGCCATTAGTGATTCTATTAGCAGCAAAAATAATCAACACCAATCCTAACCCAGCTAGCACATTTCCCATTGGGCACACATGTCACTTCCACGTCTCTTCCACATTGGTTCAACATAATTTCGTTGAAATGACGTTAAAACAACATTGATTCAACCAGTGTGTGCCCAGTTCCTTGGAAATTGTGGGAATGTGTGTAGGGTGTTTTTGGTTTTCAGATTGGTCGCGGGAACTACCTTTTCTGACCGGTAAAACAGATTTTTTCTAAAACATTCTAAGAACAAAAGCGAACATTCCAGACCGTTCTGGAAACATTGTTTTTAGGTTGCATGGAGGTTCTGAGAACCTTTACTTGAGTTCCTTGGATGTTTTCCTGGGAGGTTTTAGTAATGCTCGGAGAACGGAAATTATAGGTTATTTGAAGCTAATTAAACAACATTCTGAGAACATTTTCTAAATGTTCTGAATGTTTTCTTATGGTTATTAATATAAGTTCTTAACACTAAGAACAAAATGTAAAGGTTATTCAGATGCTTTTAAAATAACTTCCTTAAAACCTTTAGTGAATGTTTCAATAAGACTTTTAATGACACTGCAAGTACAGATAGAAATGAATTTGCGTGAAAAACATATTTCTATTGTGACGCAGCATCAGTGAAATTCAAACGTATGATCAGCTATTCTCTATCCATGGAATTAGTATACTGCGCCACCAGGGTAGAGCTAGCATACCAGGGTTTTTTACACATACAAAGCTGTTCATTTTAGTCTATTCAAACGGACCTCATTTCAAAGGAAACAAGCACTCATTAAGTGTCAGGTGTGGCCAATTAGTGTGCACACTTAAAGAAGATAGAGAGTGCCTCCCGGGTTGCTCAGCGGTCTAAGGCACTGCCTTGCAGTGCTTGAGGCGTCACTACAGACCCGGGTTTGATCCCAGGCTGTGTCACAGCCGGCCGTGACCGGGAGACCCATGAGGCGGCGCACAATTGGCCCAGCATCGTCCGGGTTAGGGGAGAGTTTGATCGGACGGGATTTCCTTGTCCCGCCTCGCTCTAGCGACTCCTTGTGGTGTGCTGGGTGCCTGCATGCTGGGTGGTGTTTCCTCCGACACATTGGTGCAGATTGCTTCCGGGTTAAGCGGGCAGTGCAGGGTTGTGTTTTGGAGGACGCACTCTTCCAGAGTCCGTAGAAGAGTTGCAAGGGGTGAATGTAAAATCATTTACTGAAAATGCTATATTTAAATATCTAATTTACATAAGTATTCACTGCCTTTTGCTATAACACTAAATTTTGCTCAGGTGCATACAATTTCCTTTGATCATCCTTGAGATGTCACTACAACTTGATTGGAGTCCACCTGTGACCAATTTAATTGTTTGGACATGATTTACACACTTGTCTCTATAAGGTCCCACAGTTGACAGTGCATGTCAGAGCAGAAACTATACCATGAAGTTCAAGAAACTGTCCGTTTATCTCCGAGAAAGAATTGTGATAACGTCTATATCTGGGGAAGGGTATAAGACAATTTATAGTGTTCAAAGTGTCCTAGAGCACAGTGGTCTCCATTGGGAAACTACCCAGATTCTGCCTAGAGCTGGCCGTCTGACCTAACTGAGCAAGAAGGACCTTGGTCAGGGAGGTGACCAAGAACCCAATGACCACTCTGGCAGAACTACAAAGTTCCAAGGTTGAGATGGGAGAACCTGCCAGAAGTCTCTACAGTACTTCACCAATCTGGGCTTTCTGGGCCAGACGGAAGCCACTCCTGAGAAAAAGTCACGACAGCACGCCTGGAGTTTGCAAAAAGGCAGGTGAAAGACAGAGCATAAGGCAAAACATTCTGTCGTCTGATGAGACAAAAATGTAACTCTTTGGCCTGAATGCAAAGCACTATGTCTGGGGAAAAAAACAGGCACAGCTCATCACCTGTCTAACATTATCCCTACCTTGAAGCATGGTGGTGGCAGCATCATGCTATGGGGATGCTTTTCAGCGGCAGGGACTGGGAGACTGGTAAGGATAGAGGGAACAATGAATGGAGCCAAATACAGGCAAATCCTTGATGAGAACCTGCTTCAGAGTGCAAACAACCCGAAACTGAGGCGAAGATTTACGTTCCAACAGGACAATGACCCCAAGCATACAGCCAAAGCAGCGCTGGAATGACTTCAGAACAAGAATGTGAAAGTCCTTGAGTGGCCCAGCCAAAGCCCAGACTTGAATCCCATTGAACTCTGAGGAGAGACTTGAAGATTGCTGTTCACCACCACTCCCCATATAACTTAACAGAGCTTGAGAAAATCTCCTAATCAAGATTTACGAAGTTGATACAGACATACCCAAGATGACTTAAAGCTGTACTCGCCGCCAAGGGTGCATCAACAAAGTATTGACTCAGTGATGTGAATACTTATATAAATGAAATATGTCTGTATTTAATTTTCAATAAATTATCAACCATTTCTAAACATGTTTTTCACTCTTATTATGGGGTATTGTGTGTTGATGGGTGTGATTTGTTGAATCCATGTTCAATTCAGGCTATCACAAGGGAATAAGTCAACGGGCATGAATACTTTCAGAAAGTTGTGTATGTTTTTAAATAACATTCTTAGGTTTTCTGAACATTACTAAAGTTATTGTGGTTTTTATGGAAAGTTATAATTTTCTGAGAATGGAATGAATGTTTTTAAATAACACTAACAAGGTCACAGATTATATATGCCCTTATCTAGATTAGACAGAAATCGACAGTAACAAATGCTTTTACAAACATTGGTTTGAATGACTCATGGTGCCTCAGCTCAAAGCCAGACTTTCAGTCAGTGTATGTGTATGAAGCATAGCCCCTGAACTCAGCAAAGTGAGAGAGCTCTGACTCTCATTGGTGGCCTGAAATAGCCGGAGGGGAAGTCCCTGGCATTGTTGTAGGGGCGCGAGAAAGACCAGTTTACAGTTCAGACCTTTAGTCAGCTAGCCAGACAGTCCACTTTGCCGGGAAGTCAACTAACAGACCAAGAAGCAAACTGCATTATCAATAAGTAGGCCTACCCACTATACCAAGATATTTTCTCAGATGCTAGTATTTCCAAATCACAGTCTTGGGAGATCAGAGTGCTGTGCCACCCCAATTAGTTTAGTTGTTTCAAACATAATCACTTCCTCTTTATACTGTAGCAATCAATATCTATTTCCTTCCTTTCCGTTGTAGTTACTACTAATTGATGAAGATGGTGATGTTAGATGGAAAAGTAACAGCTAAAGTGGAAAAAGCTTAACTCACTCTGCTGGTGGTGCATAGATGTGGTATATGTGAAAGATGTGACATTAGCAGGCCCGCAGCACTGAGTCAGCAGAAGGGTGTTGCAGAAGGCGAGATGAGGGGGAGAGAGAGTGTGTGCGCTCTCTCACTCACACAGAGAGACAGAGAGACAGAGAGACAGAGAGACAGAGAGACAGAGACAGAGACAGAGAGAGACAGAGAGACAGAGAGACAGAGAGACAGAGAGAGAGAGAGAGAGAGAGAGAGAGAGAGAGAGAGAGAGAGAGAGAGAGAGAGAGAGAGAGATGAAAAAGAAACTCCAGAGACTGGTGGAGGCTGTGACATATTGCTAAAGCTGGTAGAAAAACAGTACATTAGCAGCGTAAACATGCATTAGGAAATAAGATCAAGGGGACGCATCATGTGTACTCCTCCCAGCCCAGGCTCCACACAAAACCTGCTGACGCAATAAAGAGGAATGAGTGATGGATTGTCCAACTCCTACCTTCAGCCCTAGTAACACCAGGGTTGTATTCATTAACGCACACTGTAGCAAAATGTTTTGCAATGGAAAAAAACAAGCCTTTCTTATTATTGGACAAGTTCAGGTAGTTCCTCCCTGTTTCAGTTAGTTTTCTTCCATTTTGTCCCTAATGAACACAAACCAGCAGGTGAATATGGCTCACCCACCTTCAGACCCAGTAACACCAGCAGGGGGACGTTGTTCATTCCTCCCTCCACCCACTCATCCAGAGAGACCGTGCCACTGCTGTCTGCGTCGATGGCCATCATCATGTCCTTCAGCACCTGAACAAATGAAAGTGCCTTATAACTTAATGTCTAAATAAGCATTCTTGAGTGGCTGTTTGTGCAGCAGATATTTGCAGAAGACTTTAGGTATTTTCCCCTCTATTAAAATGATAGTCAGTTATTGTTAGAAATCCCAAATTTGACCACACTTACTGGTCTCAGCTCAGACACATCCCAGCCAAGGTAATCTGCAGCGTGCATCATCTGAGCAATGATCCGGTCCACCTCCTGGGTTCATACAGGCAGGAGAGCATAAGTTATTGTTAGTTGAAGAACTGATATACCTTATGGAAATTAAAGGGTATAAGGTGATATCTCCTTCAACAGCCAGTCATTAGATGTTATTACATTGTTATTACACTGAAATGGGTAATCTGGTACATTACCCATTTCTATGTAGATCATAAAAAATATGACTAATTGCCTTACGGAGCTGTCAAGGACGCCATTGCCATCTCTGTCGTACAGTTTAAAAGCAACTGAAAGAGGGAGAAATTGGCATGTAAAAATCTTGGACAAAGCCATCAAACAAAATATCTATAAAAAGAGACTGCAGTATGGAGCTGCTACATGGTGGAGAAAACAGGATCAAGACTCACACTCCAGCTTGTCTCTGGGCTGGCCATCCTCCAACAGGGAGAAGTAACACGAAACGTCCTTCAAAAATACCTCTTCTATGAGAGAGAGAGGAGGTGAAGGAGGAGGGGGAAGTTAACACATAGAGCACACAATATCATGTGCAGTCTGTGGACTTTGATAAATGAACTAGCACCGAGAATAGTGAAACTGCTGATTATAGTCAGACAATAATATGCGTCTACGCGAGGGTAAATAAACGTACTAGCATTGTCCTGCCCGTCAGGTTCAGTTCCGCTCTGGAAGGATCGAAAGAGGCGCTGGCAGAGATCCTTAGGGAAGTCCTCCACCTCCAGATAGGTCTTCAGGAAGAGACGGAAGCCCTCCTCATTGATACACTGAAGCAGAGGATGGGATATCAATCAATCAATCAATCAATCAATGATTCAAATGATTGATCAATCAACAAAATGGGAAGATAACAGAGATATCATGATTCTTATCAAAACATTCTGATTTAGGACACAGTGATTTGGGTGCAGATAATAATAATTCCTAGACGTTACAATGAGGGGATTTGGTCAAAACTTTATTTTTTTAACATTTTAGTCATTTAGCAGACCCTCTTATCTAGAGCGACTTACAGGAGCAATTGGGGTTAAGTGCCTTGCTCAACAGATTTTTTTCACCTAATCATCTCAGGGATTTGAACCAGTGACCTTTTGATTTCTGGCCCAACGCGCTTAACCTGTTCTGAACCACAAACTTCATCTGAGAACTTTGTCTGTATCTCACACTATAACAGGTTGGGAGATACCCAAGAAAATCACATTTCATCCATTTGTGCCGCCTGATATTCCTGGAATAACTTAGGGGGAGTAATTTGCTTAAGGGCCATAAATGAGAACTCCCTCTGGAATACTGAACCACAAACCCATTTCTGGTCGTAGTTGCTTTTCCCTGGGTGATACGCTAAAGAACTGCCCCAGTAATACACTGTGGTACCGCAAGGCAGCCCAAGCTCAACGGCAGCCGCCCGCACCTCTCTGATTCAGAGGGGTTGGGTTAAATGCGGAAGACACATTTCAGTTGTACAAATGACTAGGTATCCCCCTTTCCCTTTCAATGCTAAGAAGACTTGGGTAGAGAAGGAGAGAAAGGAAGAGATTCCCGACAACAGAGTATACAGTACATAACCATACTGATCAATGCTTTTAGTCAGATTTTCCACTTAATGACTCTACTTCGAGAGTTGCTGCTTCTGTCTCATCATCCTCATTGAGAAATATCAGTCTTTCTGTTCTGTAACCCATTGTTTCCCCTAGCTTAAGTCCGTAAGTCCCAGTTGCTATGTGTTGTTTTTATCCATCTTATGAGAGAAGATTGGATTTACCCTAATTATTTGGCAAATCCAACTGCTGATATCGGCAATATTGGAAAGCCTGTCCCGTTAAATCACCTAATGGCTTACTCTGCATGATGCCAGCACAACGTCAGTCAGAGAACTTGCAGAATTGGCACAATTTGAAGAGGTAATTTCCATTAGTACCTTCAGCGGTTTGCAAAACTCAATCAACCCCTGAAGACAATTCTCTCCTAATTGATTTGATTTATATACAGCGCTCTTAGGTAGTCATGTCATATTCATCAACATGATTAATGTTTAAATTTTTATAGATTTTCTAAAAAGAAAACCAATGGGTATCACATGAGCATAACAATCACTCTCAAATGTCACGGCAAACTGTGTATTAATGTAGTAATGTACCACAGACATTTATCAAGAGGGACTGAGAGCAGACATGAGTTGTGGTTGGGTCGATATCAACCTGGCCATGGTTTCCTCTCACCTCTCCATGTCTGTGCTGGGCCAGCCTGCCATCTGCATCAAATTCCCTCAGCACATCTTTAACCTTCAGCGTGCAGTCTGGGAGGAGAAGAGACACACAGGACACACAGGACACACACACACACACTTTCTTATTTTAGAGTACTACAAACATGAATGTCTAAGTAATGATTGTTACAGAGAAGGAGTATATAATCAGAAACTATAAGTATTACTATAAGATAGTATGCATACCCCTTGACTTATTACACATTTTGTTGTGTTATAGCCTGAATGAAAAATGTATTATTTTTTCCCCCTCTCCCATCTACACACAATACCCCATAATGACAATGTGAAAACTTGTTTTTAGAATGTTTGCAAATTTATTGAAAATTAAAGTACTCACACCCCTTTGCTATAACACTCCAAATTGAGCTCAGGTGCATCCAATTTCTTTTGATCATCCTTGAGATGTCATTACAACTTGATTGGAGTCCACCTGTGGCCAATTCAATTATTTGGACTTGATTTAGACCTGCCTATATAAGGTCCCACAGTTGATGGTGCATGTCAGAGCAGAAACTATACCATGAAGTCCAAGGAACCATCCGAAGATCGCCGATATAGAATTATGATGAGGTCTATATCTGACATAACTACAGAGTTCCTTGGCTGAGATAGGAGAACATGCCCGAAGGAAAACAGTCTCTACAGTACTTCACCAATCTGGGCTTTATGGGAGAGTGGCCAGACGGAAGCCACTCCTGAGAAAAAGTCACGACAGCACGCCTGGAGTTTGCAAAAAGGCAGGTGAAAGACAGAGCATAAGGCAAAAGATTCTGTCGTCTGATGAGACAAAAATGTAACTCTTTGGCCTGAATGAAAAGCGCTATGTCTGGGGAAAAACAGGCACAGCTCATCACCTGTCTAACATCATCCCTACCGTGAAGCATGGTGGTGGCAGCATCATGCTATGGGGATGCTTTTCAGCGGCAGGGACTCTGAGACTAGTAAGGATAGAGGGGAAAATTAATGGAGCCAAATCCTTGATGAGAACTTGCTTCAGAGTGCAAACAACCTTAGAATGGGGCGAAGATTTACGTTCCAACAGGACAATGACCCCAAGCATACAGCCAAAGCAATGATGGAATAGCTTCAGAACAAGAATGTGAAAGTCCTCGAGTGGCCCAGCCAAAGCCCAGACTTGAATCGCTTTGAAATCTGTGGAGAGACTTGAAAATTGCTGTTCACCGCCGCTCCCCATCTAACTTAATAAAAGCTTGAGAAAATCTGCAAGGAAGAATGGGAGAAAATCCCCACATCTAGATGTGCAAAGCTGATACAGACATACCCAAGACAACGCCACCAAAGGCGCTTCAACAAAGTATTGACTCAGGGATATATTAATTAGATATTTCATTTTCAATAAAATATGCTAACATTTCTAAAAACATGTTTTCACTTCGTCATTATTGGGTATTGTGTGTAGATGGGTGAGGAAGAAAAAATATATATTTTGAATTCAGGCTGTAACAACAAAATGTTGATTAAGTCAAGGGGTATGAACACTTTCTGTAGGCAGAAACTACAAATATATAATATTCTACATAGCAACATGACATGTGTATTACATGACAGATGTATTACGGCATTCAAATGGATAACAGACACTAGGATAAGAAATCCAGTTTTCTATTCTTTAATTTTCCTTAAAATTGATGTTCACAAAATGTCTGAATCCAGAGATCTACCAAGAAAAATTGTGGGCCCAATGCGGCAACATTTTGCAGATACTTAGTAAGAGACAGTCATCACCACTTCCACATATGAGAGCGTGTGGGTGTAAGGGGAAGGCGAAGCAGGGCTGAGGAGGCTTCCTGCCTGCATGTACTCACAGTCAATGTACTGCTGTAGCTGGATGAAGTCGACTGGGTTCAGCTCCTTCACCTCTGGGTCTGTGGGGGCGGACATGCTGCTTGCGTCTGCACATACCACCAGTGCAGAAAAGGGTGAGAGGAGAGGAGAGGAAAACGAGTTACATCAGTCTTCTGCTCTGTGAATGTGAAATGGAGGCGGCTCAGACATCAAACCAGAATTGTAAGCTGAACATAACAGTGCTAGGTAGTAACTCACAAGGCAAGGCTTTGTTTAGAAAGACGCTTCAAATCCTCACACCATGCAAACAGGTTAGCAACGGCCTGTTACAACCCACAAAATGTACTTCTGTAAATTGGCATGAACCACATAGTTCAACACCAGCATTGGCTTGCAAATACCCTCAGTGTCCTTTAGTCATCTCCAGTCATGATGCTAATAGTGTTCAGAGCAAATGTTTCAAAAACACCTGTCTTTCCACGCCCATGTTTCAAATGACATTGTTGATGTAACAACGAGCAAAAGAATGCACAGTAGCCCAGTCCTAAGCTGACAAGCATAAGCAGCTTCAAGGAGCATTTCGTACTTTAGAACGCCCCGTGGCCCCAATACAAGCTCTGCATAAGCAGTATCAGGCCACAGACACACCAGAGACATTATACGTCTCAAGAGTTTTAGTCTCCCCAAAGCTTTTACAGAGTGTTGTCTGACCCAGTTTTCTATTCATTCATCAATTTGCATGCGTTGCTCTGTAAAATCCAACACCTCTTCCTGAAATAGTCTGGCAAGTGTCAACCTTTTCATCTTTGTATCTCTCCATCCACAATGTCTCTCTTCATATCAGCCAAAAAACAGCGTTTTTTGGATCAAATCATAAAATAATGTAACAAATCATCTCCATTTTAAAATGGGTTATTGTCCCAGTACCTAATAGCACTACGGGAGTATAGGTCAGACAGTCAGTATTATATCTACAGCAATCAAAAGTCTGTCAGTCATGGAGTAGTGCTGAGAAAAGCTAAATAATAAACTCCTAAATGCCCACATTCAATGTGACGTGGAACAACAATCTCTCTGTGCTAACAAAGGGTCACGCTGTCCCTTCTTAATTCCCCTCAAAAAGGTTATCAGTGTTGCCTAGCAGTTTTGTTTAGGCAGCCAATCAGTTGAGAGGAGAGAATTGACAGGAAAGTGCCATTTGTTGATATGGCAGGCTTTTAAAAAGAACTACAATGACTTATTTTATACTGCACATCATGCAACATTTTGGATTCCAGTTAGGGCCTTACTATACAGTTCAAATAATCTATCAAATAAAATTTTAATTGCTCATTTCTGCTCATTTGAAAGCAGAAAATCAAAACATCTCAAAGAGCAGACTAAAGTAGTGCTTCTAAACAACACATGGAAAATCCAGTTTGAGGCTACTTCTAGATCAGTTCCCTTGCCTTGCCTGTGGCAACATGGCAGATGGCAGTTCTGTATGCCCTTCAAAGCAATACGCTGACATATGCATGTCTCTATTCCCTCATGTCGGACAGACGATGTACCACCCTTGTCTGACATGATTTAGGCCAGGGTAACCTGGGTCAAATCTGATTCACTACATCCTGATCAGATATTATATTTGCACGCAGGATTTTTACTTGTAGACTGGAAATCACTAACAGACAGAACGTGTGCTATATATAAAAAAGCACTAAGTCGAAATTGGCCCCTATCATGAGCCACCCCATCCTAACCTTACCCCTACAGGTCAGGATTGTGCTGATTGTGATAAACATGGGAGTAGATTGGTAGAGCTGAAAGGGGGAGATCCAGGCAACCATCTATCAAGGCACAACAGAAACCTCAGCAGGTTCTTATCTGCCGTGGAGTCATTCCATCTCAAAAAGCACAAGAAAGAGGATTTCGACACCCACCATCTCAGATTGTGCTGAAATGGTTTCTGTAGTTGGAAACAGATAAGATGGGCATGCCTGAAACATTATTTTGCCAAACATTTTTTAACTCTGAGAAATTAAGCTAATTGCACACAAAATTGGCAATTTCAATTTAGAGGATTCATATAATATTCAATAAATATGGTACCCAACATCTGATTTGTACCAAACCTCTTCTTAACAATGTCATGAGGAATCTAAATAAATGGTCAAAATCCACCCATGGAACCCCCCAAACTCCACATGAAGCCCATTCCAATGGCCAGTATACAGTATCAGTTCTCTATGTTGGTCAAGTAGTCTCTAAGCTGCAGCTTGGAGTATCGTATAATCATACTATGTTATTCTCAGTGAATTTGGTAAAAAAAATATATATATTTCATAAAAATTTGCCATTGAAGTAGATTGTTCCTGCTACCCTACTATCCATTTTGCTGTTCTCGTGTATATTAAATCGATTACATTTTTACTCGTGATTAAAATAAATGATGTCATAACAAGTCAAGCCAGTCCTCCATGAAAGCAATTCAGTTTGTCCTTCTCTTAGCAACTAATACTTCATCCTTGAATAGTCCAAAGAAATAGGGATAGACCTCTCAAAGAGCTTCTATGTTGCAATTCTCCTACGAAGACTCTTCCTACAAGCCCAAACATGTTATGGAGAAATGGCCTAGTGACTGTTGTGACAACCCTAATAATATAATACAATTATAAACCATTGCATGGCAGTCTTACGTTTTTAAATACAATTATTAGAAAACATCTTTATGTTGTGTGTTTAGTGACACTTACCATTAAATCTAACCCAATACCATTACCACTGCAAAACACCACATAGTGTGTGTTTGTGAATTTTACCATCGAAGACCCTTAGTTGGAGACCATAACATTGAAACCATTAGCACTGCTGTAGCCTAATGGTTTGCTTGTTCACCAGGAATGGTCTAATCCAGACTTTTTAAAGGGAATAAACAACACCTACAGGGTCCTACTGGACACCTACTGGACACAGATTAAGTATAAGAGAAGTGCCAACTGAATTGTTTCATGGAGCTTTCGCTTGAATTGTGAGCACACCATTTTTTATTTTACCTTTATTTAACTAGGCAAGTCAGTTAAGGACAAATTCATATTTTCAATGACGGCCTAGGAACAGTGGGTTAACTGCCTTGTTCAGGGGCAGAACGGCAGATTTTTACTTTGTCAGCACGGGGATTCGATCTTGCAACCTTCTGGTTACTAGTCCAACCACTAGGCTACTTGCTGCCCCATTTATTTTTATCATGAGCGAAAGTTTTTTTTATTTTTTACTTCAAGTTTTAATGAAAAGGTTATTATCATTTAGTAAACATAAGAGACCAGCAAAAATGTATAAAAGGGTGTGGCATTAGCAGGAAAAACAGTATCTATTGGGCAAAACCTGGTACTTTGGAACTAATTTATGGGGAAGAATACAAGTTACTTCAATGGCTAATTTCTCTGAACAGGGGGAAGAAAACATCACCAAATTCACTGAGAATACATTATAGTATGAATAAACTATACTCCAAACCGCAGCTTTATACTACTTTTCAGACAGAGAACAGATACTGTATTCTGGACATTGGGTGGGGCTTGGTGTGGGGTTTGGGGGTGTCTGAACAATTTTTATCTTAATCATTGTTAAGAAGAGGTTTGGTCCAAATCAGATGTTGGGTACTAAATTTGTTGAATATTATTAAAAATCCTATAAATTGAAATGGCCAATTTGGGTGCAATCAATTAGTTAAAATTGTCTTTCAACAAAATAATGTTGCAGGAATGCTTATCTGTTTTTAACTACGGAAACCATTTCAGAACGATCTGAGATGGTGGATGTCATGGCTTGCTGAAATAAAATGGAATGACCCTGTGTTCTTTATACTCCTGTGTATACAAGTAGCCACCTGTCCCTTCCTGGGCTAGGCCATTATTTGGTACATTTTCCAGCAATCAATTCAACATGACTGATTGTTCATCTGTACTTGGAAATATACATTGCATTTTGTGACGCAAGCAGATGAAGTCATAAGGGAGTTCAGGAGAGGATCTGTGTACATTTCATTTTTTCTGTGCAGGTATAGATTATAGAACTACATATATTTTGTTTACCATATTGCAGTGCAGTAGGTATCCCAATTATCCTTCTTAAATTCAGTGTATATAACCTATAGTTTACATATAGGCAGTCCATCCTTACAAGGTTAGTTTCAAGGTATAGCTGTGGGGATTCACTTTTTCCATGCGTGCAAGCTGTCGAGACGCCCACACCTTTTGTCAAGGAAATCTACTGTTTTGTAACAGTTAGGCTAGAGAGCAACAACCAATCTTAAACGTTTGTTCAAATTTTGTGGTTGAAAAACAGTCATTTGCTTTGCACAGTGACAGCGTACCTCATACTGTCATAGCTAGTTGTTTTTCAATAGAAACCAAAATATTTTCGGCACCAACCTAGATGGTCTATAGAGATTACATCAAGTAGGTTAACAGAGGGAATGAAGGGCATGCTTGGTTGCTATGGAAAGTGTTTCCCTACATCAGCTGCGGTCCATCAGCGCATTTTCACGGGTGGAGTGGACCAGGGAGGGAGGGCGGGGGGGAGCCCTCAGCCCAGCCAGCCAGCCGCTATGAGTGTTCCCCTGCGCCCACGCCTCTCCTCCCACGCTACTCAGCTCTACCCCTCTAAACTAAAGGCCACACAGACTAGATTGCATTCCACATGCAGATGCTAGTACTGTGACTCATGCTGTGAGCGGGGAATACTCCCTCACTCTAAAAATGGACCCTTACTCATGAGGTCACTTCTCAGGTTTCATACAAAATAAAAAATATATTTTTGTTGAGTGTTGACAACAGAGCTGGAGTGAAAATTCTTGATAATGAAATTTGCGTTCCTGGAACTTCAACCTTTACTTGTTTAGTCTTCCTATTGCACCGGCAGTATCTTTCTTGTACATTATCTGAAGTGAGCGCAATTTCTAATGTCAGATCAGATAACTAATTAAGTTATTACATTTACAGAAATTGAATTATATTTGAGACGTAAACAACAAATGTCAGATGTCAGGCAGGGTTTGTCTGAGTGGAAAAACAGACTTTGGCTCCTATGCATGAATCACACATTTCTGTAAAATGTGGGCGAGACACAGCTTGTTGCCTTTTAATTTTTTATTTCTACCAAACAATGAGTGTATGGCCCATCACTCTTTTGACATCCATAAAAACATCCGCAACAGGCTGTGGGCAGAGGCAGTCCCGTGGAACACCGTGGTGCTTTGAATACAGACAAAACACAAACCCCGCCTGGACTTGTGAGCGTGCACCCTTCCCTTCTGTAACCACGCCACTTTCACTCTCTGAGCGTTGCTACGTGTTTGGAGGACCTTTTCTCCTCTGTTACTGTACACCTGCCTCTATAAAACCATTGAAATGTACAATCTGTGCACAGGGAGCAAATTATATGTATTTTTATTGTTTACTAATCACACTGTCAATTGGAAAAACACAAACACAGGGTTAACTGATATTTAACAATCTACATTTCATTAATTTGACTATCATGCCATTTAATATTATAGTTAAACAATGTGCAATGAAGTATTTTTTAATTTAGCTGACTAAGATCAAGAAATGTTCATGAGAAGCGAATAACAATGCAAGTATCTAATTGTAGGATGAATGAGTTCCATAATACAAGGCGAAACCATGAGTTACAAGGCATTACTGGCAAAAGCATAATTCTAGGCATGTAGATCTTAAAATGTACAAGACAAAGCATGAACTAAGCAGACCTGCTCAGGCCAAGCAGTCTATAAGAGGAGCATTTTCATACAACCTTTTCTGGATGGAAGGGGTGTCAAACTCATTCCATGGAGGGCCTAGTGTCTGCTGGTTTTTGTTTTTGTCCTTTCAATTAAGACCTAGACAACCAGGTGAGGGGAGTTCCTTACTAATCAGTGACCTTAATTTATCAATCAATTACAAGGGTGGAGGGAAAACACGCACACTCGGCCCTCCGTGGAATGAGTTTGACACGTGCCGTAGGGTGATAGCAGAGCAAGAGAGAACAAAATAGCTTCATTCCATTTATACTAGATCAGACTTGTTTATATTCAAAATCAATTGTTGACCAACCATAGAACAAACCAAAAGTAAAACAACTAAGATATCCAATCAGATAGAACCGGCCAACATCCTCTTGAAAAGGGGATCACAACTAGGTGTGATGACCTAAGGGGGTGGGCTGAGTACAACAGAGATCTTTACTCTGAACAGAGTAAAAATTACCACAGAGATACAGTACCAGTCAAAGGTTTGGACACACTTACTCATTCAAGGGTTTTTCTTTATTTTTACAATTTTCTACATTGTAGAATAATAGTGAAGACATCAGAACTATGAAATAACACATAGGGAATCATGTAGTAACCAAGTGTTAAACAAATCAAAATATATTTTATATGAGATTTTTCAAAGTAGCCACACTTTGCTTTGATGACAGCTTTGCACACCATTGGCATTCTCTCAGACAGCTTCATGAGGTAGTCACCAATCAGTTTTGTTGTCACAGGTTGGGGTGGTATACAGAAGACAGTCCTATTTGGTAAAAGACCAAGTCCATATTATGACAAGAACAGCTCAAATAAGCAGAGAAATAACAGTCCATCATTACTTTAAGACATGAAGGTCAGTCAATGCGGAAAATTTCAAGAACTTTTAACGTTTCTTCAAGTGCAGTCGCAAAAACCATCAAGCGCTATGATGAAACTGGCTCTCATGAGGACCACCACAGGAAAGGAAGACCCAGAGTTACCTCTGTTGCAGAGGATAAGTTCATTAGAGTTACCAGCCTCAGAAATTGCAGCCCAAATAAATGCTTCACAAAGTTCAAGTAACAGACACATCTCAACATCAACTGTTCAGAAGAGACTGCGGGAATCAGGCTTTCATGGTCAAATTGCTGCAAAGAAACTACTACTAAAAGGACACCAATGAGGAGAAGAGACTTGCTTGGGTCAAGAAACACGAGCAATGGACATTAATCTGGGGAAAATCTGTCCTTTGGTCTGATGAGTCCAAATTAGCGATTTTTGGTTCCAACTGCCATGTCTTTGTGAGACGCAGAGTAGGTGAACGGATGATCTCCGTATGTGTGGTTCCCACCATGAACCATGAAGGAGGAGGCGTGATGGTGCGGGGGTGCTTTACTGGTGACACTGTCTGTGATTTATTTAGACTTCAAGGAACATTTAACCAGCATGGCTACCACAGCATTCTGCTTCCACTAGGTTGCGCTTAGTGGAAATATCATTTGTTTTTCAACAAGACAATGACCCAACACACCTCCAGGCTGTGTAAGGGCTATTTGACCAAGAAGGAGAGTGATGGAGTGCTGCATCAGATGACCTGTCCTCCACAATCATCCGACCTCAACCCAACTGAGATGGTCTGGGATGAGTTGGACCGCAGAGTGAAGGAAAAACAGCCAACAAGTGCTCAGTATATGTGGAAACTCCTTCAAGACTGTTGGAAATGCCTTCCAGGTGAAACTGGTAAAGAGAATGCCAAGAGTGTGCAAAGCTGTCAAAGGCAAAAGGTGGCGACTTTGAAGAATATAAAGTATATTTTGATTTGTTAAACAATTTTTTGGTTACTACATAATTCCATATGTGATTCCAACCCTTGAATGAGTAGGTGTCCAAACTTTTGACTAGTACTGTATATTAAACATCATTAGATTCATTTAGATGGCACCAAAGTTCTCTTTAGATATCAACGTTCAGATAGAATAACACTATAGCATCCATGTTTGGTATCTAACACATATTTCAATAGTCAGTCCTCTGGATACTGTAGACCACTTGTCAAACTAATTCCACGGAGGGCTGAGTGTCTGCGGGTTTTCACTCCTCCCTTGTACTTGATTGATGATTTAAGGTCACTAATTTGTAAAGAACTCTCCTCACCTGGTTGTCTAGGTCTTAACTGAAACCAAAAACCTGCAGACACTAGGCCCTCCATGGATTGAGTTTGACACACCTGGTGTAAAAAGAGCAACATTTTGGCCCCTCCATGGGGAGGCCCTTGAGTTGTGTTGCTGTGTTCATGGGCCATTTGCCATACAGCCCCAGGTGACAGATAGAGCATAAGTTGGGGGCAGGGCCTACACACACAGACAACACACACACACTCTCTTTAGCTCTATTGAACCCGGTTAGATTCATTTCATTTCTCTGCAACAACAGACAGAGAGAAGATCCTTTCCCAGTGTGACCCACTTCCTGATGCGTCTAATCTGTAGAGATTGTCTTTTCGCTTATTAACCAATAGGTTGACCTGACCAGGAATGCCTCTCTCGATGTTTTCCTGTGATTATTTACATGTGCAGCATGATCTGATAAGTATGACTTGAATAGGAGACTAGCCAGTATTTCCAGAATGTTTTTTTGTCATCCTCTCCTTCAGTGTAGAGGGAAACCAGGAAATGGTCGTTTTAACAAGAACTGATGACCTCACTTAACTTGAATGAAAATGCTGAAATTACACTGAAATACAAAGTATAGCAAAGTCTTTCTTCTTAATCAACCTCATTGTTATTTTATCTAAAATCCATAATTCATACATGTAAATTTATCAGTCAAAAAACTCTGTTTATTATTTTTGAGAATGAAATTGAACGATAAACACAATTTCTTCTTCCCACAACAAAAAAGCTATTAAAACGTTGAATGTTTGTAATTTGTATAAGGTTTTTATAGAATGTATTTATTCCCCTGACTGGTTTGTATACTCTGTTTGTTTTTCGATATTATATTTTGAATTGCTTTACAATTTAAAAAAACGAATAAAACATTTAATTAAAAACTACAATAAAAATTGTTTTTCCATTGAGATGGCAATAGGATTATGTCTAGACAAAAATACATACACAAATTACAAAATTGAAAGTTGACTGTTTGTGGTTTCATTACCCATAAAGATGTAATATGGTATAGGAAACATGTTGAACATATAACAGAAGGTACAAGCAGCAGTAGTCATAATTCTAAATGATGCAAGTGTGATTATGTTGTGTGCTGAGCAATGTGTTGGTTTGTCAGCTGTTTTAGGTGACAACTAGGCTTGTTCTTCTCATAACAAGAACATAAATTGAATAGACAAATTGTATTTTTCCACCAATTATCCTGCATTGACAAATATTTGCAAGGATGTCAACATATTCCATCCATACAAGGCTCCTTGCATCAGGAATCACATAGAGGGATAACATTATCTACAGACAGGTAGAAAAGGAAAGCGGTCTGGTCTACAATATTGAGCCATAATATAGAGGTGACAGTTTAACACCTCTATATCATAGTAGTAGGTTAGCCTATCCTAGGCTATGCCACATTTCCTTTGCAACCTCCAGGCTAGCAAGCATGTCTAAAGGTTAGGTTATAGGTTAAGGGGAGAAACGTACCACTGGGACCATGAAGCTGTAGATGTAACCTAGTATCAGAGTAGGCTGCCACTCAAAAAGTAGCCTAGGTTTTGCCCACCGAGGAAACCAACTGAGATCAGTTGGGCGAGGCGAGGGATAGTGTAATCTCTCTCTTGAAATATGTATCTTACCCATATTTGGCAGCGGCGCAACGAATCATTCACAGGCAATATGTAGGCAAAGTTGTAAACGGCCATACACGATTGATTGAACTTCAGCCAGGGTGACTGAACGAGGGATGTTTTGAGCGTCAATTACCTATATTTCGCGATGATGAGCGTTGTCCGTCCGTCCGTCGTTCTTCGAGCGGGTTGCAGTGCTCCTCGGCGAGGGGCCACAATTCAAAGTTTTAGACGCAGCAAGACACCCGAGACAGTCTGTGGTGGACGCTGCAATAAAGTGGTCTAGTTGTCAGCTTTCATTTACCCAGATAGAATAGGAAAGATTGCCTGACTCCCACGCCCGACTCAGCAATGTCCCCCTCCCGAGCAATAAAGCATAGCCTGAAAGCACCGCCTCGAACTGTCATCTGCGCGCACTTTGACCGACGCGGTGATGATGTACATTGGGCTTGCCCTGTTTACTCCAGTCTAGTGAATGGGTGTGGGTTCTTCTTTATCACTTATGTGGGCTCGGCTATAGAGCAGCGATGTACAAATCCAGTTGCAGTCGATGACTTCCCTTCGGCCAATATTTTATTTTCAAAGCGCTGTGCGCACTACATCTTCAGCCAAGCGGTCTGGACCAGTTTGGCACAGGTGGATGAGCTCTGTAACAACAGCAAGGTTGTTGGTAGGCTTAACGAGCTCCCAACTGCCTTGTTACAGTAGCTTATAATGCAACATCATGAATATGTCAGTGTGGCAGATATCAGTCCCATAACAGGGTGTTGTTGAGGCAATGATGGATTGACAGTAGCCTAACAATTGATTATGCCTAACTATTGTCCTTTTGATGGCTTGCATTTATGAGGTTAAAGCACTGAACAAACAGATGTGCATTATGAAGTCTGGTCCAACAATACAATTGTATTGGCATACAGGTAAAAGCTGTCTCAATCCATTAGATCAGTGGCAGGGGGGGAGCGGGGGTCTAACTTACTAGTTGTAATAGTTGAAATTGGATAGTGCATAATCCGTTTTCCTCTTGTCTAGTCAGTTATTACATACCTTAGAGAGCTATGTATAACCTGTCAGAAATGTCCAGATCAACTAGCCCATGTCAGCTAACGTTTTTTAGCTAGGTTTTGTAGCCCATAGATTTTGTTGTAATGCTTGAGCCACTTAAATAGCACATGAACACACATTAGACATGGCAAAATGTGTAGAATTGAAAGAAAATTTGCTTTAAAACTGCAAAATGTTCTCTGCCCCATGACAAAATGTGTAGAAATGCAGGAAATAAGCTTTAAACCTGTGCAAGATGTTCCCCAATGCTGGAAGAGGGGCCTGAGCTAATCAATTTGGGAACCCCTGCATTAGATTCATTTTTTATTTTGATTTAACCTTTATTTAACTAGGCAAGTCAGTTAAGAATAAATTCTTATTTACAATGACGGCCTACCCCGCCAAACCCGGACGACGCTGGGCCAATTGTGTGCCGCCCTATGGGACTCCCAATCACAGCCGGATGTGATTCAGCCTGGATCATTGAACACCAGATAATGAATCAGAGGATTTTCAGGCACAATAACAAAAACATGCCATTTGGCAAAGCACATGGCATTCCATCCATTCACAACAAAGGGAAGGATTTAAAAGGAAAGTCCTCAATAGAGAGTATGGGCTGCTGGCCAGAGCTCAGCGGACACTGCTGCTGTAGACATACTGTACACAATGACTGTACTGACCATGTGGGTGTTTGTGTGGGTAGACAGACCAGGAGCTGCCAGATAGACTGCTGCTTAGACCCCTAATGATCAGAAACCATGATGTATGGAGGCCCTACTTGTAAATAGGAGTGACTTGATACCTTAAGAAAACAGCCATACAACAGTACCATGAGTATCACAATTGCAATTTTATTTATTTTTGTCTGTACACCCCACAAGAGAAAATGACACAAAACAGAAAAAAATGACAGAATGACAGGAACAAAAGATAGAATACAGAACAAAAGATTCACAATCCAAATTGATCTTCATTTAATTGACATTTTTGTACATTATGGTGACACAAAGTAACATGAAGTTAATTTCCAAATGTTTGTCAGTGGTGTAAAGTAACTAAGTAAAAATACTTGGAAGTACTAGTCAAGTTGTTTTTTGGGGTATATGTACTTAACTATTTATATTTTTGACAACTTTTACTCCACTACATTTCTGAAGAAAATACTGTATGTACTTTATACTCCCATAACTTTCCCTGACACCCAAAAGTACTCTAAACATTTCGAATGCTGAGGCAGGACATAAATATGGTGTAATTAACACACCTATCAATATAACGCGTCATTCCTACTACTTCTGATCTGGCGGACTCACCAAACACAAATACTGCGTTTGTAAATTATGTCTGAGGGTTGGAGTGTGCACCTGGCTGTCCGTAAATAAAAAATAAAAAAAGGAAATTGTGCCGTCTGGTTTGCATAATACAAGGAATTTGATGTATAGCATTTACACTTACTCAAGTATGAAAATTGAGTACTTTTTTCCACCATTTTTATTTTTTTACTCCATGTCTTTAGATCAAGTCCCTTTTCGTTTGTTATTTTAGTTTCATTCAGTTATTAAAATCCTTTAGATAATAGTTTGGTAAAAAAAAAACAGTCAAAAACACAAAAAAAGCTTCAATCGTGATTGAAATAAATCAGATTAGGCTACACAATGTTACATCCCAAACGTTTAATGTCAGTTGGACCCAACTTTATGTTGACTATGTACAACAGAAGCAAAAGGACAATTATGAGCTTAATTGTATTTACATAACACGGAAACATCTTCAAGCATAGTCTTCCAAATAAATAAATAAAATGCATGGCACAAAAAAATAAGCTAAACATCATGACATATTCACAGAAAAACAATGCTGGAGTAAGCAAAACATGTCCAGGTAGCATCCTGAAACACATGGCCAATGTTTACACAGATAGCCCAATTCTGATCTTTTTTTCACTAATTTGACCAATCAGATCAGCTCTGGAAATGATCTGATGTGAAAAGATCTGATTGGCCAAAAGACCAATTAGTGGGAAAATAAATCAGAATTGTGCTTCCTGTGTGAACGCAGATGGAAACCAACAGACAAAAATCACATTGTCTAATTATTGTATAAGAAGAATAGCTAGAGGGTATATTTTTTCAATATAATATTTGTATTTACATAATTTCTTACACTCATTTATTTACACAACAGAAGACGTAGGATGGGGGAATCTACGAGAACTTAGATCAGACAAAGCTTTTAATAGCACATTATGTGACTCTTGTAAACATTCCATCTTAGAATATCTTGGTTATCATCAGTTATGTTCTTTTTCCAGGTGTATTTTTGGAAATGTCCTTTTAAGGCAAAGATATTAAGCTCATATGTAAGTAATACTCCTCTTCTGGTCACTTTAGGATCCTTTCAGATCTTCCATTCTGCTTAATCCCCCCCCCCCCCACCCCTTTTCACTTTCATCTTTCAAAAGACAAACAATTACATAACCATTGTGAAATTGAAAACAAATATATGTCTGCCACTCTGGTATGCTCCCATGATGATTTAATCAGACGCAAATATATATATATGTCTGCCACTCTGGTATGCTCCCATGATGATTTAATCAGACGCAAATATATATATGTCTGACACTCTGGTATGCTCCCATGATGATTTAATCAGACGCAAATATATATATGTCTGCCACTCTGGTATGCTCCCATGATGATTTAATCAGACGCAAATATGTATATGTCTGCCACTCTGGTATGCTCCCATGGTGATTTAATCAGACGCAAAAAAAGACAACGTTTCGATCCGAGTTGGATCTTCATGGATCAAAACATTTTCTTTCTTTAGGGTCTGATTACATCACCATGGGAGCATACCATTTATTTTTTCTTTGATACGTTCTTCTATCCTGCACCTGATAAGTTGAATGTATGTATTTTTATATTTTTTCCATCGAGAAATAGACCCATAATTTGTATGTTTTTAGAGAGGAGTATTTTTTTTTAAAGAGGAATAAATCCCTTACATAAATGTCTGGTCTCCTCTCTGCCAAACTATACTAGACATTCTCCTAATGTTGGCTAGTTTCTTATAAAATCTCCTTCCCTCCTTGCATTCTTATAAGATCTCCTCCACCCCATGGGCAAAGATCATGACCAGGCCAGGCTCTAGGATCATGTCCTCTCCCATGTGTTGATTCTCACAGGCCATCAACACCACCGCCTGTTTCCCAGGGATCCGCTTGGCAACGTAGTTCTCGTAGTAACGCCGGTTCATCTGCCGCGTCTCCAGCGTGGCCAGGCCCTGCGGCCAGTTGCGCTCGTGGGCATTCTCAATCAGGTCATTAACGATGGAAAGAGGACACCCGCTGTCGATGAGTGAACGCTTGATGACCGCCTGGAGAACTGCGTCTGGCGTGGAGATCATCCCGCCCCAGCGTGTCACCCGCGCAGGTTGGAGGGAATTTACCCATCTGTTGGGCAGGCAAGGAACAGGTGAGATGGGGAATAGGGATTGTTTTTATATAGCTCTAAAGAACTTTGTGACAATACTGCTGATGTAAAAAAGGGATTTATTAAATTTGATTAAGTTCAGGGTGATTTAAGTGGTTGTACACATTGATCATTTAAACAAACAATATCCAAAACACAGTAAATAGATGATGCTTGCTGAAATAAAATGATGAAACTATGTCAAAATATCCTAAAAGGACAGGGCCAGGGGAACAGGAGAGTAAACTCACTCCAGGATCTCGTTGTACTCAATGCTCTCCTCCAGGTTCTGCATGTTGGGGTTGGCGCTGCGTATTGCTCTCATGTAGGCTTTTAGCAGCTGGATGTCCCGTTTCTAACAGAGAAACACACAGACACATTATATTCCTGACCTTTGAGGAACAGAGCACTAATGGATTTTTATGAATTAGGCATTTGCATATGTTTGTACGCTGTGTGTGTGTGCGTGCGTGTCTGTTTACTTGTTCCCCCAGCTGATGCTTGTGCTCTACAGCATTCTTCTCCAGTTCAGAGATCTTGGTCTGCTGCTGCTGTACCACACCACGTAAGTGCTTGATGCAGTTGTGGTTGCACATCTCATCTTTTGGCATCTCTAACCTGTAGAGAAATTGTGACATTATGAAATGAAAGCCACTAGATCACTCGATTTGTATTTTATTTAACCTTTATTTAACTAGGCCAGTTAGTTAAGAACAAAATCTTATTTACAATGACGGCATACCACGAACAAACCCTAACCTGGAGGACGCTGGGCCAATTGTGAGCTGCCCTATGGGACTCCCAATCACGGCCGGTTGTGATACAGCCTGGAATCGAACCAGGGTCTGTAGTGACGCCTCTAGCACTGAGATGCAGAGCCTAAGACCACTGTGCCACTCGGGAGCCCCCACTCTAGAGACCACTACAAGACTAGATACTGTCACATTCTGCAGTGGTGGTGCGGCATGCCCAGGAACTCAAAAGTCATAGCCATGTTTTTCATTCTGGCCGGTCTGTTCTACTCTGCTGTGTAATGTGCTCTAAGGTGACTCACCCACAGCCCTCCTCACAGTTGATGGGCCTTTTGGGGTTGTGCTCACAGTCCTTCAGGTGAGACTGAAGTTGATCTAGCCGCAGTGTGGCTGTGCAGCCGAAGCCAGCATTGTCACAAGCAATCTGGAGTTTGGAGAGCATGTTGCGCATGATGCGGGGCACAGGCCGGAGGTGAGCCAGTGTCACCACGGTGCGGTCCACAGGACAAATTTGCTGCTGATTGAACCACTGGGTGATGCAGGCGTTGCAGAAGGCATGCTCACAGTGCGGGGCCTACATGTGAGAGAAAATAATGAGGAGATGGAGAAGGGTAAAGAAGTAGGGGGAAACAAGTATATTTTGTATTAAAAATAAGAATTAAATCAATAGGTCTTTATCCCAGAAATAGGTGACTAGCTGAGAGGAAAGTTTGATTTTTTTGTAATAAAAATAATAATTAAATTGATAAAAGGGATTAACAATTCCTTGCATGGCCTGGCTGAGAAGAGAAGAGGGAAATGTAGGGCACTAACCTGCACTGGCTCCTCCAGTACCATGCTGCAGATGGGACACAGCAAGTCTTCATCCACCTCCCCTTGGAACCTGGTGACGTCATACCCCATGGCACATCACTGAGACACACAAGTTTCTGCAGAGTACAAGCCGGGTAGGTGAGTCACTGCCTGGAGAAAATCCATTTCACAATGCAAACCTGTCTAGAGGACTGTTTATGGCATATCTGCAAAAGCAATGCAGCAAAACGAACATACCCCATCCTGTGCAATGAACATAACTTCAAGGTCAAGCCTCGTTGTTACCGTATTTTTAGCATCGTAAACAACCTCAGCTATATCCTCATGCTAAACAATGTTGAGTGGCTCAAACCAGTAGCTTGAGAGAACTAGTGAGAAAACAGAAAAGCAGTGCCATTACCTCACTCACAAATGGCCCTCATTTCTCCCATTCAGCAGGACTGTCAAAGGTCACATGGAGTGGCTTTGATGAGACATTGTATTGGGAGACAGACACAATCAGACACATAAGCCTAACTTTCTAGGCATTTACTTAGAAATGGTATCATGGTAATGACACAGAACTTAAACCAAAGACAGTACAGTATGTTTTGAAACTCCGCAATTACTATCCTTGGGGCTGCAGCCAGGGTGGGAAATTAACTTTATGGTCTTTATAGATATTATTATTATTATTTTTAAACAGCCACATTATTTTCACTATAATTACACCAAAGCTCACCACAGAAAAAAATGGATGAGCATGTATTACTAATAAGAAATAATGGGATATATTTCTTAAATTTCATTACATTTGCGACCTGTGTCTTTTAACTAATGTAAGTTAAAATAAATAATTTAGTATTACAATCTAAATGTACCTTTAATCCATCTGTCTGCATTTTTCAAGATATGGCATATGAGTGTGCAGCGAGATATGGTTTGAACGATACTTTTCTTGTCAATTATCTTGAAAAAACCATGCACTTAGAAAATGGGAATCAACCAGTCCTCCATCTTTAATACAATGGAAATGTCAAATGCTTATTATCTAAATGTTGAAAGTGCGTGGGTAATAGAGAGAAAAAACTAAATGGTGCGGTTTGAGGCCATGTGGCAGAGAATGATGCAGGCGCTGGATATGGTGGTGTGAGAATGGGGATCTGGGCAGGAGTTATGTTGTGGATGTTTGTGTGCGTCTGTCTGTTGTTGTTTGTATGTGGATATACACTGCTCAAAAAAATAAAGGGAACACTTAAACAACACAATGTAACTCCAAGTCAATCACACTTCTGTGAAATCAAACTGTCCACTTAGGAAGCAACACTGATTGACAATAAATTTCAAATGCTGTTGTGCAAATGGAATAGACAAAAGGTGGAAATTATAGGCAATTAGCAAGACACCCCCCAAAACAGGAGTGATTCTGTAGGTGGTGACCACAGACCACTTCTCAGTTCCTATGCTTCCTGGCTGATGTTTTGGTCACTTTTGAATGCTGGCGGTGCTCTCACTCTAGTGGTAGCATGAGACGGAGTCTACAACCCACACAAGTGGCTCAGGTAGTGCAGTTCATCCAGGATGGCACATCAATGCGAACTGTGGCAAAAAGGTTTGCTGTGTCTGTCAGCGTAGTGTCCAGAGCATGAAGGCTCTACCAGGAGACAGGCCAGTACATCAGGAGACGTGGAGGAGGCCGTAGGAGGGCAACAACCCAGCAGCAGGACCGCTACCTCCGACTTTGTGCAAGGAGGTGCACTGCCAGCGCCCTGCAAAATGACCTCCAGCAGGCCACAAATGTGCATGTGTCTGCTCAAATGGTCAGAAACAGACTCCATGAGGGTGGTATGAGGGCCCGACGTCCACAGGTGGGGGTTGTGCTTACAGCCCAACACCGTGCAGGACGTTTGGCATTTGCCAGAGAACACCAAGATTGGCAAATTCCCCACTGGCGCCCTGTGCTCTTCACAGATGAAAGCAGGTTCACACTGAGCACGTGACAGACGTGACAGAGTCTGGAGACGCCGTGGAGAACGTTCTGCTGCCTGCAACATCCTCCAGCATGACCGGTTTGGCGATGGGTCAGTCATGGTGTGGGGTTCTTTGTGGGGCCGCACAGCCCTCCATGTGCTCGCCAGAGGTAGCCTGACTGCCATTAGGTACCGAGATGAGATCCTCAGACCCCTTGTGAGACCATATGCTGACACATGCACATTTGTGGCCTGCTGGAGGTCATTTTGCAGGGCTCTGGCAGTGCACCTCCTTGCACAAAGTCGGAGGTAGCGGTCCTGCTGCTGGGTTGTTGCCCTCCTACGGCCTCCTCCACGTCTCCTGATGTACTGGCCTGTCTCCTGGTAGCGCCTGCATGCTCTGGACACTACAGCAAACCTTTTTGCCACAGTTCGCATTGATGTGCCATCCTGGATGAACTGCACCACCTGAGCCACTTGTGTGGGTTGTAGACTCCGTCTCATGCTACCACTAGAGTGAGAGCACCGCCAGCATTCAAAAGTGACCAAAACATCAGCCAGGAAGCATAGGAACTGAGAAGTGGTCTGTGGTCACCACCTACAGAATCACTCCTGTTTTGGGGGGTGTCTTGCTAATTGCCTATAATTTCCACCTTTTGTCTATTCCATTTGCACAACAGCATGTGAAATTTATTGTCAATCAGTGTTGCTTCCTAAGTGGACAGTTTGATTTCACAGAAGTGTGATTGACTTGGAGTTACATTGTGTTTTTTAAGTGTTCCCTTTATTTTTTTGAGCAGTGTATATATGTGTTTTTATTCTTTAACAGTTCTACAAATGAACATCAAGAATCAACAAAGTGCCTGCCCTGCCACAAACAGCTGCGTGATACAACTTATTTATAATGATTGTTCAGGGCTCTATGCTGACATTTTATTTGACAAATATAGAAGCACACAAATAAATCTAGGAGAGCAATCAAAGTAGTTGAACGTTTTAATGACTAAACGTCCACGAATAACAGTTTTTTTGGGAGTTATCCATGCTCAATCATTAGGTGAGATTTGTTCCCGGGTGGCGCAGTGGCCTAATAAGGCACTGCATCTCAGTGCAAGAGGAGCCACTACAGTCCTTGGTTCGAATCCAGGCTGTATCACATACAGCCCGTGATTGGGAGATCCATAGGGCTGCGCACAATTGGCACAGCATTGTCCGGATTTGGCCGTCATTGTAAATAAGAATTTGTTCTTAAAGCCCTTTAAGGGACGGGCCGTTACCGTGGTAACTTGAGCACTCGCTTGTCTGTGACGAAAAAAATCAACAACTGCGACGTCTTGCGAGCAGCAAACTCAAAGTAACATTGAAAAACAACCTAACATGTGAACAAAACGATGTAACTGGCCAAGAAACACGAGAACAATGTCACACTTTAGTAGTATTTCTTGTCAAAACGACCAATTTCTACATGTGGGTTTTGGATTAAAAACACTTAACAAATGCTCTGTATGACCACCCGCCAACGTGGCCGGTGAAATAGACATTCTTACCCCGCGAATGACAAAATATGCCCGCATTTGGCGGGTGTTAATTTCCAACCTTGGTTGCAGCTGCTGCTTTGGCATACTGAGGATGAGACAGGGCATTAAATAGTTTGATCTGACTAGGGCCTGTTTTCTGGGTGGTGACTAAGAGCCTGCTGATTAACACAATAGTATAATCACAACTAGCTACCATAGATGACAGACTGTAGCCTAAACAATCAAATGGAGAACATATCTGCTTTAAACCCTTGCTGCCAAGCCTCCCATATTTGAGATGAGGCTCTTGCTGTCCCACTCCCAGCTGACTTGTGACATATTTTCAGTATAGCAGGCAGCAACACTACACAGCAGACTGGGGAGGGATGGTTAAATAAGATACATTCTCTTATATCTATCTGAAATTATAGGATATTTTACAGACTGTGGCTTTAATGAAATGCGATAGCTCAAGCTAGCTAGCTAGTTAGCAGTCTAAGTTAGACCTGCAAAGTTGCAGCTTATAAATGTGAGTTATACTAACGTTCGTTAGCAAGCTGCCATCAGAGAGTCAACGTTAGTTTCTTAGTTTAGAAAATAAATAAAGCCAACTGGCTAGCCTAGCTAGCACTGCAGCTGACTAGCTTGCTAGGCCAACTGTTGGCTATATCAGCACGCTCTTGTTGACTTGCTAACGTTATCTTACTGTAACTATTTTTCAAATAAAATATTCTGTTATCGGAATAAACACTTACGTCCTTGAAGAGCAAGCAAAATGATTGAATGACAATTTCCGTAATTTCAGACCTCTGCTGACAGCTAGCTAGCCTCCAGCCACATCAGCTAGCCTAAGTAGGTTGTTGCTGGTTTAGCAAGCAAGCCACTCCGCCTCCTCAACCCGACAGGGAGGCGTCAGAGATGATTGAAATCAATGATATTTTAACAAATGTAAGAAAAAGATATGTATAAAAAAAAATCTGTTGATATTATTGAAAATAAAAACAAGGCAACAGTGAACATGTCGTCCACCACGAATGATGCAGCGCCCCCCCTTGAGCCAAGTGAAATATCGCGTGTGACTAACACATTTCAGTTAATTACTATATAGCTCCGGACTTGGGCCAATCGGTTCAATTTTGTACATGCAGGATCGTTATGGCAAGACGCGTCACTCATCCAAGTTTCTTCCAAATCGTGCCAGTGCTGTCTTAAATATCGCGTGTGACTAACACACAAACGAATGGGGGTGGAGAAAGATCCACAGTCCCCGATTTCATCGTGGGGACCATTATCACTAAATCTGGTTTGTAATTCAACGTGGGTCATTGGATGTGGGCCCTTAAGCTTGGGGCCCTTCGGGGCCTCCTGCTTCCTGTGGAAGTGGCTGACTCCTAAGGTCCCTTGCAAGACTACCTATTTGGGGCACTGTCTTCTGTTTTCTCTTTTTTTTGTGTGAAGGTGACTATGCCTCTTGTCTGGCCTGGGTCTAGACCGCCATCATATTTTGGCTCCCATGGGCCATAGATGAACCAGCAAAGAAGGTGTGCTGGCTCTGGTGTTCAAGACAGAATTCTCCTCTTTGGACTTTTCTGACTATCATCGTCCAACTCATAATCTATTATCCCATTAGGCCTACTCATCCCTGTCTTTCATTAAGAGATTTTACTATTCACCTGTAATGTATTCTTCAACATTTAAATGATAACGACTTGCATACAATAGGCCTATCACCTGAAAGGTTGAGAAAATTAGACTATTATTCTTGTGAAAATTCAATCAACTCAACACTTGTCTAATCAAATCACATTTTACTTGTCACGTGTCGTAAACAACAGACATGGACTAACAGAGAAATGCTTACTTACAGGCCCTTAATTTAAGTAGATATGTACATATACCTAGGAATAAAGTGACAGATAGTTAAATAGTGACATACGCTGCTGCTACTGTTTACTAACTATTTAGCAGTTGTATGGCTTTGGGGTAGAAGCTGTTCAGGGTCCTGTTGGTTCCAGACTTGGTGCATCGGTACCGCTTGCCCTGCGGTAGCAGAGAGAACAGTATATGACTTGGGTGGCTGGAGTCTTTGTCAATTTTTAGAGCCTTCATCCTGGCATAGATGTTTTGGATGGCCGGGAGCTCGGCCCCAGTGATGTACTAGGCTGTCTGCAATACCCTCTGTAATGCCTTGCGGTCGGATGCCAAGAGTTGCCATACCAAGCAGTGATGCAGCCAGTCAAGATGCTCTCAATGGTGCAACTGTAGAACTTTTTGAGGATTTAAGGGTCCATGCTAAATCTTTTCAGCCTCCTAAGGGGGTAGAGGTGTTGTCTAGCCCTCTTCACAACTTTGTTGGTGTGTTTGGGCCATGATAGATCCTTAGTGATGTGGACACTGAGGAACCTAAAGCTCTCAACCCGGTCCACTACAGCCCTGTCGATATGAATGGGGGCGTGCTCAGGCCCTCCGTTTCCTGTAGTCCACGATCAGCTCTTTTGTCTTGCTGACGTTGAGGAAGAGGTTGTTGTCTTGGCACCACACTGCCAGGTCTCTGACCTCCTCCCTATAGGCTGTCTCATCGTCGTCGGTGATTAGGCCTACCACCATCTGGCCCTCTGGGACATGTCCAACCTCTCGAAGCACTTCATGATGACAGCCCCATCACACTTACACCGTTCATCATGAAGGGCTTCGAGATGCTGGTCATGACCCACATAAAGGCCAGCATAAGAGCACACTGGACCCACTCAAATTTGCCTACCACTCCAATAGATCCACGTAAGATGCCATTTCCATTGCTATTCACATGGCCCTAACACATCTGGACAAGAGGAACACCTATGTGAGAATGGTGTTCATTGACTACAGTTCAGCATTCAACACTATTGTTCCCTACAAGCTCGACACCAAGTTCAGAGCCCTGGGTCTGTACACCTCCTTCTGCAACTGGATCCAACAACACCACCTCCACACTGACTCTTAACACAGGGTCCCCCCAGGGGTGTGTCCTCAGTCCTCTGATGTACTCCCTGTTCACCCACGACTGCGTGGCTTTGCACAACACCAACTCCATCATCAAGTTAGCTGTCAAGTGACAACACCATGGTTGTAGGCCTGATAGACAACAATGACAAGTCAGCCTATAGGAGGAGGTAAAGGTAAGTGAACTGGCATTGTGGTGCCAGAACACCAACCTCTCCCTCAATGTCAGCAAAACAAAGGAGTTTATTGTTGACTTCAGGAAGCAGACGATGGAACATTCCCCAATCAACGGGACTGCAGTAAAGAGAGTCAGCAGTTTTAAGTTCCTTGGCGTCCACATCACCGAGAACTTGACCAGCACCACCACTACTCTACTTCCTAAGGTGGCTGAATAAATTCCGTATGCCAACCAGGATCCTCTCCAAATACTACCGCTGCATCATCGAGAGCATCCTGAACGGTAGCATCACGGCCTGGTATGGGAATTACTCCGTCCATGACCGCAAGGCCCTCCAGTGGGTGATGAAAAAGGACCGTGCTCCCACCCATTCAGGACATCTACTCAAAACGGTGCCTGAGGACAGCATCATCAAGGACCCCTCAAACCCCAGCCACGAGCTGTTCACTCCCTTACCGTCGGGCAGACGGTATCGGAGCATGAGGACTGATACCAATAGGTTCAGAGACAGTTTCTATCTACAAGCCATCAGACTGCTGAACACTTGAACTGGACTGACCACCTGCTTAGATTCTCCACACATAAGCACACACACACATACGTTCATGCTACACACACACATACGTTCATGCTACACACACATCACATCTGCTGCTACAAGACTCTTATTATGATTGCTAAATACTGCAGAATTTAAACACTTGCCCTCCAATCCCCCCTTCCCCAAAACACGTGCAAATATTGGACTATATTATATTATACTTATGCTAAAATGTTTATTATATTTTATTGAGCCATTCACTTTATGTTTGTATCTTTTCTTATTTTGTATTGATTTTGCATTGTCGAGAAGGAACCTACAAGTAAGCATTTAACTGTACGGTGTATACCATGTGTATCCCGTACATACAACCAAGAGTATAACTTGTTTCCGTTTTTAGGACTAAAAATGGAAATTAGTTTGTATTTTCTACCTCTGGATCATTGGTCTTAATTTGAAGGTTATGGTTAGGCATAAGGTTAGCAGTGTGGTTAAACACAGGTTTAGGAGATCATATACGTTTTGTTCTATGAGATAATCTTCATTAGCCGTCACTTTTTGTCAATTTTGAAGTATTTATGTAATCAAAACAAGAACATAAAGGCTTCATAATTCACAAAAGTCATGTTAATTGACTGATTATCTCAGAACAAAACGTATAAGATCTCCTGTGCATGTTAACCTCAGACCTTAATACAGACCTTCGGCGTTGATAAAACATTCATTTACACATATGCTTTGGCCAACGAGACATGGCAGGTAGCCTCCGTTAGTGGCTACAAAAAGACGCTATTCTCTTTATTGTCACTCTGTTCTAGCCAGGACATTCTGTTCTAGCCAGGACATGGATATACTGAGGTTATGAACATTTCTCACGAGCCTTGGCTTGAGCAATTCATCCTGCTTCATTGGAGAAGGTAGGTCAATTGCTGTTATCAATGCTTTGCGGCCTTTCTTATCTGTTTCATGACTCGGCTGTAAATGACCGAGTCGTTATAATATTAACTAAAAAAAAAAAGACTTCCCCCCCAGGCGCTTCAATCCTCTAAGCAGCGGGACAAGAGAAGATGTATTTCGAGACTGGTGAAAACAACAACGAACAACCCACGTGAGTTGCCTGTAAGCCCCCAAGAAATGTCAGGTTTTGTAGGTTCGCTGACCTGTAAAATGTTTGGCATTCAGCAACTGTAACAGTTTCAATTTTGCGGACTAAATGATGAACTAACTGGCAAAATTCATTAAGGAGTTATTGAGACATTTCACGGTACCTGATTTTAATGAACTTGCCTCTTCATATTCATTTTTGCAGTTAATTTATAGGATGTCACCTCTACTGACGCTCGCCGTAGGACTATTTGTCTGTCTGCCTCTGCTGGAGTTTGGGGCAGGGGCGCGACTTTCTGTCAGTGGCACAGTGAAAACACCATGGAATATGACAGACAGGATATCAAACGGTAGCCGACAAGAGGGGTCGACATCTGAACATTTAGATGAGGCTTTTGAAGAGCAGGTGAGACTATTGTGGAAGACAGGCTATACCAGTTTGTACTGTCTCCAGGCCTCTGAAATATCTGAATTTGGCCTCAATAGATTACTGCTACAACAACTTAACAGCAATATTATGAAGATGACGTAATTTAGAGTTGATATGGTCACAAGTTAACCGTTGAGACACTGCTGTCAACAACACTAAATCTATTTTGTGCATTGTTAAAAATATAAAATAGCCTATTCTAATAGTTTAACAACGCCAGTATTTTACCACTGATGATTATTGCTCTTTCTGATCATTTCAGCTGTCCATTTACTCAAGTAAAATACCTGTCTTTTTTTCCAGGTCTTCTACTTGCAGCGTCTGTTCCATCAGTATGGAGACAATGGGACCCTGACCTATAAGGGCCTGCAGAAGTTACTGGGCAGCCTGGGACTAGGGCAGGTCAGTGTGTTGGAGATCAGCCACCGAGGGTCGAGGCACAACCATAACACTCTGACACAACCTCACCCTCCTCATACACAATCTCATGACCATGACGATCAGGAAACAGACACCCCCAGTCCTAGTAGGCCTGTTCAACCACCCCCCTCTGTAAACGCAGCCAGGTGAGATACAGATATTACAACTGATTTGATCCCATGATTGTTAGAGATATACAGCCACTTTTGAAGTACGGAAGTTTAGCATTTGTGCTCATCCGGTTATGAATAGTTAGTTACGCAATGACACCTGAATAAACTGTGCTGCCTCTTCTCTACCCCATCTGAAAGAACCCCACAGCCTGGGATATCAGGGTCTGCTGGATCTAGTTATAAAGAGGGGACCACATTATCCTCTGATAATGTGATTAAGGAAGAGGTCCTTCCATGGTCATCCCCTATTGCACACTCTATTCCTGTCCAAGGAATGTTTAACTCCCTTGTGTCAAATCACCCCACTCAGAGGCATCTTCATGGGAACGTGAGTAGTCAATAAAAGACAATTGATCTGGTTAATGTTTTGTGCCAAACGCACAAAGTTCACAACTAAATTCTGCTTACCGTTCTTGGCAAAATGTTATCCTCCTCAGGTTTTTATTTGACATTGTTGTTTAAAGGGAGTTAATGTGAAAATCTGCTATCAAATCAATTCCCTTACATAAACAGTTTCTGTGGACATTGAATACTTTTAACCCTTTCCTTTTCAGTGTCTGAATGTTACTCAGCTCTTGTGGAATTTCGGTCTGGGAAAGGCACCCCACATCACTCCTGCCCACTTCACCCTCCTGTGCCCAGCTCTGCTGTACCAGATTGAAAGTGGTGTTTGTCTACGCCACCCAGAGACTGATGGGGCGGAGTTAGAAAGGAGTGTGACTTTCCTCAAAGGTGCATTTATGAAACTAGATTCCAACTATGAGAGGGACTGATTTATCGATATAGGATGTTTTTAAAAAGCAATGTAGCCTTTTACAACTTGGAGCACAGGAGCATAACTTAACAGTTAGGATACACTAAGACTTAACATAACCCTGGAAACTACAATACCTTATTGTTTAAGCAGAATGAATATAATATTTTTTTTCCCCCGAAGCTTTGGGATGGAGCTCCTTAGCTCTGGCTATGATCAGCCTGCCGTCTTTGCTGTCTTTGAGCCTGGTTCCCCTTCTGCCCCCTGCCCGCCTACGCTCCTTCCTCTGTCCAATGACAGCCTTGGCTGTGGGGACGCTGTGTGGAGATGCCCTGCTGCATCTCCTGCCTCACGTAAACACCCTACCAAACTGTCAAACACTACATACATACCAGTGCTACTGTCTCTGTTTAGTCATGGAGGGTTAAGTTGTAAAATCTAGTAGTAAATATAAGTCTAAAATTAAATACGTTTAATGAAAACCATGTCTTGTTTTATCTGTGTCCTGCAGGCTAAGACTGGGCCACTCTCAAGCCACTCTGAAGAACAGGACTCCATACTGAAGGGCCTTTGTGTGCTGGGAGGGTGCTACCTCCTCTTCATCTTCGAGAGCCTTCTAGGACTGAGGACCCATTATAAGGTTAGCTGGATTTAGAGAATAAAGGGAAGAGTTTGAAGTTGTGCCACTGTTTTATGATGCACTGTGCATAGTAGTCATTGGGAGATTCTCAATTGCATACTCCTTGCGTCCTCCTCGCCCCCTTCTCAAAATCCATTGGATGAGAAAGCCAGAGGTCCCGCCCCTCTGACCATCTCCTCCAATGGGTTTTGAGGCAGCGAGGTGTATGCAATTGAGATTGTCCCTAAGTCATATTTTTGTTGTTGTTGGAAAATAGGGAATTGTTTAGTCTTGTATTCCTGATTCCACATGGAATGTTTAAATTGTTTTTGTCATCAGAAAGTTAAGAGGAAGCGGAAGGAGCAGAACACCACTCTAAATCCTGACCCAGAGAGGGAGCTTACTGCTCTGCAGAGTGAGTTGGAATGTAATACTTATGTAACTTTATGAGAGCATTTATGTCCGTATTGGCAGAGTTGAACCGTTGCATTGTAAAACATCTTTCTCATCTCTCCCATTCTACAGGCCCCACCGTTCTTGAGCAGACACATTCCACTGAGCAGCATAGTCATGGTCATTCACACAGCCCGCCTGGCCAGGAGCAGGTTGGGATGGGAAGCTTGGTGTGGATGGTGGTTATGGGAGATGGGGTACACAACCTTACTGACGGACTGGCCATTGGTGCTGCATTCTCTCAGAGTCTGGCTGGAGGTCTCAGCACCACCATAGCTGTGTTCTGCCATGAGCTTCCTCACGAGCTAGGTAGGTATACACGAACATCTCACCTTTTTGTGAGGTGCATGTAAAAACAGAGATGGGTGCAACACATAAAAGCATTGCACATCGACATGCCCTTCAAAAGTTTAAGCCTGGTACTATAACGTTTCAGGTAGACCTCTGTAATGAGTATGAGACTATCAAATTGATGCATTGTGTTGTTTATCTTTGCAGGTGACCTGGCAGTGCTGATGGGAGCAGGGTGGCCTGTTCGTAGACTGGTTATTTTCAGTGCTGTATCAGCCCTACTGGGTTTTGTGGGCTTGCTAACTGGCTCTGTCCTGGGCCACCAGTCAGCCCACATCTCCCCCTGGATCCTCACCCTCACCGCTGGGGTCTTCCTCTATGTGGCCCTCGCTGACATGGTGAGTCACTACGGTGGAAGGAGTTCCACACCCTTCTCACATTATCGGGCCAACATGAACCGCACTGTGCTGGTTCGCATATTTCCTTTTCACATTGTCCTTTCCAGCATGGTTCCAGCAACTATAGTGGTTGTGTAACCAGGCCAGCACAGCTCGGCTTAGTGTGAAAAGGCATTTTACAGACAACTGTCTATTAATTTGGTCAGTTTAATAATGCTGCAATTGTCATATGTTCTTCTCTTGCTCAATAGTTGCCTGAGATGCTTCATGGTGATCCTGGCCCGATGGGACCCTGGACTCGCTTCCTACTACAGAACCTAGGATTGTTGGCAGGGGGTGCAATCATGCTGTGTATCGCTCTGTTCGAGGACCATATCGCCTTCTACCTGGGTGACGTCTGATTCAATGAAGGATATGAGTGGATCAGATTCTAAACCACCGGATTGGTTACTCTTTCAACTGAAGTGCAATTGGCCAATACCAAATTACTTCTTATCAGAGTAGACTTTGGTCCAGGAGGTAATTTGCATTACTACTAAAGGCCTGAAAAACAGATTTAAGATGACATCAAGTACCAGTTTCGGTTTAGAGCACTCTGGATGCATTTACACTGCCAGCCCAATTCTGATCTTTTGCCCAATTGTAAGTGGGGGAAAAAATCTGAATTGGGCTGTCCATGTAAACACATCCTCTAAGACACAAGATTTTATATTTAGCAGATGCTCTTATCTAGAGTGACTTACAGTATTGAGTGGATACATTTCTTGTCCCAGGTGAGAATCGAACCCACAACCCTGGCGTTGCAATCGCCATGCTCTACCAACTGAGTCACACAGGACGACACAGTTCGATGGTTAGTGTGAACAACACGTGGAAGTCAGCCTTGCAGGACCAGATGACCAAGAGCATGACCCTACACTGATTTATTTTGCTTGCTTAAATGTTATGAATCCTAGGAATTTTTTTCTTCCTAAATGTACTGTGCAACTTGTTTTCTACCGTTTCTATATGAACATTGATTAATTTCAATGTGAGTCTTAATCCTATTTCAGAATGATTTTCAGTGGTTGAACTACACAGGCAGGAATCGAAGAATGTGAAGTTTCAATATCCAATTAAATATTTTTTAAATCTTGAATACTGTATAACCATGTCAGCAATTCAATAAAGGTGGCCCTTTTCTATTTGGCCATGAATCCAGAGCACTTCTCACTGGTTCCACATCTAGGACTCAAATCAGAAACACACATTGCATTGAATATTCAGCAATAGCACTTTATTTAAAACACACAACCAACCCTAAGCCACAATACTGAATGACAAGACCAACTGGCTGCAGCAAACATTGTATAAAATAGTTTAAATATTTAATAAATCCTTTAAAATCATTTTAGCGTCAAAGACAGTTGCAGATTCTTCCAAAATTGTGAATTAGCTTTTACATTTCTATAACAAATGACCATTTACATATTGTTCACACAATGGAATAACAAGGCAAAGTGCTTTCAGGATCGATTGCATTGTCAAATAAAGAAATGGCTTGAGGTTTTGGAGGGATAGTGGGGTGACTGGGAATGTGGGGCAGGGCATGGGTCTGTCTGGTCAGATACCGGACCTCTCACTGGTCCCCTAGTCACATGGAATTAAAGCAGCTATACAGAGATTATGGTGGGGAGGCAAACACCTACCAACAGTTTGGTTTGGAGTGGATTAGTGTTTTTGAAGGCATACGGCTTGAGGGGAACAAAACTCACCCACGTACAGAATATAACAATGTGCATATAACCTGACTCCCCCATGACAACCTGTGAAAAATATATATTATGGTAGTACCAAACCAGCTGTACGTACATACGTATGCATTAACTAATCCAACAAAACATTCACATTCCAGGAAGCTGTAAACTCTGAGATGTAGAGCACATGAAAACATTTGTACATCGGTTCAAGACAAAGACAAACAGAAAATGCCAATGTACTCATGTAATTCATCCCAAAAAGGGGTTTTGCTATGCAAGGAGCACATCAGTCAAAATTAATGTTTAGCGTGGGTAGAAGACATGCGTCATAACACAGTCTGGCTTCACATCCCAGTGCCATTTTCTAATATGTTTTTCATAAATAATTTCATGTTGAACACACAATTATACAATCAAGCACACTTCATGTTGAATTATAATTGTTCATGGTAAAATTCTAAGGTTCTCATAGGCTACCGTGTATTTGTGTGTTTGTCAAAACAGGTGGAGATTAACTCAAAGCTGCAATTTATAGGAGGTAGGAAAAATGTTTCTACTGAAAACCGCAAGAAATGCAAACAAGTTTATTTACAACTTATAGAATTTGTAGTAAGTGAGAGGCGTGTTAATATTCCTTGACTGGCCATGTTTGAATTAATTCATTTGGAAATGGAGCTACATCATTGGTCCTGGTGTCATTGCCATCACAGGTCTAGAGCACATGCTGGTGATGGCATTTTCTACTCACAGTAGAATAGTATTTGAAGGTTTGTAAATGAGGTAATCAAGAGTTAAAATAGGGAATGGTTCCTTCCACTGGGGGGGGGGGGGGGGGGGGGGGGGGGGGGGGGTAAAAACTACAGAAACCTGTAGGCCTGTCAAAGATACTACCATTCACCAGCAAAGAAGTTTAGAACTTGTTACCCAACAGCAAAGCTTGCAAAAACTATTGGAATGTTTGGCGGACAAAACTAATCTCTTTAACGGTGTATTGAGAAACCATTTGATTATAACTAATCATGTGCCCTGATTCAGACTCCGCCCCCCCTCCTGGTATGGGGTCCACTCCATGGTATTTACAAAAGATAAGCCACTGAGTAAAAACAGGCAACTAACCCTTAGTCGGTCTTTATCAGTTCACATTCAGTTAGGGTGCTGCAGAACAAATAAAGAAACAGCAGAAGGACCGACAAATATCACAGGATATACCCAACGAATACATCCTTTCCCCCATGTATTGCTCAGGGAGCACATAAGCCACAGAGTACCTCCAACTGATAATGTCCGAATCACTGTGCTCTAGGAGAATCACCATTATGGAGAGATACTCCAGAACCTGATTCAGACTCCGCCCCCCCTCCAGAACAGACTTCATCGTGGGTGAAGTATAAGTTGCTTGTACAGCAAATTACTGCTGTAATGGCTAACATGGTTTTCGAATATGTCCTACCTCTGCTGATTAAAAGGTTAATTTCAAGGGGAACAAGCAATATCGTACGGGCTTCCAACATAGTACATGTCAAACGGGTGTGTCAAAGGGCCTCCGACATGTCAAAAAGGTGTATACGTCCTACCCTAGGCACTGAGCTGATCTTACGATACTGGTACACTTTATTTGCTACCTTTTAATTTCCATTGTCATCGATATGTCTGATTTAGACAGGCCTGCCTACTTACATTAAGGGAGACCTGCCATTCACCCCCTCAACATTATACTTGTACAGTTCAGGAAATTGTCTCAACTTTCTTAAGCTGTTCTGATCTTCACTGTACAAGTTTATCACACACACCGAGCAAGTGGTAAGATTGTGAAAGATGCACACCCCCGTTTAGTGAGGGTGAGATGAATTAGGGGGAAGTCTCTCAATGTTTCTTCTGAAAACAAGAAGGTATTTCAGCATTTCTTTAAACCACTTAATTTACGTCCAAAAAAACACCTTTAATTTGATACGGAGGACGATGCATACGTACACACCTACACACGCAAGCAAAACATTTCAGATTCAAGGAGATTCACTCCATAAAATGCCATCCAACTGCACGAACAAAAGCACACACGGTTGATCTACCAGTCAAATCATCTTGTACACGGTCTCCCTTATGAGCAAGCAGCTTTGATACTTAAATATCAAAATCACACAGTCCTAAGAATGCAATTCCATATTCTAGATTCTAACAAGTGCCACTTCTCTGGACGCAAAGCAGCAAGGAAAGGTTCCAATCCTACTGCCAGCCACAGAAAGTCTATTTTGTTTTTGGCCTTGAAAACACAAGACATGTTCTTTTACTTGAGGAAGGAAATGATAAATAAGGTTTATTGCACTCGTCTTTTTCAACCATTAAAAACAAAATAGAGGCAAGCATAAAGAGGACGATCTACCTCGCCCTCATGCTAATATCAGACAACGCATGTTATATTACAGCACGGTCACACTATCAACGCTACTAAGAAAACCCCTACTTTCAATCAGTCTAATACAAAAACACTCCAAAACAGTTACAACCAACACATTATCATTACTACTGTACCCCAATAGGATTTCCACAACTTGATATATTCTACAGCTAGCGAGTTTAATTAAATACATACAACTGAAACAATCTGAATTGATATGCTCAGACTTCAGGAGAACTACATTTACAGTACTGGTACCGACCATCCAATCCCATGCTTTCCTCATCTCCATGACCACCTTTCTTGGCTCTAACCGCCACAGCATTGAGAGCCATCCTTGAGATGACATTAAAGAATAATGGTTCCATCTTTGGATTTGTGCTTTCAAAAAGTTACCTCAATATTGGTGCATTCAACATCAGGTAGGATATTGTTCAGATAGTTCACTCCATATGACTCGAGTTCGGAGACCCATAGCATGCACACAGAATCGGCCAAGAACGTAAAACACAAGTTGCTTACTTTAGCTCACATCACATACTGTAGGTTGAGAATGTTATTTTCAGAGAGATGCGCTCTTCTATGCTTTTACATGTCATTCATAAGGCTTCCGGGAGGTATAAATGGAAGACCATGCGGTAGATAGAGCATTAATTTAAAAACACATTTTAAAAAAGGCACCAACCACCTCTGAGCTGGTTATCACACAGGTCCAAATGATGGAAGAAACGTGATGAGACCACAAGCAGGGGGAAAGCTAGCATGAGTGATACCCTACATAACCTCCCACATTCACTAACTTAAGGGGGTAAATAATTACTGCATAGCAGTCCCCCCACTATAGAATGTGTTTTCACACTACTTTTCCTCATGACCTCCATTGAATTACAGATTCTTCTGCCCTTCATATACTAGAACTCTCATAATTTGGTCCTTAGAAATCACACTGACAACAAGGTAGACGTCTGTGTTCGTCCTTTCTCTCCTCTCCAACCGGTATGGAGGTACTTAATTAACAGCGTTATTTGGTTTTGGAGGTGACAGTCGAGCTGACAAGACCGGTAATAAGTGAAATCCCAATTTTTCACTTACAAATATGGCAAAATCCCCAAAACAATCACAAGGCAACCTTGAGCAGTGTGCCACCAACATGGATGCATGTGCTTCTACACCAAAAGGATCTCTGTGTGCGACCGAAATGACACCCCATTCCCTTTATAGTGCACTACTTTTGACCAGAGGCCCCCCATAGGGCTTTGGTCAAAAGTAGTGCACTATGTAGGGCATAGGGTGCCATTCGGGACACATCCCATAATAGTAAAAACCAGCAGAGATTTTAGCAGTCCCACTGGGAAACATAACTAACAAGATGTTAGGTGTTATAACTTAGTAGGTACCGCAAGAAACTTGTTACTTTACCTTTAAAAAGGCTCTGCTGTAAATTAAAGTTTTACGTTTGTATTCTATGAAAAATACTTCAAGTAAGAATAGGGGCATCCATCGAGAGGACGAGGTAAATCTATTCCCTGTTAACCATACATCTGCAAACATCAAAAACTGTTCTATAATAATTACAAACCACAGGCAAAGAAATTACCATTCATTATTATTATTATCCGTTTTTGCCAACACAAAGTCTGTCCAATTATAAATATTTTAAATCTTCCATCCATTCTTTTCTCCAGACTACCACCAACTCTATTCTATGATTGCTTTCCACTTCCTACAATCAGTACTAAGTGGTTGAAACCATTAGTCACCACTGACATCATGACTTGTATCTGTGCCAGCAATGCTTCAAATCAGAACTTAATAATCATTCTAAAAAAGAAAAAGTATAATAATATTCATTCTAACCATGGCTACCACAGTAAATGAGTCCAAACAAACACATTTTCTACTGACCAAGTACAGTATGACTATTATGCTTAAAGGCAAATAAAGGTTTCTATGGCACTAAATGGATGTAGCTAGCTAGGTGCATTGTCCTTTTCAAAAACGGGCTACCAATTAATGTAAAAAATGAAAGCATCTACAGCGTAGTTAAATGTCCTGTTCAGAAGATATTGTAAGGCAATCTTAATGGTGTTAGAGATGAATGTTCAAACCCTCCAACCTCCTGTCTCCATTGTCAATACATGGTTATGACATACACATAGGGGCCTAGGTATAGCTGAAACACATTTAAGAAAGACCCATAACAGGAAGACTAATATGACAATTATTTCTTGCTGCTACTTGATCATTTCATGAACGCCAGAGAAATGCAGTGTAATAGTTGAAGTCAGGAGAAAGCAAGTAGTCTTGTTCGAATTTGACCCTAGTCACACGTCAGTCAATTCATGGCTCAGATTTATATTCAGTATGTACATTGCTCGAATGCATGCATATTTCTCAAACCCATTGCTATTCTTTTTTTAAATATATTTTGTTATTATCCAATGTACTTTGGCAAATAAGGCCCTAACTGTGACCTAAGATTCTCAAGTGACGACTACTCCGCAAATCTTCAATTGGCATGTATGAAATGCTTTGTTGGATTGGCCTAAACACAGTCGAAGAGCAATAGATGTGCTGCACACGTCTTTCACAGTCATTAATGCTACAAATAATCCTTTCATTGCTTCCTAATATTAAACCCTAGGGAAATATATTTTACTTGTTTCTTTAAAGTCAGAATTATGATCTCAAGCTCCTTTACAATGAGTTCTCAGTCTATCAATGGAACACAGATATGGGGTGGTCCCAGATGGGATATATACTGAAGAACTGGCGCCATCAGCTGGACAAGAGGATTGACAAATAAAATCTATATACACACACAGACACATCTGGCTCGTGTTCCTCTTCTCAGACGTTGCTGACACATGCCAGATATGTAAAATACCAGGTAACCACATCACTATGTTATAGCAATCAGGTGCCTGACGGCACGCAGTTGATGACGTACCACGCAACCATCGGCTGATGCATGCAGTGTCTGAACTGGGGAACGTGACCCTGACCTGCTAGCCAGACACACCTGCGGTTGGATGATTGAGGTAATCAGTGTCTCTATTGTACAACATGCATCCCTCAGTGTGGAGGTAGGCGAGGAGCCTGAGGAGGATACAAGCACGGTGAAAGCAAGCCTAGCTAATTCACTGGACTAACCACAAGGACTAGTAGCAGACCCTGGGCTGGCATCAATGAAACCGCATCGTGATGACTGGATTTTGGACCATGAGATCTTTTTAGCTTTAGAGTTTTGAAGTGAAATCTCAGTCAATGAAGCGTATACAATCCTTGCAATCTGTTCCTGTCTTTTGCACTTTAGCTACAACCCATATGTACATATGCATGTATTTAGACTGCACACAGATATGCTGAATGTGTTAAAGTGCTTAACTATCTCAAGTGCCTTGGATCAGGGCTAAAATGGAACTGCATTGTAGTGTGCATACAACTAAAATAATGCCAACATGAATTTCCTGTTGTTCGTCATCAATCCATGTCATTTGGTTCCTGGTTCCACACAGCCCGAGACTATTCCCCCTTTTCACATAACAACATCAAAAGACTATACACTTCCCTTTGTTCCTCCTCTCCCCCAGACAACACTGACTATAGGGCACAACATGATATGCAACTCTGGTATCATATTAGGTCCTCACATTTCTCATCCAGAACTAATGCATGTCATTTAGCATTCATCTAGAGACGAGGTTGTGGCGAAGCATGAAATGAAAAATGAGTCCCAGTGAGTCACTGAAATCTATTGATCCTCTGATGATGTAATAGAAATGGTAGTGTAAAAATATTTAAATTAAGTCAGGCAAAGAGCTCCAGTGGTCCGATACAACAAATCTACAATGTATGTAGAGCCACAAGACAGGATACATACCAAAAAAGGAATTTCACACTTATCGGCTTTACTAGAAACACAAGTATTACTACTGGCCATATGAGAGTGTAACAGTTTCCTCTCAGTTCCTTCCTACAGTAAGTAACCCTACGTACCTACTAGGCTTTCAAGTCTCTTTAGTTAGTCATGAATTCTGTCCGGAGACATGAACAATCAAGCCCAACCAAGGAATCATATCCTCAACAGATTAACAAGTCTGAATAGGATCCAATGCTTCTCTGCTACCCAGTGGGTGAGACCCCAGGGTTCATCATATCATGCAATCCTGCATCCGTACTGCCATGGAGGCAATCAATTGCATTTTTTTGGTTCTAGGCACAGAGCGAAAAATGCCTTGGACACAGACTTTAGCCATTAGTCTAGAATAGATCATTTTCATGTTGCTAGTATCTGTACTCAAACAAATAAGGTGAACATCAAACAAGATTTCCAAGGAAACAAAAGCCCTTGAGACTATGATTGTCTTTTTGATAACGTTCAAAATGGCAGAAATTAAATATTGCTTAAATTATACACAAAAAAAGAAGAAGGGAAGAACACTGTCAGTCCAGCGTTTCAATCTCCCACCAGAACTGACCATCGTACTAGACAAGATACCACTGTTACTCTATCAAAAAGCTGGTATTTCTCCAGCTCCAAAACGGCTGAAGTAACATTTCAGATTGACCAAAGACAACATTTTGGGAAATAATACAAATAGGATTCCTCTCCGAAGGTAATTCGAATTCAATGTACCAAAATGTTTTGGGAATGATTTAAGAAAAGAAAAATGGGAAATCAATTGAAATGGCTTGTAAGATTATCACTGAGCAGTAATCTTAGAATTCAAGATAATGTGCTCAGAAAACAAGAGGCTTTGCTGAAGGTCAATGGTGCGAGTCCGCTCCTAAAGATTTCAAAAAAATAACCAAGGCTTCATTGCTACTACTTTCCCTGTCTAGCCGTTCAGCAGCTGCAAAATGACTTAAGCTGCAAAATGCTGCAAAATGACTTAAGAGGTATCTCAACATCGATCTTTCTCTGTAAATATTTCTCAAATAAATATTTTGTCAGTCATAGCAGTGATATTCACCTTTGGTCATAATGTATATGCTTTAAACCAAATTCTCACTTTGTAAACACAAAATTGTGTTCTAGACAATACTTCAGCATTGAGAGCAAATGTTTGCTGAAATGCCAACCTGAGCATTGTTCTCCTTTGTAAGGAGACATGCTTACATATGCATCTTTCAAACTTTAGCAGCCCTATGGAATTCTCCACTATGAAAATGCCCCACAAAAAAACGAGGCCAAAAGTTTAAATTAGGTTACTACAGAAGGTACATATTATATATTTTTTTGTTAGTCAGAATCTTTATATTTTAGCATTGCACTTTTGGGTAAGACTTTGTATGGTTCATTCATAAAGTCCTTCACTATAACCCGTTGAATCATTCTCCTTTTAGGAAGGCTGTGCATTTCTCTACAAGGCCAGCACGTCATAGGATGTTAAATACTGAATGATATGAAGAGAAAAAAAAAGTGACTCAACAAAATACTAAAAAGAAGAAGAAGAAAAAAAAGAATAAACAGTGCTTTTAGCTGTCAGTCATTTTTCTGTGCTGACGAGTACCTATTTGCGGGACATTATTTAAAGGGATTTTGTGGGTGGTTATTAGTAACCATTTTGAGACAAAGCAGTATTCCAGTGACCTTACAGAAAGAGAGATCGGTCTCAGTGTTAAGCACTAACGTATACAGAGCTGGGATAGATAGATGCTGTGGGCTTCATTTGCATATAGGTTTGACTGCACTTCAGGAGAAGATCACTCGCACACATATACACAGGCTACCCTGTGGTGGTGGTAGTGCTGTCAGACAGTAGATGTAGGATGACCTCACTCAGAAAGGCATCCGTCCAGGCTGACAGCGGCATGGCGGTCTTTGACATAGCCGTTGTGATGGTGGAGGCCTCCGTTGGGTAGCGGCGTGCAGGCAGCAGTGATGCCGCAATGCTTCAGTAGGTTGAGACTGGGGGAGACGGAGGAAGAGGAGCAGGGGCAGGAGGAAGGGTCCAGAGGAGGGAACGGTTTCATGGTGGAGAGGATCAGAGCCAGGCAGTCAGCTACGTCCTTGTTGGGGGCGCAGGCCAGGGCTGGAGTGTGTCCTTCTCGACAACAAACGCACAATCAGACCGCATACACTGGAAAGCTGTGGTCTATGGCCTATGCTCAAGGAAAATTTAAATACCTAAAACAAGTACCGTAAAACTTCAACTAAATAATGAGTCTCAAATAGCCGCCCGTCTCTTAATAGCCAGGCAACGGCACACATTTCAGAAAATATGCGGCTGTTTCAAATACAAGTAGGGGCTAAATTAATTGTTTACGAGGTTTAATGTTTGATTGGTTACATTAAATAATTCAGTAATGACTCGAAAAAATTATAGTGATCACGCGTTTTTAAAATCGGCAGGAAGAAACTGTTAGCCATCGGCTGCTAACATCTGAGAACCGCTAGTTAACTGACAAAAACAGTCAACTTCGGGAGTACAGACCTCTAGGAAAAAAATTGTTAATAATAATTAAAAAATAATTAAAAAATGTAAATGTTTTTTTGATTTTTAAAAATCGTCCACACGCCCTCTAGTGGCAAAGGTATGAACTTCCAAAAATGCATCATTCAAGGAGAATCATTATTCTGTCAAGGAAAAGTTATTTTTCTATTTTAATAAAGGCATTCTAAGACAAAATAAATGGGACAGTGAGTAAATTATAACACAGGAAATTAAGAATTTGATTAAAATCCTGGAAGGGAATGCTGGAATTAAACAATTAACTACGCAAATGGGCAAAAAGGTCAAGGAAAGACGCCTGGCTCAAATAGAAGCTCAAATAGAAGCCCGTCTATAATAAGCAGTTCAGTGATCTAAGCAAATAAAGACCTGGGCTATTAATGAAAGTTTTACGGTAAGTAACAAAAAATCTGAAGTCAATTAGAAATAATTTCGAGCCCATAACGTAAGACTACATGGCGTAGGACTTTGATGTTTAAAATGAAGATGTTTGGGCAAAGGATAAAGTGGAATAGTGTCTCTTACCCTCCTCATCCACTGCCAGCACTGTGGCTCCTCGACTCAGCAGTGCTTGGACAACTGTAGCCAGACCGTTGCGTGCTGCTAGATGCAGCGGCATTTGCAGTGCAGCGTTGGTTGCATTGATGAGGGTAGGGTTATGGATCTCCCCCAGAATCAGCAGGGCACACATCTCATGAGCCTGTGAGACAAATAGAAAAACATGCTTACATCAACCATTATCATCAATACATGTTCCATCATGATCAGGTCATGAGAGAGGTGCTGCATAGTCAAGGATTTCTGAGCTCGGATGATATTTTAAGTGGTGCTTACTTTGCTGCAGGCCAGATGCAGGGCAGTGTTTCCATTGTCATCCAGCAGTGTCAGGTCAGCCTTGGCTCGGTGCAAGAGGATGGCTGGAAATTACACAGGATTCACCCCAACAGATAATGCATTCACTTTCATCGAGCGTTACTTCACAGGACTTGCTGAACTCTATCCTTTCGCAAAACATCAACGGAAAAGGTGCTCTGTAGACTTACCCACGGTGCCACTCTGTCCGTTGTCGGCGGCGACCATGAGAGCAGAGCGTCCGGTGTGGTCCACGGCATTGATCTCAGCTCCGTGGCGTAGGACCAGCTGCAGCCCCGCCACATCTTCAGCACATGCTGCGGCATGAAGAGGGGTCCTACAGGCACAGAGAGAGAGACAGCCCAACATTGGTGAGCTCAGTATCGCATGACAATGTAACTGGAGTTAAAACTGGATGAAACTGAAGTCCACATTAAGTACATAGGTACAGCTTTAAAAAGGTATCCAAATGACGGGAGACGCCCAAATAAACATCTAGTAAGATAATGGCACCTTGCTCTCAATAGGCCTACCTTTCTTTAGTATCCCTGGTGTTAACCATCTGTACACCAGCAGATTCCAACAGCATCTCTGCAGCTCCACTATGGCCATTCATTCTGCAATATCACATAAATCAAAGATTACCAAACATGACCAAATTAGTGCTAAAACATCAAACCCATCATCACTGATCCTTTCCCAAACACTGTTTTACAGACATTGTCCTAATAATTTACAGGTAACTGCCAAAATAAAGGAAACGCCAACATAACGTCTTAAGTGCGATGGGCCACCATGAGTTAGAAAAGCTTCAAAGCAGCTTGGCATTGATTCTACATCGGTCTTCCACAAAAAATTCCATCATTTGGTGTTTTGTTGATGGTGTTGGAAAACACGGTCTTAGGCACTGCTCCAGAATCTCCCATTAGTGTGTACGGTAATTGGGTTGAGATCTGGTGACTGAGACGGCCATGGCATATGGTTTATGTCATTTTCATGCTCATCAATCCATTCATTGACCACTCGTGCCCTGTGGATGGGGTCATTGTCACCCGGGTGACGCATAGCCATGGTAGACAAAATAATGAGTCATGGGTAACTGTATACGTAGAGTCTGTCTGAAAGTGGGCGTTGCGAGACAAGTGGGAGGATCAACACAAGTGGGTGTATGGAAACCTAACAGCTAATTGGGAAGATTCCACGCAATACAGTTTTGTGCGGCTACTTTCTTGTAGCACTTTAGCTAAGCCTAACCCTTTTCCTCCTAACCTGCCACGTCAATGATCCTAACCTGCCGAGCTAAAATGCTACAAGGAAGCAGCCACGCAAAACAATCGTGAGGGGCAACCAATCTGCCCAATTAGCTGTTAGGTTGACACACCCACTGCTGTTTATCTTCCCACTTGTTATTTAGCAACGCCCACTTTTGGACACTCCACGTATGTAGTTACCCATTCTTGAAAATAATATGCCTGCCTAGCCTTTCTATACATGTCCCTAAGCATGATGGGATGTTATTTCCTTAATCAACTCAGGAACTACACCTGTGTGGAAGCACCTGTTTTCAATATACTTTTATCCCTCATTTACTCAAGTTTTTCCATTTTATTTTGGCAGTTACCTGTATATTCATGTTTAAAACATTGACTAGAGAATACTCACAGAGCACAGTGCAATGGGGTAAAGGAGTTTCCCTCCTGGATACTACAAGTTTTGTGTTCAAGTAAAACCTCCAAACAGTCTTCTTGACCTGAGAAAGAAGACGAAAAGTGTGTTTCAAATTTGCATACTGCTAGCGATTTCATTTGAATAACGAACGGTCACGCTACAAAAACGGATATAGGTTCTCCCGTCACATTCGATTTATACATACATTTCATATACAGTGCCTTCAGAAAGCATTCACATCCTTTGATTTTGTTTTGTTACAGTCTGAATTTAAAATGTGATTGTGTGTCACTGGCCTACACACACAACCCCATAATGTCAAAGTGTAATTATGTTTTTAAAAATGTTTACAAATGAATTAAAAACATAAAACAGAAATGTCTTGAGTCAATAAGTATTCAACCTCTTTGTTATGGCAAACCAAAATAAGTTCAGGAGTAAACATTCGCTTGACAAGTCATGTATTAAGTTGCATGGACTCACTCTGTGTGCAATAACAGTGTTTAACATGATTTTTGAGTGACTACCTCAACATACAGATGATTGTAAGGTCTAGCAGTGAATTTCAAACAGATTCAACCACAAAGACTAGAGGTTTTTCCAATGCCTCGCAAAGAAGGGCACCTATTGGTAGATGGGTTAAGAAAAATACTAATAAAACAATTCTGACATTGAATCACCTTCGTGAAGTTAACACATAAGATAGTTTATCAATATACCCAGTCACTACAAAGATACAGGCGTTTTTCCTAACTCAGTTGCCAGAAAGGAAGGAAACCGCTCAGAGATTTCACCATGAGGCCAATGGAGACTTTAAAACGGTTACAGATTTGAATGACTGATCAGAGAAAGCTGAGGATTGATCAACAACATTGGAGTTACTCCACAATACTAACCAAAATGCCAGAGTGAAAAGAAGGAAGCCTATATAGAATAAAAATATTCCAAAACATGCTTCCTGTTTGCAATAAGACACTAAAGTACAACTGCTAAAAAAGTGGCAAAGAAATGAAATTTTTGTCCCGAATACAAATCACTACGTTTGGGGCAAATCTAACACAACACATCATTGAGTACCACTCTTCATATTTTCAAGCATGGTGCTGGCTGCATCATGTTATGGGTATGCTTGTGTAACAGTATAACTTTAAACCGTCCCCTCGCCCCGACCCGGGCGCGAACCAGGGACCCTCTGCACACATCGACAACAGTCACCCACGAAGCAGCGTTACCCATCGCTCCACAAAAGCCACGGCCCTTGCAAAGCAAGGGGCAACACTACTTAAGTCTCAGAGCAAGTGACGTAACTGATTGAAATGCTACTAGCGCGTACCCGCTAACTAGCTAGCCATTTCACATCCGTTACACTCACCCCCCTTTCAACCTCCTCCTTTTCCGCAGCAACCAGTGATCCGGGTCACGGCACCAATGTAACAGTATAACTTTAAACCGTCCCCTCGCCCCGACCCGGGCGCGAACCAGGGACCCTCTGCACACATCGACAACAGTCACCCACGAAGCAGCGTTACCCATCGCTCCACAAAAGCCACGGCCCTTGCAAAGCAAGGGGCAACACTACTTAAGTCTCAGAGCAAGTGACGTAACTGATTGAAATGCTACTAGCGCGTACCCGCTAACTAGCTAGCCATTTCACATCCGTTACACTTGTCATCGGCAAAGACTAGGGGGTTTCGGAGGAAAAAAACAAGTGGAATAGAGCTAACAGCCAAAATCCTCGAGGAAAACCTGGTTCAGTCTGCTTTCCAACAGACACTGGGAAATAAATTCACCTTTCAGCAGAACAATAACCTAAAACACAAGGCCAAATCTACACAGGAGTTGCTTACCAAGAAGATATTGAATGTTCCTGAGTGGCCGAATTACAGTTTTGACTTGAAAATGGCTGTCCAGCAATGACCAACTACCAACTTGACAGAGCTTGAAGAATAACACGCAAAAAGTCTACAATCCAGGTGTGTAAAGCTCTTAGAGACTTACCCAGAAAGACTCACAGCTGTAATCGCTGCCAAAGGTGATTCTAACATGAATTGACTCAGGGGTGTGAATACCTATGTAAATGAGATATTTCTGTATATCTTTCTCAATAAATTTGCAAAAATTCCAAAAGTATGTTGTCACTGTCATTATGGGTTATTCTTTGCAGATGGGTGAGAAAAATACCAATTGAATCCATTTTGAATTCAAACTGTAACACAAAATGTGGAATAAGTCAAGGGGTAGGAATACTTTCTGAAGTCACTGTATACCCTTATTGACCTTGGTAAGCAGCCCAGTGTGATGGCGTGTACTCTTCATGGTCCAATAGGGAGTCAAGTGGGTCGGAGCGCGTGGCCGCACGCAGCAGACTGGCGAGGATGTCAGTGTGGCCGCGGGAGGCAGCGTAGTGCAGTGGGGTACGACCCTGGCCGTCCCGACACAGTGCAGAGGCCTTGTGGTCCAGCATGGCTGTGACACAGTCGTCACGGCCCAACGCAGCCTACGGGACAGGAACACACAGGGAAGGGCGAGGGACAGAGAGAGAGTTATTTCCTCTCTGCTCTAACCTAAGAGTTACACAGCTAGATTTCCTCAAATTCTACTGTGCTTTAATAATTATTTCAAACTAATGCAGTTCCTTTAATAAACTCATGATAGTGTTCCTCTCTATCACATAACTGAACCAGCCAGGCTGTACAACATTAACTTTTTCACAGGACACAGTTACAGTAAGTGTAGTGGATGTGTAACCAGCCCAGTAATGCTCAGCTCAGTAGTGTGACTCACCCCTCTGTGCAGGGCAGTGCTGCCCCTCTTGTCTTTGGTGTCAGGCCAGGCCCCCTTCTCCAACAGCAGGTGGACACAGTCTGTATGGCCACCCAGGACGGCCAGCATCAGAGGAGTCCTGAGGATGAGAGGGACCACACAGTCATTTACATTACAATACAAGCCAACATCAACAATAAAGCCTCCTAGCAGGCAGAATGTGCGATTCTGCAAATCTTCAGTAAACAGCTTAAACGGTATTCTTGACTCTGGATCTATACTAAAAATAAACAGAATAATTGACGTCACAACCAAAGACAACGTCAACAAAGCTTCCTGGCAGGCAGTGAGAAACAGAGACACCACTCACTGTTCCTGTGTGTCTGTGATGTTGGTAAGGTCTGCCTCCTCCCCACTGTCCACCAGCATGTGCAGACATTCAGTGTGGCCGTTGGCAGCTGATATGAAATGACAAATATAATTTCATTACACACTCAACACTGACTGCTAGTTTCAAAGCTATTACATACTACCTAAGACAGACAATATGGAACAATACGCAGGGACACATGCTTGCAAGTAAGATAGTCAATGTATTCATTACACCTGGCACATAAACTAACTTGATTAGCATCATTTGCAAAAATGCATTCCACATCCAATTCTAGGAAGGGCGGGTGGGGGGGGTTGAGAGCCATGGCGTGATCCGTACCTGCGACATGTAGAGGGGTCCACATGTGTCTGTTCTCGTTGAGGAGGCAGGAGGCCCCCTGGGCTAGCAGGACCTCTACACAGCGGGCGTAACCTCTCTGGGAGGCCAGGTAGAGCACAGAGCGGCCCGAGGCATCCTGCACGTCCACATACGCAGCAGTCTCCGTCAGCACACGCAGCGCCTGCCAGTGGCCATTATCAGCCTGAAGGGGGAGAGGAGATGGTATACGACAGGAAACAGTCATGTTTTGGCTGATCTATATGAACATGGCATCTTCTCCACACATAGTCTCAAGCGATGATGCATCAGAGAGGGTTTTAGGAATGAAAGGCACACTTACAGCTAAATGCAATGGACTCACTGGAATACTGCTCTCAATGTCTCCCAATGCGTTAAACGACATTTCCAGGAGCTGAAGGAACATGGTCATGCTGCATTACCGTTCACAAAGCAAGGTCATGATGAAAAACAATTCACCTGTTTAGCTTCGTACGGTATTGAACACAAACAGAAGGACTCACCAGTTCCAGGTTCTGCTTGTTGCCGTGGGAAGCAGCATAGTGAACAGCACTGTAACCTTTAGAGTTGACCAGGGATGGATCGGCACCGTTGTCCAACAGATGCTCCAAGCAACTACTTACAAAGACAGACAAAAACAACAGTCAAGTGGATGTCATGAAATAAACGAAACCTTGAGTCCTTTAAGCAGATCTTTAATTAGTGTTATAATATATATATATACACACACACTGCTCAAAAAAATAAAGGGAACACTAAAATAACACATCCTAGATCTGAATGAATGAAATGTTTTTATTAAATACTTTTTTCTTTACATAGTTGAATGTGCTGACAACAAAAATCACACATTTATCAACCCATGGAGGTCTGGATTTGGAGACACACTCAAAATTTAAGTGGAAAAACACACTACAGGCTGATCCAACTTTGATATAATGTCCTTTAAAAAGGCAAAATGAGGCTCAGTAGTGTGTGTGGCCTCCACGTGCCTGTATGACCTCCCTACAACGCCTGGGCATGCTCCTGATGAGGTGGCGGATGGTCTCCTGAGGGATCTCCTCCCAGACCTGGACTAAAGCATCCGCCAACTCCTGGACAGTCTGTGGTGCAACGTGGCGTTGGTGGATGGAGCGAGACATGATGTCCCAGATGTGCTCAATTGGATTCAGGTCTGGGGAACGGGCGGGCCAGTCCATAGCATCAATGCCTTCCTCTTGCAGGAACTGCTGACACACTCCAGCCACATGAGGTCTAGCATTGTCTTGCATTAGGAGGAACCCAGGGCCAACCGCACCAGCATATGGTCTCACAAGGGGTCTGAGGATCTCATCTCGGTACCTAATGGCAGTCAGGCTACCTCTGGCGAGCACATGGAGGGCTGTGCGGCCCCCCAAAGAAATGCCACCCCACACCATGACTGACCCACCGCCAAACCGGTCATGCTGGAGGATGTTGCAGGCAGCAGAACGTTCTCCACGGCGTCTCCAGACTCTGTCACGTCTGTCACATGTGCTCAGTGTGAACCTGCTTTCATCTGTGAAGAGCACAGGGCGCCAGTGGCGAATTTGCCAATCTTGGTGTTCTCTGGCAAATGTCAAACGTCCTGCACGGTGTTGGGCTGTAAGCGCAACCCCCACCTGTGGACGTCGGTCCCTCATACCACCCTCATGGAGTCTGTTTCTGACCGTTTGAGCAGACACATGCACATTTGTAGCCTGCTGGAGGTCATTTTGCAGGGCTCTGGCAGTGCTCCACCTGCTCCTCCTTGCACAAAGGCGGAGGTAGCGGTCCTGCTGCTGGGTTGTTGCCCTCCACGTCTCCTGATGTACTGGCCTGTCTCCTGGTAGCACCTCCAAGCTCTGGACACTACGCTGACAGACACAGCAAACCTTCTTGCCACAGCTCGCATTGATGTGCCATCCTGGATGAGATGCACTACCTGAGCCACTTGTGTGGGTTGTAGACTCCGTCTCATGCTACCACTAGAGTGAAAGCACCGCCAGCAATCAAAAGTGACCAAAACATCAGCCAGGAAGCATAGGAACTGAGAAGTGGTCTGTGGTCACCACCTGCAGAACCACTCATTTATTGGGGGTGTATTGCTAATTGCCTATAATTTCCACCTTTTGTGGAAAGGTTTTATTCCATTTGCACAACAGCATGTGAAATTTATTGTCAATCAGTGTTGCTTCCTAAGTGGACAGTTTGATTTCACAGAAGTGTGATTGACTTGGAGTTACATTGTGTTGTTTAAGTGTTCCCTTTATTTTTTTGAGCAGTGTATATATATATATATATATATATATATATATATATATATATATATATATATATATATATATATATATATATACACACACACACACACACATAGATATATATATATATATATATATATATACACACACACACATTCTGGACTGTAGACGCTATACAAAACAATAGTTGCAGACAGTAAACTCACAAATAGGACTCCTTTGCTCCATCCTCCTCCCTCTGAAGAGTCCCGGGGAAATGTCGGTCCATTCTGGAAGTGCAGAATTAACACATTTAATGACAAATTCCACACACAGCCATGTTTCCTGAAAGCGTGTTGTCATGCGTCAGTGTATTTTTGCGATGGAGTGCGAGTTCCTACCTGCAGAAGGCCTGGGAGGCAGCAGAGTAGTGCAGGGGAGTACAGCCTGTACGGTCAGGCTCGTTGACCTCAGCGCCAGCGCTCACTAGGGTCACGGTGCACTGGTACCTCCCATTAGCAGCTGCATAATGCAACGGAGTCCTGAGCGAGAGAAGGCCCACAGAATCATTATCAGTCCATTCATCAAATGTATTCACAAAGCACTCCTTACAGCAGACCTTACCGCAAAGCTTTTACAGTAACCCGACAACCTTAAAATCACTGACTATTGCACCAAACGTTATCGCATACCCACACCAGCATGAGTACAAACAGAAAGCAAACAATCATCGGCAAAAACTCACCTTCCCGACTTGTCCCTCTGATTCAAGTCGGTACCACTGCTTAAGAGCATGTTCAGACATTCAACGTTTCTGTCAGAAGAGAAGTGAGGAACACAATGACGAGAACGGCTGACTCGTTAGACGGCATTAACCAATACAATGGCTCAGATTAGGTGCCGTTTTGGAGTGCGGTTCTGTCTCTTACCCTCCAGAGGCAGCAGCGTGTAGACACGTCCTTCCAAAGTTGTCTGGGATGTTGATGTCAAACCCGGCTGATAGAACGTGCTCCTTACTCATAGATGAAACAATACTGTACAGCTGACCTGAGGGGAGAGGCGGCAACTAGAAATAACATCCAACACATGCATATTTGTGGTCTGCTGGAGGTCATTTTGCAGGGCTCTGGCAGTGCACCTTCTTGCACAAAGGCGGAGGTAGCGGTCCTGCTGCTGGGTTGTTGCCCTCCTACGGCCTCCTACACGTCTCCTGATGTACTGGCCTGTCTCCTGGAAGCGCCTCCATGCTCTGGACACTACGCTGACAGACACAGCAAACCTTTTTGCCACAGCTCGCATTGATGTGCCATCCTGGATGAACTGCACTACCTGAGCCACTTGTGTGGGTTGTAGACTCCGTCTCATGCTACCACTAGAGTGAGAGCACCGCCAGCATTCAAAAGTGACCAAAACATCAGCCAGGAAGCATAGGAACTGAGAAGTGGTCTGTGGTCACCACCTGCAGAATCACTCCTTTTCTGGGGGTGTCTTGCTAATTGCCTATAATTTCCACCTTTTGTCTATTCCATTTGCACAACAGCATGTGAAATTTATTGTCAATCAGTGTTGCTTCCTAAGTGGACAGTTTGATTTCACAGAAGTGTGATTGACTTGGAGTTACATTGTGTTGTTTAAGTGTTCCCTTTATTTTTTTGAGCAGTGTATATAAAAAGGTACCAACCTGAGGAGAGTAACTTGCGACAACAGTCTGAAAACCCATAGAGCACAGCCAGGTGCAGAGGGAACATCCCATGAATCCCTTGTCTGGCTGTATCTGCACCGTTGGTCATCAGTGTGCTGATCAGCAGCTCATGACCATACTTAGCAGCAACATGGAGGGGGGTATTGCCATATTTATCCACACTGTCAATCTCTCCACCTGGGGGGGAAACAAAGCAACAGGAAGAGACGAATGAGTAGAGAACCAGTGGGACAAGAGTCATATAAAGCAGACTCACAGGTCAGTCAGAGGGGTTGTCATTGTTACCGTTTTGGATGAGGATCTGAGAGCGGGTGAAGCGTCCATGAATAGCTGCCATGTGCAGGGGGCTCTTCCCTTCTTTACTCTGGAGACGGGGAAAAAATACATGTTTTACTTGTCTTGCAGACAAATCATTGTTTAATCCCCACACAATAAAACAAAATGTCAGGGTTAAAATGGTGGTAGGGATGGCATTAGTCAGTCTTAGAGAAGGAGTGCGGATCTAGGATCAGTTAAGAGTAATAAGATAAGATAAGATAATAATGAATTTGATTATATGGAAAGGAGTTAGGGGATCTGAGATCAGCAATCGTACTCCAAGACCATTTTTTAATACATTAGGGCCTCAAACCTGCTGGTTGACGTCAGCCCCGTTGTTGACCAGCAGCTCCAGGCAGAGGGCCCCGTTGGTGGATACAGCAGCCAGGTGCAGTGGGGTGTAGCCACTCCTGTTGGGCTGGTTGACGTTAGCTCCGTGGTTCACCAGTTCGTTGGCCACAGCCTCCTGGCCTGTGTAGCAGGCCACATGCAGTGCAGTGTTCCCAAAGGCATTGGGCTCATCCAGCTAAAAGAGCACCAACACACAAGACATGAGCAGTTAGCTAAGTAACAAAAGGTTAACAAAATAAAAGATAAAACAATTAAATTGTAATCAGAGAAAATCATCTGCCTCTTCTGAACATGGCCAGACCATGGTTGGTAATAAGTATTATTTGCTATGGCTATCTTGAGAGTCCGTTTCCCCATTTGAACTCCACACTCACCTCTGCCCCGAGCCTCAGAAGGTACTTGACGATGTCAATGTGTCCGCTGGCAGCTGCAGCGTGTAGAGGGGTGTAGCCCTGCTTGTCCTGGCAGCCTTTGTCTGCACTCCGAGACACTAGCAGCTTCACCACCTCCAGATGCCCTATAAGACACAGGGGAGAGGCCGGGGTGTGAGGGGAGGGGAGAGGCAGGGGTGTGAGGAGCGGCCGGGGTGTGAAGAGATGCGAGAGGCCGGTGTGTGAGGAGAGGGGAGAGGCAGGGGTGTGAGGAGCGGCCGGGGTGTGAAGAGATGCGAGAGGCCGGTGTGTGAGGAGAGGGGAGAGGCCGGGGTGTGAGGAGCGGCCGGGGTGTGAAGAGATGCGAGAGGCCGGTGTGTGAGGAGAGGGGAGAGGCAGGGGTGTGAGGAGCGGCCGGGGTGTGAAGAGATGCGAGAGGGCGGGGTGTGAGGAGAGGCGAGAGGCCGGAGGAGCGGCCGGGGTGTGAGGAGAGGGCGGGGTGTGAGGAGAGGCGAGAGGCCGGGGTGTGAGGAGAGGGGAGAGGCAGGGGTGTGAGGAGCGGCCGGGGTGTGAAGAGATGCGAGAGGGCGGGGTGTGAGGAGAGGCGAGAGGCCGGAGGAGCGGCCGGGGTGTGAGGAGAGGGCGGGGTGTGAGGAGAGGCGAGAGGCCGGGGTGTGAGGCGCGGGAAGAGGCAGTGTGTCCTGTTTTTAATGTCACCCTCTTGTGAACAGTTCATCAGAGCAGGGTGAACTGTAGTTTTAACTATGCTTTCTGGAAAGTAACTATCTTTCCAGGGGAACAAATAGTTACTTTGGAGGTGAGTGCAACTATTTGAATACAGATCCTCGAAAATGACTACTTTTCTGAAACTATTCGATTGGCTGCCTTCAACTGATGGCAGGGCTGCATGTGGAACTGCATGTTGAAGATAGAATTAATGAATAGAGCACACATAATATCCAATCTGTCTGACGGTCATATCCAATCTACAAAATACATCAAGGTTATTATTGCAAACTAAAACTTATCATGAAAAAATGAGTTAGTAAACTGAAATAAAATTAACAAACCTGTTTGAAAAACTAAAACTATTATCTTTGACTCAAATGGGGTTTCAAGCTTTGTATTTTATTATATTGGGTTCTCAAGCTTCTGAATCTGGCAGGTCACACTGAAATGGATTTTATAATTTAAAGGTAGACTCAGCGAGATGACTGCAGATATTGGGCACTTTTCATTGTTTAGGTTAAAGCAACCGACTGTAGACGAAAGTCGAGGAGTGAAGTTGGGGGAGGATGTGCATCGACGACAGCAAAAGTCGGACACTAATGTGGTTTTCCAACAACAAGGCTCAGTACAACATGGCAGTGCTGCCATTGTTTCAGACCTGGGTTCAAATACCATTTTAAATATGTCAATTACTTTCAAATGTTCTTGTTTAAAACACACAAGGGATAGTTCACTCCGAATACAAACTAACATGATTGTCCACCGACCTGGCTGTAGTTGATTCAAGAAAGCAGTTCTGGGATATTACATTTCCTTTCTAAACTTAATAGTCATATTTTTTTTACTCTTATCATTCTCAGTAACACTTCTTGTGCCTGTTAAATAAAACTGTAATTACTCTTGGAGCAACATTTCATTAGCACGTTGTTACATTATACTTTGGTATTTGCATTATAAACGCATAGCAATGACCTAAGAGTTTTTGTAACCACTGTACACAAGAGGAATAGTGACTGTTCTTTATTCCACTTATGTAATAACTATTATGCATTTAAAGCATTTTCCAAAGTCCTATGTAACAATGTTGCTATGGTAATAATCACAGTTACTACACAAGTTGATGTCAAGTGTTACTGTATCACGTTGTCTCACTCATTCTGAAAATATATTTGTTAGTAATTTTGAAGTTGCGAAAGTGGTTTACTGTATTGTTGAGGTGATTCCAGGACCCTCAAGTATTTCATTCTAGGCTATAGACAAATTAATCATATTTGAATATATGCAAGTTGTTTTTCTGAGACCTGTATTTGAATACCAAAAGAAAATAGTTGATTTTAGTTGAAATTCAAAAAATATATATATTTGACAACTTTGAGTATTTGAAAAGTTTGTATTTTCAAATAAACTACAAAATACAACAATGTTCTGCCCAGGTCTGCTGTTCATTCAACTTAAAACAGGACTTATGGAGAAACTGCATTTTTTCCATCACCTGCCATTCATGCAAAGTTAAAAAAATGTTGTTTTGTTGCGGCAATCAGCAGTTAAAACAATAAAGCGCTCTTCGCGCTACTGTTTCGGTCAAAGGCTGATTGATGGGGCTGGAGAAATGTAACCTTTCAAACTTATAGAGTGCAGTGGATGCAAGGAATGACCATCCATTTTATAAAAAATTATAGTTTTAACCCTGTTTTGAGGCTATACAGTGTTGTTTAAATTTACTTTGTTTACAAACAAGAGAGGCATTTAGAAGTTACATTCTTCAAGAATCAATGGGTAGATATCATTCATTTATCAGTCCAATGGTGGATGTAGCAACTGCGGACTGTCCTTTTAAGATTTTCCCAGTGCAGAAACCAGCTCACCCAAGTACGCTGCCCAGTGGATAGGCTGTCTCTCTCTCTTATCATTGGCACTCAAGTTAGCCCCTTTATTCAGCAGCAACTTCACCATCTAAGGACAGACAAAGTTAATATAAATATATTATATATATACATACATACATATCATTTTCATTATTCATACACCTGCTAACCTGGGTCCGTATTCACAAAATGGTCTCAGAGTAGACATGCTGATTTATGATCAGTTGTTCTTTATTTTAACTCATAATGAATAAGATGGGACACCTGATCCTAGATCAACACTCCTACTCTGAAATGGTTTGTGAAAATGGCGCTGTTCTAAGTATAAACAATATTTCATGCCCTCCCCTCTCACCTCCATGTATCCGCTCTGAGCAGCATGGTGCAAAGCGGTTCTGCCAGTGCGGTCTGCCATGTTCAGATTGCTCAGTTGGGGTAGCAGGGCCTCTGCACAGCGTGTGGCTCTATTGGCAGCTGCAACATGCAGTGGTGTCTGCCAGAACTTGTCCCGTGCATTGGCCTCAGCTCCCTGCCGCAGAAGTAGTCCCACTGCCCTCTGGAGAGAGAAGGAATAAAACAGGGCTTGAGAAAACACTTCTTGACAAAACCCAAACATTGTCCATGTTTGAAACAATTTGGTCCTAAGTGCTATATAAATCTTAACATGAGAGAGATGATCAACATTGCTTACTTCATTCCGGGAGGCAGCTGCCCTGTGCAATGGGGTTAACCACACATGGTCCTTAGCATTTACATTTGCACCTATGAGAGTGTACAAGACAAGGAGCATTATTAGAGGGCCATGACAAGTACAGTAGAGTCATACTAATGAACAGACACTACACAGTGCTACTACAACTGTAAGTAGACCAAAACCACATTGTCCTTGCACACACATCAGAAGGTCAGGCGGTGGCGTTCTGTTTAGCGAATAGAAGTACCAGTGATTGGTCCATTTTGGTCACAATTACCTGCATTGATGAGGAAGTCCATGATATGAACATCTCCCAAACAGGCAGCAGCATGTAGCGGTGTGCGGCGCTCTTGGTCCTGTGGGGAAAAGTCAAAAATTAACTATTTGTATTGAGATGGAAAATCTATCTCCCTCTTACCCTGTCAGCCACCAATAAGCACATTTGTGAAATATTGCTGAAATATTTACATTTAGGCCTTCTGTTGACTTTGTACTGTTATTGCATATACACACCACCGTTCAAAAGTTTGGGGTCGCTTAGAATTGTCCTTTTTGAAAGAAAAGCAAAAAAAGTGTCCATTAAAAATAACAAAATGTTAAGAAATACAGTGTAGACATTGTTAATGTTGTAAATAACTATTGTAGCTGGAAACGGCAGATTTTTTATGGAATAAGTACATGTCCTCTTGCTCAGTTGTGCACCGGGGCCTCCCACTCCTCTTTCTGGTTAGGGCCAGTTTGCGCTGTTCTGTGAAGGGAGTAGTACACAGCGTTGTACAAGATCTTTTGTTTCTTGGCAATTTCTCGCATGGAATAGCCTTCATTTCTCAGAACAAGAATAGACTGACAAGTTTCAGAAGAAAGTGCTTTGTTTCTGACCATTTTGAGCCTGTAATCGAACTCACAAATGCTGATGCTCCAGATATTCAACTAGTTTAAAAGGAGGCCAGTTTTATTGGTTCTTTAATCAGGACAACAGTTTTCAGCTGTGCCAACATAATTGCAAAAGGGTTTTATAATGATCAATTATTCTTTTAAAATGATACACTTGGATTAGCTAACACAACGTGCCATTGGAACACAGGAGTGATGGTTGCTGATAATGGGCCTCTGTACAGTGCAATGCACACACACCGACACTAAAAATGTAGGTCTATAAATATAAATAACTACAGATTTCACACCAGTGACCTCAGTAAATGTTTTCCTGTCTATTAAGATTTAAATAACTTGAACATATATTTTTTTGGTCATATTTTTCCCAATATTGTTTTCCGTTTCCCACCTTTTTAAAAATCTCCCCACGTACCTTCTGGAGACTGCCTTCTTAACCAGATGGATACACGTACCCCTTTTTTGGAAACACTGCTCTTGGACAAAGTTACTTTTATATTTGCCTGTATTCACACTCCAGTGTAGTAGCCCACCCGGCACAGCCAGAAGAGGACTGGACACCCCCCAGAGCCTGGTTCCTCTCTAGGTTTCTTCCAAGGTTCCGTCCTTTCTAGGGAGTTTATCCCTAGCCACCGTGCTTCTACATCTGCATTGCTCGCTGTTTTAGGCTGGGTTTCTGTATAGCACTTTGTGACATCTTCTGATTTATTGTACGCCTATGTAGATATCCCTTTTTTAAAAGCAGATTCTAGCTACAATAGTCATTTACAAAATTAACAATGTCTACACTATTTCTGATCAACTTGATGTTATTTTAATGGACAAAAAATCGCATTTATTTAAAAAACAATGACATTTCTAATTGACACAACTTTTGAACGGTAGTGTATATAGTAACGAGGTTTCTGGGAAATAAAAAATAAATAATCTCATCACAGGAACTGGGTGAAAGACCCACACGGCACCCCTCTACTTGCAATAACTGGAGAGATGTTGAGATACAGTCCAATATCAATGCCATAAACCCGAGCCAGTGCTGCAGCACTGTCTGCCACCACAAGCATACCAGTGCATTGACATCCTCTTTCTTGTTGTGCAATAGTTGTTGAATTTCATCGGCATTCCGATTGAAAACCGCTTGGACCAGTGGAGGCTGGGGAGAAGAACAGGAGAATGTCACGCTGTGCTTAGCAAGGAATGGTAGCTAGTTAAGTGAACAGTTTACATACATCAATCAGCGATACTTGGGCCGCGCCGAGGTTTAGCTAACGTTAGCCATCTCACTAGCAATCCTACGACATTTCTTTCAGACAGATCCTTGCGTCAAACGTTATTGAACTATTCGACATTCAGGAAAATGCTATCAAAACACGGGATTAGTTAGCAAACCGACAGTCTATCAGCCAGACAGCCAAATAGCCAGACTGGCTTTTCACCTAGCATGCTAGCTACTTGCTAGCTCACCTGGTCTGTAATGTTGAGTACTCCCATCTCCCAAAATCAGCCAGGACGGAGCTCCTTCATTAGGGTGGAACTGCAGTGTATATTAAACGACAGTTTTGATTTTCATTTTTCAAAGATAACTCATGTAGCTAGCGATCTGTAAGATAGCGCTTGATCTGTGTTGCTGTCCGTCTCTGCTTGATGTTTGTTTGTTGCTTCGGCTTTCTGCTATCCTGCACATGCGCAGTTCCACGTTCGTTATTTTTTAACCTCAGTGGTCTTGCTCTCCCAGACAATGCGAGGGCCTCTGTTTTCAAGGGGAACGACAATTATATACTACTAAATGCAATTAAAAATATTATCGTACTTTTTAAAATGGCAATAGATTAACATATACGGAATCATGGTTTACTCCCAAAGATGTTATTCGGGAGCAGGACCGCTGATATTGTAGGCTACCTCCGACACAGTTGGTGGCAGCAACGCATCGGTGGATCAGCTGTTCTGTTTATTATTAGTTTGTCCAAAAACAGCACTAGTGTAAAGTATTTAAGTAAAAAATACTTGAAAGTACTACTTAAGTCATTTTTGGGGGTATCTGTACTTTACTATTTTTTATTTTTGACAACTTTTACTTCTCTACATTCCTAAAGAAATAAAATGTACTTTTTATGCCATACATTTTCCCTGACACCCAAAAGTACTCGTTACATTTTGAATGCTTAGTAGGACAGAAAAGGTCCAATTCACGCACTTATCAAGAAAACATCCCTGATCTGGCAACTCACTAAACACAAATGCTTTGTTTCTGAGTGTTGGAGTGTGCCCCTGGCTATCCGCAAATTAAAAAACAATTATTCCATCTGGTTTGCTTAATATAAGACATTTGAAAGACATTTATTTATACTTTTACTTTTGATACTTAAGTATATTTAAAACCAAATTATTTTATACTTTTACTCAAATAGTATTTTACTGGGTGACTCACTTTTACTTGAGTCATATCATAATGAGTTCTTTACTTTTGCTCAAGTATGACAATTGGGTACTTTTTCCACCGCTGAAAAACAGTACGGTCAAATATCATCTATTGGCAAGATAGTCGAGTGACCGCTCTTAACAATGGAAATAAATGTCATCAAATATGGAAGGAGGCGAGATTAGTTTGGACCATTCTATCCAACGAGAAGGCAGATACGCATGTGAACAAGTATATATTTTTATTTTATTTAACTAGGCAAGTCAGTTAAAAGAACAAATTCTAATTTACAACGACGGCCTTCCCGTCATATATCCGATATAAAGTATTTGGTGGGGCAAAACGCCACGTGTCCACATATCAGTGCATTCGTAACAATTTAACCATTACGAAACGTATATTCGATCAAATAAATCTCGAGTAGCAAATTAGCTTTTTTATTCATTTGTTTGACTTCTCTACAAAAATGATTCACTTCGTGGTCTTATTTTCGTGGACAGATTTTGGGTAAAGTAAACCATCTCGTTTCGTCTCGTCCTCTCTGGTAAGGTTTGTCCCTGGCCTGACCGACACCGGTATTTGTTTACTTTACTGAGCACAGAGAAGAACGATATTTTAAGGGGCTGTCGTCGTATGGGAAAACCCGAAAGCGCAATTTATGCACCCTCAGCGACCCAGGACATCGAGCTTGGAATAAATAGATGACTTTATGAACGTTTTTATAATATAGGCTAAACGCGGCCTTTTTTGTTGCGTCTAGGCCTATTTGGATAAGTGAATTGCTTCAAATAGCCAATCCGAAGTGGGCGAAGATCAGTGTTTTCAGCAGTAACCTACAGATTCAATGATCCGTTCTCCAACTTGAGGTTGTGATCAAATAACCCACATAAAATATAATGGCAGCCTCAACAACTGCCCGGCGAATGCCGATGGGTGTGCGGACATTCAGTGAATTTCTGGAGATTGCTGTTGGCTCAGGTCGCTCACCTTGTCACACTGCGAGGTCAAGAGAACATATGAGACAAACCATCAGGTGAGATTAATAAATGTATAACTTCGAGTGGCCGCGTCAACCAATCAGTGCTGTGCGTGCGCATTTTGCATCTATTTCAATCCCCTATGGGGCAGGTTTTTGTTCCAACCAAGCACTGGTTGAAATAATGAAGGTCCACTCTGAAGAACATTACGTGCTTCCTGTATAATTAGAATTTAGGACTAAAACGTTCCCTTTTCAATCACATGTCGTAGGCTATGCATATTGTGTTATCCTTCATATTGGTTTCACTATGTTAGGAGTTGCCTTGCTCTTTGTAATTCTTCTATAATTCTTCCTAGGTTTTGGCCTTTCTAGGGAGTTTTTCCTAGCCACCGTGCTTCTACACCTGCATTGCTTGCTGTTTGGGGTTTTAGGCTGGGTTTCTGTACAGCACTTCGAGATATTAGCTGATGTACGAAGGGCTATATAAAATAAACTTGATTTGATTTATTTCTGACGAATTCTATTTCCATGACTGTCACAGTTATTTGTAGTGAGCACCTGGGGTGTATTCATTACTCCGATTCTGTTGCTAAACGTTTTTAAACCGAAACTGTTTACTCCAAACAGAAGACGTTTTGCAAAAGAGTTTCTATTGGACAAATTCAGGTAGGTCTCTCCCTGTTTAGTTCCCTCTGCTTTGTTTGCGTCCATTTGGTTCTTAAACAGTTTCCTTTACAATACTTAATGAATATGATCAGGACTCCCAGAGTGCTTTGCCAACAGCAGGATTGGGACATGATGACATCAGTTCCCCGCAGCAGAACCTTCATGGGGTTCACCCCTGGGGGGTGTTCATTAGCCGAGTTCCGTTGCAAAACGTTTGGTCTGTTGCAAATTGTTTTGCAATTGAAACCGTTTACTGTTTACTCTGGGAACTAAACGGAAGCAAACGGGGCAGGACCTACCTTCAATTTGTCCAATATAAACTCAAATTTTATTTGCAAAACTTTTTCAGTTTGGTGTAAACCGTTACCGTTGTAGAACGTTTTGCAACAGAACTTGGCTAATGAATAGGCTGAGTGGGTCGCATTGCATATAGTTCCATTCATGTGTTTACTCAGAATATAGCCTGATAGCTTGTTCGAAAGATTGACGGATAGGATACTACTGAGAACTTTTCCCCCTTCTGGCAATATATTATTTCTGCTCTGACTCAAATGGCAGGAAGCCTGCCTGGAAAAGGGTGTTTGTTGGAGATGTTGTGCTATTTTGAACATTTCCTCTCTGTCTCCCTTCCCCATCAGACACTTGTCATCATGTGGTATTGTAATGACCAGGACTCCCAGAGTGCTTTGCCACCAGCAGGATTGGGTCATGACGACATCAGTTCCCCACAGCAGAACCTTCATGGGGTTCACCAATAAGAGAAAGGAGTACTCGGAGCGGAGGATACTGGGGTAAGATGGTACCACCCATGAAAGAAAATATATTGTAAGACTATATTTCCATATGTACAGGGTCAACCAGAGCTTGAATGCATAAATAGAAAGAAGTCATGGCTAGATTTCATATTAAAGTTTTTTTTTTTTTAAATAGGGCCTTTTCTATTTGAAACACAACATGGAAGCGGAAGGTGTTTACTAAGTTATGTAATGTTGTTGTTTTCAAACTCCTCTTACTATGCTGCTTCAGGTACTCTATGCAGGAGATGTATGATGTGGTAGCCAACGTGGATGACTACAAACTCTTTGTCCCCTGGTGTAAGAAGTCCCAGACCATCATGAAGAGGGCAGGCCACTCCAAAGCTCAGCTGGAGGTGGGGTTCCCACCCATTGTAGAGCGATACACATCCATGATCAGTGTGGTGCGACCCCACATGGTCAAAGTAAGTTCATCCCACTTAATTTGGGATTCAAAATTCTGGTTACTTTCCTAAAATTCCCAGGTTTTCTAGAGATCTTGGTTGGAGTATTCTAGATTTCCTGCTTATTTCCTCCTGATTTCAGGAATCTTCCAACCAGGATTTCTGGAAAACCTGGGATTCTTGGGAACAGATTTTTGCAACCCTACTTAGTCCCGCTTAATTTTGATTTCATGAATTATGATGATAATTGTTTCTTTTGTGATAGGCGGTGTGCACAGACGGAACACTTTTCAACCACCTGGAGACAATATGGCGCTTCAGTCCTGGCATCCCTGGTTATCCCCGCACCTGCACTGTGGACGTTTCGGTGAATATGACAGACCCAGCTTGTGGCCCTTGTATTTATCTTATGCTGCCCACCTCTCTTCTAATCTTGCTCTCTATTTGTGCGTACACCCTTTGCATGTGAGTAGTCTAAAAAATGACTCTACAGTGCAGTCGGAAAGTATTCAGAACCCTTGACTTTTTTCACAATTTGTTACGTTACAGCCTTATTCTTTTTCCTCATCAATCTACACAAAATACCACAAAGTGAAAACAGGTTTTTGAATTTTTTGCAAATGTATTAAAAATAAAAAAACGGATACCTTATTTACATAAGTATTCACACCCTTTGCTATGAGACTCTAAATTGAGCTCAGGTGCAATTTGTTTCAATTGATCATCCTTGAGATGTTTCTACAACTTGATTGGAGTCAACCTGTGGTAAATTAAATTGATTGGACATGATTTGGAAAGGCACACACCTGTCTACAGTATATAACGTTCCACAATTGACAGTGCATGTCAGAGCAAAAACCAAGTCATGAGTTCGAAGGAATTGTCCTTAGAGCTCTGAGACAGGATTGTGTTGAGGAAGCATGCATTGAAGTTCCACAAGAGCACAGTGGCCTCCATCAAATGGAAGAAGTTTGGAACCACCAAGACTCTTCCTAGAGCTGGCCGGCCGAACTGAGCATTCGGGGGAGAAGGGCCTTGGTCAGGGAGCTAACCAAGAACCCGATGGTCACTCTGACAGAGCTCCAGAGTTCCTCTATGGAGATGGGAGAACCTTCCAGAAGGACAACCATCTCCGCAGCACTCAGCCAATCAGGCCTTTATGGTAGAGTGGCCAGACGGAAGCCACTCCTCAGTAAAAGACACATGACAGCTTGCTTGGAGTTTACCAGATGACACCTAAAGGACTCTCAGACCATGATAAACAAGATTCTCTGGTCTGATGAAACCAAGATTGAACTATTTGGCCTGAATGCCATGCGTCACATCTCGAGGAAACCTGGGACCATCCCTACGGTGAAGCATAGTGGTGGCGGCATCATTCTGTGGGGATGTTTTTCAGCAACAGGGAATGGGAGACCAGTCAGGCTTGAGGGAAAGAAGAACAGAGTAAAGTACAGAGAGATCCTTGATGAAAACCTGCTCCAGAGCACTCAGGACCTCAGACTGGCAGGACAATGACCCTAAGCACACAGCCAAGACAACGCAGTAGTGGCTTTGGGACAAGTCTCTGAATGTCCTTGAGTGGCCCAGCCAGAGCCCGGACTTGAACTTGATCGAACATCTCTGGAGAGACTTGAAAATAACTGTGCAGCGACGCTTTGTATACAACCTGACAGAGCTTGAGAGGATCTGTAGACAAGAATGGGAGAAACTCTCCAAATACAGGTGTGCCAAGCTTATAGCGTCATACCCAAGAAGACTCGAGGCTGTAATCGCTGCCAAAGGTGCTTCAACAAAGTTCTGAGTAAAGGGTCTGAATACTTAGTTGAAGTCGGAAGTTTACATACACCTTAGCTAAATACATTTAAACTCAGTTTTTCCACAATTCCTGACATTTAATCCCTGTAAATATTCCCTAAATATTCCCTTTTATTTTAAGAATGTGAAATGTAAGAATAATAGTAGAGTGATTTATTTCAGCTTTTATTTATTTCATCACATTCCCAATGGGTCAGAAGTTTACATACACTCAATTAGTATTTGGTAGCATTGCCTTTAAATTGTTTAACTTGGGTCATACGTTTTGGGTAGCCTTCCAAAAGCTTCCCACAGTAAGTTGGGTGAATTTTGGCCCATTCCTCCTGACAGAGCTGGTGTAACTGAGTCAGGTTTTTAGGCCTCCTTGCTCGCACATGCTTTTTCAGTTCTGCCCACAAATATTCTATAGGACTTTGTGATGGCCACTCCAACACCTTGACTTTGTTGTCCGTAAGCCATTTTCCACAACTTTGGAAGTATGCTTGGGGTCTTTGTCCATTTGGAAGACCCATTTGCGACCAAGCTTTAACTTCCTGACTGACGTTTTGAGATGTTGCTTTAATATATCCACATAATTTTCCTCCCTCATGACGCCATCTATTTTGTGAAGTGCACCAGTCCCTCCTGCAGCAAAGCAGCCCCACAACATGATGCTGCCACCAACATGCTTCACGGTAGGGATGGTGTTCTTCGGCTTGCAAGCCTCCCCCTTTTTCCTCCAAACATAAATATGGTTATTATGGCCAAACAGTTATATTTTTGTTTCATCAGACCAGAGGACATTTCTCCAAAAAGTACCATCTTTGTCCCTATGTGCAGTTGCAAACCGCTGTCTGGCTTTTTTATGGCGGTTTTGGAGCAGTGGCTTCTTCCTTGCTGAGCGGCCTTTCAGGTTATGTCGATATAGGACTTGTTTTACTGTGGATATAGATACGTTTGTACCTGTTTCCTCCAGCATCATCACAAGGTCCTTTGCTGTTGTTCTGGGATAGATTTGCACTTTTCTCACCAAAGTATGCTCACCTCTAGGAGACAGAACGCATCTTCTTCCTGAGCGGTATGACTGCTGCGTGGTCCCATGGTGTTTATACTTGTGTACTATTGTTTGTACAGATGAACGTGGTACCTTCAGGCATTTGGAAATTGCTCCCAAGAATGAACCAGACTTGTGGAGGTCTACAATTTATTTTCTGAAGTCTTGGCTGATTTCTTTTGATTTTCCCATGATGTCAAGCAAAGAGGCACTGAGTATGAAGGTAGGCCTTGAAATACATCCACAGGTACAACTCCAATTTACTCAAATGTCAATTAGCCTATCAGAAGCTTCTAAAGCCATGACATTTTCTGGAATTTTCCAAGCTGTTTAAAGACAGTCAACTCAGTGTATGTAAACTTCTGACCCACTGGAATTGTGATACAGTGAAATAATCTGTCTGTAAACAATTGCTGGAAAAATTACTTGTCATGCACATAGATGTCCTAACCGACTTGCCAAAACTATATTTTTTAACAAGAAAGTGGTTCAAAACGAGTTTTAATGACTCCAACCTAAGTGAATGTCAACTTCTGACTTCAACTGTATGTAAATGTGATATTTAAGTTTTTAATTTTGTAAATATTTGCAAAAATTTCAAAAACCCTGTTTTTGCTTCGTCATTATGAGGTACTGTGTAGATTGAGGTGGAAAAACTATTAATTGAATTTTAGAATAAGGCTTTAACGTAACAAAATATGGAAAAAGTCAAGACGTCTGAATCCTTTCCCGAATTTTTACATTTTTTACATTTTAGTCATTTAGCAGACGCTCTTATCCAGAGCGACTTTCACTAGAGTGCATACATTTTATTACATTTACATACTGAGACAAGGATATCCCTACCGGCCAAACCCTCCCTAACCCGGACGACGCTATGCCAATTGTGCGTCGCCCCACGGACCTCCCGGTTGCGGCCGGCTGCGACAGAGCCTGGGCGTGAACCCAGAGACTCTGGTGGCGCAGCTAGCACTGCAATCCAGTGCTCTAGACCACTGCGCCACCCGAATGCACTATATATATACAAAAGTATGTGGACAGCCCTTCAAATTAATGGATTTGGCTATTTCAGCTATACCTGTTGCTGACAGGTGTATAAAATCTAGCACACCGCCATGCAATCTTCATAGACAAACATTGGAAGTAGAATGGCCTTACTGAAGAGCTCAGTGACTTTTGAAGTGGAAACCTCTAGGCTCAGCCGCAAAGTGGTAGGCCACACAAGCTCACAGAACGGGACCCCCGAGTGCTGAAGTGCGTAGCTCGTAAAAATCGTCTGTCTTCGGTTGCAACATTCACTACCGAGTTCTAAGCTTCCTTTGGAAGTAACGTCAGCCCAAGAACTGTTCGTCGGAAGCTTCATGAAATGGGTTTCCATGGCCGAGCAGCTGCACATAGGCCTAAAATCACCATGCGCAATGCCTAGCATCGGTTGGAGTGGTGTAAAGATCGACGCCATTGGACTTTGGAGCAGTGGAAACGCGTTCTCTGGAGTGATGAATCACGCTTCACCGTCTGACGGATTAATCTGGGTTTGGCGGATGCCCGGAGAACGCCACCTGCCCCAATGCATAGTTCCAACTGTAAAGTTTGGTGGAGGTGGAATAATGGTCTGTGGCTGTTTTTCATGGTTCGGGCAAGGCCCCTTAGTTCCAGTGAAGGGAAATCTTGCTACAGCATACAATGACATTCTAGACGATACTGTGCTTCCAACATTGTAGCAACAGTTTGGGGAAGGCCCTTTCCTGTTTCAGCATGACAATTCCCCCGTGCACAAACCAAGATCCATATGGTTTGTTGAGATCGGTGTGGAAGAACTTGACTGGCCTACACAGAGCCCTGACCTCAACCCCATCAAACAACTTTGGGATGAATTGGAATGCCGATTGCAAGCCATGCCTAATTGCCCAACATCAGTGCCCGACCTCACTAATGTTCTTGTGGTTGAATGGAAGCAGGTCCCCACAGCCATGTTCCAACATCTAGTGGAAAGCCTTCCCAGAAGAGTGGAGGCTGTTATAGCAGCAAAGGGTGGACCAACTCGATATTAATGCCCATGAGATGTTTGATGATCAAGTGGCCACATACTTTTGGTTACCTAGTGTATTTTCTCTTTCTACTCTGTTTTTCCTTTTTCTCTTTTGTTTGTCTTCTCTGACTGACATTCTGCCCTCTCCTTCCTTCCTGCCACACAGATCTCGTTTGAGTTCCGCTCCTTGCTCCACTCCCAGTTAGCAACTGTGTTTTTTGACGAGGTGGTAAAAAAGAATGTGTCTGCCTTTGAGCGCCGGGCCGGCACGCTCTACGGCCCACAGACTTGCGTCCCACGGGAATTAATGTTCCATGAGGTACACCAAACGTGAGGTCCATCTGGCAGTGTGTGCCCTTGCCCCAAACCAGCCTGCACCTTCACCCTGGCAGTCCCCTGTATCACCTAGCTGGAGCTGCAGGACACTACACGACCCAGCCCCCATCAACCGCCTCCAATCTCCATTACCACCAAGGCCCAGATACCAATAGCCTGGTCCCAGGTCTGTTTGTGCCATCTTGCCAACTCCTATGTTCACACTGGCATGACAAACAGCTCTTTTGAGATCTTGTACCATCTGTGACAGCAGATCTGGGACCAGGCTAAGCTGCCACTGGTGCATCCTCCTCACATTATAGAGTAAGGACCAAGCAATCAGTGTGGGCATCACCCTGGTTTATCACCCTACACAACTATAGTTGACTTGAAAGTCCCATATCCTAGCCTGGATCATTTTCTTGTAAAAAGCTGCCATCTACCTCCTCACAAGGGTTACTCTTCAGCACAGACCCCTTGTTGCATTGACGTGTGTGCGCAATTTTAAAAGAATAATCCTTCTAAGTCTAATTGTAAAACAAAAAAGCCACTAAGCAAATCAGAATAGTTGGAATTTATTGCTGTGTAATCATGAGTGAGCAGGACACAATATTGAGTGAACGAATGACATGGACCATTTTGAGTCTGTCATAGTATATGACTGCTTTAAACACTGTAGATTGCTGAAGAGTGGGTGCAGGTGCACTCCACTGACCTGCTAGGTTCTAGTTGTCCAATCCTGTAAAGTTAATATATCTTAAAAGGGGCAATCCGAAGTTGACACAATAACAACTTAAGCATGCTCCCCAACCACTGTTTTGGTCAAAAGCTGAGGGATGGGGTTGGATAAATGTAACTACTCTCAAATTCTTAGAGATCTATGGATACCTGGACTGACCATCCATGATATCAAAATTATAGTTTAACCATGCTGATGTTAAAATATATGTTGAGGCTATAGTTAAAAAATAAATATATTTTTTACATTTGCTTTGTTTACAAACATTGGTAATAAAATGGGGTTTCTGATGGGGTAAGCTCGTGAGGCGTTTAAGTTATTTGTCAAGAATCAAAGGGTTCATATAAATTAATTCTAAGTCCTAAAATGGATTCAGCAACTGCAGATTGCCCCTTTTTTTTTTTTTGATATTTTAAATGTACCGTATTGTTTATACCAAGAAGTGCTTTTAAAAAATGTTTAAGTTATTTATTATATATATTTTTTTAAATAGCAAGTCAACTGCTTTTCATTGCTTCATATTTCATAGATTAAAACAATCATTGGTCATTTGCTCCTTAAACACATTAAGCACATTAAATTGTCTTCAATGTTAAGCTTTATGTAAATATGGAGAACAGGAGCTGTGAAAATTCTATAAAGGGTCAACGCAAGCTGCCTAGCGAGTTCATAAATGAAACAAGACAAAGTATTGCAATTATTTATGCATGCAAGATATGGCTATTTGTGTCGGATATTTTCTTTGGAATTGCATTTCTGTTTGTTTTGCCTTTTGTTTTAATGGGAAGACATTTCAATTTAATTTTAGTTAATGTGTAATAACAAAGGGCTCAAAGTCAAACCGATTGTTTCATATACCGGTATGTATTTGCCCTCTGCTATGATGGTGGCATTTACTCTCAGTTGTCATGAAAGGTATATAGGAAGCAAGTGTACGTCTTTTAAGATGTAAGACTATTCGTTTGTTATTAAAGCAAGAATTCCGGACTCATAAGAAATGTCTCAATACTTCAGAGCAACTTTCTGTCTTTATCCAGTCTCCGGCATCAAACACAGGTAGTAGTACTGCTATTGAATCAAATTGCACTTGACAAGTAGAAGCAATGTAGTACAAGCCACAAAGCTAGGTGTTGATGCCATATTGCATTCATTTACCCAGTCCTTTCTTATCAGTGAGCTGTAATAGACTGGATATGGAAAATTAAACAATTAAGTGTGTGGATATAAGGCAATTGCATGTTGTGTGTATTGTAAATGAAGATGGAGGAGGTGGAATGAATCATCTTACTGTATTCATAATTAGGCCTACCTTTACTTATTCTTTCAATTAGTTTTAAGTGAGCAATAATGCACAGATGGGTGTTGAGACCCATACAGTGTATGAGCATAGTATGTTTGAGTTTTGCATGCTGATCAAAGTTGTTTTGCCTGTTAATCATACTTTAGTGTGTATGCATTTCCATCTGTAGCCATGGTATCAGTTGGACAGCAAACACTACAGTGTACTGTGCTCTCCTTTTCTTTTCCATTAGAAATTCTGGTTTTGACCATGAGCAACTGGATACTACTTAATACAAAATTAGTAATCAATGGAATATTGGGAATATGTGTGCATGCAATGTAGTTATAGAGCCAAAGATATTTCCACCACTCGTAAATGAGTTAAAATAAAATGTGATTGTTCCCGTTTATATACTTTTTGAGAATCATGGGAGTGTAATGTAATCTAGCCATAAATCACTGCTTTCACAAAAGTTGTGGCATGTAGCAAGCTGTTCAGCTCACCTTTGGGATTTGCTCAAGTTAGATAACTTTGGCAGGTGGTGTAGAGCTGTGGGGACTCTTGTTAAGAATGTCTTGGTATGTAGCAAGTGACGTGCAGGGGTGGGTGGGATGCGGCCTTTTCAAAGGGAACCCAAAGCACAGGCAACGAGAGCAGGGTGTTGGTATCTGGGCCAGTTATTAATAACGACACAGAGAGGAGATAGTTAAAATACCTATTTTCCTATTATTACTAGGATTACAAATCTCCCATAAACCACCATATCCATGACACATATCACAAAATAAGAAAAACAATTACTTGCATATTGCATGATACTTTACCTAACCAGAACAATATCAATTGATTGTTGAGGACATAAAGTTGACTAAAAGCCCCACTTCCTTGTTAATCATTCAGCTATCTAGTCTTGTATACGGAAACAGGTTTGGCCTGGTGCAGAGCCTCGTGACTACAATTGGGCCTTATGCAACAGCGGTTAAGACTAATTGGTTGTTTCAGTGTGTGTAACATTATCCTCTGGCTGGTCTCATGACTGCAGTTCAGAAACAACAGGCAGAGCTGAGACTTGCTGAGCAGATTTGACACGGCCCTTATGGTAAACTGGCTGACTGTGTGTACTTTTACATGCACAGTATATTCCTTAATTTCAACACCAAGAAATCCCAGACTATCAAAATCCTATCATGTACAGTCATCCAGGACATTGAGACAGGAGGCCGATCTGCCAGGAATAGATTACTAGTGACTTTGGAATTTTCCATCTTATTGAATAAAGCTAGTCAATTTCCAACCTCTTTACACACCACAAGTAACAACAAACACATGACACCAAGTGTTATTAAAATCATTTATTGGTTTTCCATTTTTGTTCTACTAAGCTCCTTTCTTCCATTTGACCTATCCAGCCCCATCCCGCTATAGTTTCCCAAATGCATCCAACTTCAATGGCTCTTCCCTGGTTTCACATCTCCTACACCTGCTTTGATCAGAAACAACCAGATGTTCCACAAGACTAAGAAAAAAAAAATTAAAAATGTGAAACCCAAGAGAAAAGCAAGGCATATAAAATTGAAGTAAAAGTCAAACATTGATAATTTTGTTTTTCAAGTGAGCAGGGTCCCACTGATGCCACACAATGGAGTGTTGATAATCCTATATTAAAAGCAGACAAGGAAAGCTGCTATGGGCCTCGGACCAACTGCTGCTATGGCCTGAGAGCAAGCTTGAATCAGTTAAAGCAAACATCCACTTGGCAGCAGAAGAAGCCCATAAAAATGGGCAATAGATTTATTTACAAGACAGCCAGAGTACGTACATCTACTTCATTGTAAGAGTAACTTTCAAAACATGTCAAACTGAAATATGGTGATGAGTGAGGTTGGTTGGAAGTCACACAGCTGTATGACTGAGCAATATGGTTGCGTAGAGCTCATACATTCAAGCTATACATATAAGTATATACACAAAGTATAAATAAAACTACAAATTATGTACCCACTATAGGATTATCCTCTCTATACATTACATGGTTATTCAGTCAACACCCAAAACCTCTAATAAAAAGGACAAAACCTATTTCTAAGAATAAGAGATTCCAAACTAGCAAGCGCTCATTTTGGAGTAGCAGCTCAAATCACTGAAGCACTCTGGGGCATAATTAACAACATACACCAAAATTAGACAGGACCACAACAGATAAAAATCCCTTCTTGGCTGCATACTTATGTTCAAGCACATACTAAAAGCAGAACGCCATGTCCTTCTCTCAATCCTTCAAATATATAAGTCTACGCCTTTGCAATCAGGCCTTTGGGTACTCCAGGCTACAACCAAAGGTCTTCGATCATATGCTCCTACCTACACATATCAATCCTACATTTCAAAAGATGCCCAGACAGAAAATGAAAGGAAAGAATGTAAAACAAGTTGAATGACAATAAAAAAAATAAAAAAAAAGTTATTTTGATCAGAGGTGTGTTCAAGGTTAAATCCATTGAAGTCAGGGAATCTGGTGAGACAAAAAGATTTAAAAGGGGCAGTATATATATATTTTTTTTTTACTAATGTGCATTCTTCCTTTGATATATTGAACATCTTCAATAGAAGTTAGATACTTTTACAAGGAATAACATTTTTCCTTTACTGGAGTGTAGCTACTGCTAGAGTATAGTCAGGGAGAAATTGCATAGAGAAACGTGGTGAGGGTTTCAGGCAACAACAAAAATATATTTCCCTGTTGGTTTAGATTTAGCAAGACTTTCCAGACAATATTGAAGCTTCAGCAAACATCAGCAGGAAAATGTGACTCAAATTAGAAGTTACTTGCAACGTTACTAAGTTAGTAAAAATGTTTGATGTCAAACTACAACTCAAGTTAAATATAGATGTAAGACATACTCAAGTGAAATCTCAATTGATGACCATTTGTGATTACTCTAATTACCCACATAAAATTACATTTTTTATGTAGCCTGGAAATCAAACTGCTCAGAGTGAAAAAATGGTAAAACAGAGTCATCAGTTTGGATTGCATACTACTTTTTAAGCCCCTTGACATCTTACATCAGTTGGTGCAGCCCAGTCCTCACAGGCACATGGGGAGGCTGATGAGATGCCAGCAGACTGCATTGGCCTACTGTACTGTAAGTGGCTTGAGTCTGAGGAACAGAGGTAGGTGGAAACTAATACCGAGGTGGGGCAGTCCAGGCCACATTACCAGAGGCATGGTGTTAGAGAACACTGGAAATAAATTGAAGTTGCAATTTCTAGGCAGGTGAAGTGTATACATGATTACCTACCTAACACAGTGTCAAACTAAATCATGGCCATGCACAGACCTTTCAGGGGGCAAGTGCCCCCCCTCCCCCAAAAAACAACTCATAATTCACATTTTAAAATTCTGAACATACCAACTGCCTCTGTAGTGAACATGACAAAATCTGAACATAGACATACATTTTTGCAACAACACACTGGCTCATCACATATTGTAAGGAAGCTAGTTAGAGTGCCTCCTAAAGACATGATTGACATGGGGAAAAGAGGGTCAGCAGATCATTGATTGACCTGTTAGTTAGCTCCATTGTTTAATGATTGCGATTTATCTTCAATGCTCTTAAATTATAACGTAATATTAATTATCTTCTAACTCAAGATATATGGCTGGCTAGTGGCTTTTGTGGATATTTTTGTAGATGGTGATTAGCTAGCGTCTAGACTGCCTGTGTTGCTGCCGACTGAGGAAGGGATGGAGTTGGGTCGGAGCAAGGGTCGTTGATGCAACCGTTCCGCTCCGTCTTTTTGCCTCTCTCTGCTGCACGTATCAGCCAACCAGACCAAATATTGATGATGTTAATCAAAATGCTATGCTGCTGCGGTAGTACTGTTGACATTTACACACACTCGACCGGTGGCCACATTTCAAGCCATGCATGTTTGGAGACAAGCATACACAATCTCAGTACAGGGCAGTCTGGGATAAAGGTGCAACCTGGCACGCGCAAGCTCTATACAGGGCAGACCATCAGGGGCAACCAACGGACGGGGTGGGTGAACTTGACAACATCACACCGACTTGCGGGCAATGGGTTCAGAACAATAAAACTTCATACAAAAAAATGATAACTATACCACAACCCAAAAGGGCACTTAGCGAGTGGGAGGGCCAAGGGACAGGAGCTGGGCATAGGTTGACTTCTATCTGTGCACGTGCCTGCGCTAAATCATGTAAATATTCTAAAGCCCTTTTTGGATTAATTAAAAAAAAAATGTTTTACTGTCTCTTTGAATCTCTTCCATGGGGATGGGGTGAGGTCAGCTTTAATTTGAAATACGCCATGCAAGTGACGCGACAAGTAGCCTTGTAGTTTTATAAAACTTTTCTAGGCTTTTTGAATGGTCTTCAACTGAGCAAAAATGTAGCGCAATGGTGGTTTTAATGAATTTGATGATATAATCTTGAAGCCCATTCAAAAGACCAGGGACATGAACACGGAAGTATGATGTAGGAACGCGTCACTTGCATACGGTATTTCCTCCCCCTCGTCTTCTTCAGCCGGACTTATTGGCCCCCACCAGGGTCATGAGTCCGTCTGTGCTCATGGACTTGGGGCGCTCCAGAGGGAAGCCCAGGGCTCGGCTCCAGATAAGTTGGGCCAGCACACCCAGGGCTCGGGACACACCAAACAGCACAGTGTAGTAGTTCATCTCTGTCATCCCATAGTACTGTAGCGGAGAAGGAGAGAGGTCAGGGAGAGGTCAAATGTTTGTTGCAGAGGTCAGTAATGATTGAAAGGCTGAACTCACAGGTGCTAATATGTGCTGTGATGCTTTTGATTGAAACACACCTGGCTAACACTGACCAGTCAAAAAGCCCACTTACCAATTCAAGGTGGTCCAAAAAAAACTGATCTGTATTACATGACAATATCTGCAGTACAATAGGACATTGTTAAGGAGAACACCTCATCTCTCTTACCTGCAGCAACACTCCACTGTGGGCGTCGACATTGGGCCAGGGGTTCTTGGCCTTGCCCTGCTCCAGCAGTACTGGGGGCACAATCTTGTAGAGCTGGTGCACCAGTTTGAACATGGGGTCGTTGGGCAGGTGCTTGAAGGCAAACTCCTGCTGGCATTGGTACCTGGGGTCAGTCTTCCTCAGGACAGCATGCCCATAGCCTGGCACCACCTATGGGGGTGAGAGGGTGTGAGGGGTGATTAGCAAGGTTTACCCTTCTCTCCGGGTTAACTGGTTCTTAACGCAAGGGATGTTTGAAACCGAGAAGCACAACATGGGATTACTTCTTGCAAATACTTTATGGAACTGAAAACCACGCTAGTGATGCCATATGGCCTCATAAGGCTGTTATGGTCACTGGTGGGTAAGGCAATATGTGTCATAGTAGTGAAGCCAGATGTTTTGAGCCATCTCTTACCCTGCCAGACTTGAGTGTGTTCCAGATGTAATCCCTCATCTTCTCATCAGACACCTCCCCTCCCATCTCCTTTTGCAGGGCTGTCAGCCACACCAGCACCTCCTACAGGGCACACAGAGAAACACATCAGAAACATACTCTAATAACCTCAACAAGGCTAAAACAGAAATACTATTATAACGCCACTCAGTGACTGCTGTTGTGCTTATGATGTTTATAAGGATCATGTCTATCCATCTATCCACTCATGACTCCAAGAGAGAGCAGGTCAGTGAGTCAAGAGGATATAAATTCTAGTGGCAGAGCAGAGGACAGGATTGACAGACCTGGTTGGCCAGTCCATGCAGAGGTCCAGCCAGCCCGTTCAGAGCAGCACTGAAGGAGAGGTAAGGGTCAGAGAGAGCACTGCCCACCAGGTGACTGGTGTGGGCACTGACGTTACCTCCCTCGTGGTCACTAAAACAGGAACCCCAGAGACAGTTGGTTACTATGTTATTCATCACAAAATTGGAAATGACAGTAAATTATTACTAACTTTTATACAGACCAATATTCAAATACAGATTTATCCAAGACACAATTTTATATTGTGTAACAAAGAATTGTTGTCCTGTCAAGTGCAATATATGAACACTAGAGGGCAGAGAACATCCATTTGAGGGTTTCACAATTCTCTATCCTTCAATGTCAGAATTTAATAGACAAAATGGCTGCCCCCCAAAGGTTAAATAAATCAATGACATAATGGTTAATAATAATAATATGAATACATGGGTTTTGTATAGCGCGTTTCAATGACCAGGGCCTGAAACTAACTTTTTGGTCCACCAACCACTGTGGCAGGTTTTTGTTGCCAAAAATGAGCATGCTTAGTAATGTTTCTAAAACAATCAAATGTATTACTAGTAAGAAGTGACCAGAGCCTTTTAACAAAAATCTATAAATAAATAAATATAAAAGCTCTGACTCCTCCCCCTCTACTAGCACTGACCTTGCTGAAAGCTACCTTATTGTGGAAAAATGTACTTACTATGAATCAGATATGTGGTTGTCCCACCCAGCTTTGTTAAGGTGATTGCACTAACTGTACATCCCTCTGGATAAGAGTGTCTGCTAAAATGACTAAAATATACATTTAATGAGACAAATGTGTTAATCTGCCCCTTTAAGGGTGGGGGTTACCGTAGCAACTGGAGCCACTTGAAGCTCTATCATAGTCCCAACACATGTATGCTTACGCACATCAGTGTTCTAGAATATTGGACCTTTGGCATTCATACCTTTCGAATTCTCAGCACAGCTCGAGTCATTTCTCCAACCGTCACATCGAAATTTGTTTTTTGTTATTATTCGTTTTTTTTCATCCTCTTATGTTTGTTTTCGTTCAAATATTTTTTATTGAATACACACAGGAATGGTGTATAGGTATGAAAGGCAGGTATACAATTTTTAACTAAACATAAAAGAGCAGACAGAAATAAAAAGATCCAGAGTTCTGGGTACAAAACAATTATTACAAAACAAGACATACAAAACAAGGACAGGTAGAAAGAGGGTGGGTGTCACCCCCCCCTTATTCCCCCCCTTTATCCCTTCCCCTTATACCCCTCCCCGCTGCTCGGGTGGCGGTGCCAGCACGTGCTGCCCAGAGGTGGATTAAAATATTACAATGGAGAGTGCGTTAAAAAGTACAAATTCACAGCGCCGAATGGTCCAAGTAAGAGAGGAAAGGCTGCCAGATCTGATCAAATGTTAATAATTTATTGTTCAGAATATATCTAATCCTTTCTAAGTGTACAGTGTTTGCCAATTCGCTGAGCCATAATTTGGTAGTGGGCGCTTCCCTCTTCTTCCAGAACAACAAGATTAGTTTTTTTGCCGAAATGAGACTGTAAGAGATGAGTTGTTTTTGGGGGTTGGTTAGTCCGATTAGGGAATCAGACACTCCCAGGATTATCAGAAGCGGGTCTGGGTCAATTGAAGTCTCCAGAACTTCAGAGAGGATCCTAAAAATGCCACACCAGTAACCATGCAAGCTAGAGCATAGGGCAAAGCAGTGGAGAAGTGTACCCTGTGCAGCCTGACATTTATCACACAAAGGGGATGTATCAGGAAATATCCTATGCAGTTTGGTTTTGGAATAGTGTAATCTGTGTAATACCTTGAATTGTATGAGCCGATGTCTGGAGTTAATGGAGCAGGTGTGGATATACTCCAAGCTATCTTCCCAGTCTGCCATCGAAATGTCAGTCCCTGGTTCTTCCTCCCATTTTGCCTTAATGGCCTCTGTAGAGGGTGTGCTAACCGATTGAAAAGAGTCATATAAACGAGATATCAGTTTGTCTGAGGTGGGGGATGTTTTTATGCATCCGTCAAACATGGAAGGCTTAGCGTTCCCAAATGTTGGGAGGTGTTTCCTAACATAGTCTCTGATTTGTAGGTATCTGAAAAAGTTATTTCTGGGAAGATTATAAGTTTCCCTCAGCAACTCAAAGGAAGCAAAGGTCCCTTCTATATATAAATCCCCTATGGTACTTATCCCCAGCTCTCCCCATTGCTCAAAGGTGTTATCAAGGTTGGAGGGGGCAAAGGAGGGGTTCCTGGCAACAGGGAGCATGAATGACATTGGTCTAAGCTCAAAGTGGGTTTTAATTTGCTTCCAGATTCGGACTGTGCTATGTATAATAGGATTGTTACGATAAAGTGACCTCTCCAGATTGACAGGCGACAAAATCACAGCACCAATAGAGAAGGGGTGACACTCCTCACGCTCCATACTAAGCCAGGTGGGTGACGGACGTGCGTCATCCAGCAAAAATGTAACCGCACGGAGGTTAGCGGCCCAATAATAAAATATAAAATTTGGGAGAGACAATCCTCCTTCCATCTTGGATTTGCAGAGGTGTTTTTTACCTATCCTGTGTGTTTTATAATCCCAGATGAAAGGATTGATAATTGAGTCCAGTTGTTTATGAAAGGATTTAGGTATGAATACTGGGATGTTCTGGTATAGGTAGAGCAGTTGTGGGAGGAAGACCATTTTAATGGCATTAATTCTTCCGAGCAGAGAAATTGGGAGAGTTCTCCAAAATTGTATGTTTGTTTTTAGTTTTTGCATCAGCGAGGGGAAATTCTCTTTAAATAGTAAGGAATATTGTTTGGTAACAACAATTCCTAGATAGGTAAATTTTTCTGAAGATAACTTAAGTGGAAGATGTTCTAGCCAGGAGGTGTTTTGTAACCGTATGGGCATTAATTCACTCTTGTTCCAATTTATTCTGTATCCCGAGAAGGTACCAAACAAATTAATCACATCAAGAATAGCTGGAATACTAGCTTGGGGTTCTGTTACATAGAGGAGAATGTCATCTGCGTATAGGGAAATCTTATTTAGAGTATCTTTAGTATTATAGCCGTGTATTGCTGCATCAGATCTAATCGTCTGAGCGAGAGGTTCAATGATTAGGGCGAAGAGCATAGGCGACAGCGCACAACCCTGCCTTGTCCCTCTGTAGAGGTTAAATCGGGGCGACAATGATTGGTTAGTGAGTATTCTCGCACAGGGGTTCCTATATAAAAGCTGGATCCAATTTATGAACCCATCTCCAATATTACATTTCTGTAGGACTTTGAATAGATAGGACCACTCAACTTGGTCAAAAGCCTTCTCGGCGTCAAGAGATATAACGGCAAGGTCCATGTTTGGTAACCTCTGAGAATACATAATGTTGAAGAGGCGCCTGAGATTGAAGAATGAGTTTCTGTTCGGGATAAAGCCGGTCTGGTCCGAATGGACCAGTTTGCCAATTAAAGTGCTAAGCCTGTTAGCCAGGGTTTTTGCTAAAATCTTTTGGTCTGTATTGAGGAGGGATATTGGTCTGTACGACCCTACCTCTTCCGGATCTTTACCCTTCTTATGTATAACTGTAATGAATGCTTCATCCAAAGTAGATGGGAGAGCTCCATCCTATCTGGACTGAACCAACATTTTGTGCAGGTAGGGAGAGAGCATGTTGCTGAATGTTTTATAGAATTCACCCGGGTATCCATCTGGGCCCGGGGTCTTGCCACTCTTTAGAGTTTTGATTGTTTCTCGAATTTCTTCAAGAGATATTTCCTTATTCAGGAAGTTAGAATCTTCCTGGTTCAGGGCAGGAAGATTACAGTCATCCAAAAAGTTTTGCATAATTAAGGGGTTAGAATCGGCTTTAGATGTATATAGAGTCTCATAAAACTGACAGAATCTGTCATTGATGTCTTTGGGGGAAGAGAGTAATTCCCCAGATGCAGACTTAACTTTGTGAATCATTCGGTCACTCACAATTTTTCGAAGTTGTCTGGCGAGTAATTTGTGTGGTTTGTCACCAAACTCAAAATATTTTTGCTTGGCGTAGAGAAAAGATTTAGCAATTTTAGCTGAGAGAGTCTGATTATATTCAAATTTTAAAGAGGTAATTTTTTTATGTTTCTCCATAGATGGATGTCTAGCATTCTCCCTATCCAGTAAGTGAATTTGTCCCTCCAGTTCTACCAATTTTCCCTTGTTTTACCTACTCCTGGCAGTCTGATAGGAGATGATACAGCCTCTCAAATAAGCCTTAAGTGTTCCCACAGTAATGCTGGGGAAGTCTCTGTGTTGTCGTTGGTATCAAAGAAAAATGTTATTTGGTCTTTAAGATGTTCACAGAATGTTGGTTCTGTGAGGAGCTGAGGATTTAACCTCCAGACCCTCTCGTTTGGTACCATGTCACCCAATCTCAGGGAGAAGGTGAGTGGACTGTGGTCCGAGATTATAATATCATGATACTTCACATTACAGGTATAGGGGAGTAGTTTAGCATCAACCAAAAAGTAGTCAATTCGAGTATAAACATTGTGAACATGAGAGTGAAAGGAGTATTCCCTGCCCGTAGGGTTAGTGATCCTCCATATATCAAATAAGTTAGAATTCTTTATGTAGGTATTCAAGAATTCACTTGAATAGGAGGTGGGGGTTCGCCGGGTAGAGGATCTGTCCAAATATTGGTCTAGCACGCAGTTAAGGTCCCCTCCAATGATCAGGTTAGTATGGGAGATATCTGGAATCAGGGCAAGGACTCTTTTGAAAAAAGAGGGGTTATCAATGTTTGGCCCATAGATATTTAGTAGAGTTACAGAAGTAGAGTGGATCTCTCCTATTACGATCACATAACGACCCTCTTTATCCACAATAGTGGTTTTATGTAGAAAGGGAATTCCTTTCCGTACCAGAATCGCTGTGCCTCTCGTTTTGGCAGAGAAGTTAGAGTGATATACTTGTCCCACCCACCTACATTTAAGTCTGCTGTGAGAATTATTTTTCAGATGGGTTTCTTGCAAAAATATGATATCAGACGAGAGTGCTTTCAAGTGGGCTAGGACCTTGCCTCTCTTAATTGGTTCGTTTAAGCCCTTGACATTCCAGGAAGTGAATGTGAGCCCCGCCCCCCTCTCATTTGTAGTTCCTATGGTGGCCTGCATAACTTGTAACTCAATAAAAAGGTAAGAAAGCGCACCAAACCATCACGATCAGCATATGTAGCAGCTACACCCGAGCAGTATCCAACCAGCCCCTCCCCCCCTGCAAGCCCCTTTAGTTCCCACCCTGTTCCCCTACTTTCCCCACTATTTACCCCCCCGCCCAACCCACCTTTAACAGGCATACACAAATAGGAGAGAAAATAAAATTAAAATAATAAACACATTGTCTGGCCGATGCCAAAAAAGCACGGCGCGACCTCGAACAAGAGGTGAAACAAAAATAAAATCCCAACTGTGCGTTCACCTCTCACTATCCTAGAACTTCTACTAACATATGAACTGAGGAGGCTCCCGCGAATAAAGTGTCCAATTAGCATCTAATAAACCTAAAGAGAATAAGTTGCAACCTAAACATATTGCGCACTTAAGCGTCATCTTGGGTCTATCTATCCCTGAGATAAGCAAGATATAGCATCACAAGATTATTTTGCTAAGCACTGCCGGTCTAAACATGAACCATCAGCAACCAACTTAGACAGCCGTACATTTACATATTGTGGGTTAGATCGGAAACAAGAATTTTTCTAAATTAAACGTATCCCCCAGTCAGAAAATAAATAAATAAAAAGGTTATATACATACACACACATACTTACCAATTAATTAATTAATTAAATTGGTTAATTAATTATTTAATTAATTAATTAATTAATATATATATATACATACATACATACACATACACACATCCCCCAAAAAAATACATAAAGGTATATATTTAAAAATATACATATATACATATACACACACACACACCCATACATATCTACATATGCGCATATACACATACATACCCATACATACAGAAACATTCATGCCCCAGAGTAATAATCTACACCAATTTAAAATATACACATACATAATAGTAACATGCTAAGAGAAAATAATTATAAAGTACAAATAATAATTATATGTACGCACATCTACCTAGACACTACAGAGGGCTGGTAGGGATCTAATCGGGAGAGTGGCCCTCGGCTATATCAAAGGCAGAACGGCACAAAACATCCACTTGCTATCCAGGTGTCTGTCTGCCCCTTCCCCACCATCACCCCCAGTCCCCTGCAAGCTTTAAATAAATGGTATTGTAATAACAATAAATGTAAGAATTAAAAAATAAATAACGAAACAAACAAAAAAAAAAAATGGGGGGAATATAAGTATATTCATCCGAAAGTGTCAATGATCAAACCTGGAAGGCATCCTAAATAGGCATCGCTCTGAACACAGCCAGAATGAAAGTGACTTTAATTGAGAGCCAAGACCGCCCTCCACAGCATCTTACATGTTCGGTAGCCCTTGTTGAGACCGTTCAATACGGTTTCACCCGTTATGGTTTAGTATGGATTCGATTCCATGAGCAGACCCTAACACACAATGACAAGGCACTCTAACCTGTACGGGGGATTGGCGTATGTTCCCGGATAAACTTCTCTGCGTCCAAAACCGAGGAGAGCCACATCTTCTCACCAGAGGGCGGGGTAATTCTTAGTCTTGCAGGGAAGAGCAAGGCTGGGCGAAGATGGAGTTTGTAGAGTTTGGCCATGACATCTCTGTAGCCGCCACGGTCCTTTGCCACATCGGGCGCATAATCATCATAGACACGGAAGGGGTGCCCTTTATGTAACAGGTTGCCCCTCATTCGGGCCTCGCGCAGGATAAGATCCTTGGTCTTGAAACTGTGACAACAGATGATTACTGGGCGAGGGCGTTGACCCGGTCCAGGCACTGGGACAGGGGCGCGATGTGCACGGTCCAGCTGGGGGTCCGAAGCCAAAACGTCCGATCCCATTGCATCCTTCAATAGCTTGGCGAAGAAGTCGGTGGGGCGAGAGCCCGCCTCTACCCCCTCTGCCAGACCAACAACGCGAAGGTTATTACGTCTGGAACGGCCCTCCAGGTCGACCACTTTCACAGAAAGCCTCTGCACAGTACCCTGTAGTGACGAGCACAGCTTCTCTAACTCGTCGATCCTACCAGCGCTGAATTCAGAAGCCCTCTCAAGGTCCACAATACTCTGGCCCTGCGAAGCGACCGCTCGAATGGTGCCCTCGATTTTGGTGTCCAGTTCAGCAATAGTAGCCTTAAGATCCTCAGCTAAAGCAACACGTAGTTCTCCCAAAGCCTGGGTAAGTTCTTTAAGTGTCACGTTGTTGCCTGTGCCTTCCGCCATGTCTGTCTCGTTGTTTGGTGTGGAGTAGGCCTCCGATGTGGATTTATTGTCCTTTGGTCGCTTATTACTCTGCATTTTTACACAGAAAGTTACGATGTTGTATTAGAAAGAAACGTTTGTTGTAAAAAGTATCATAAAGTAGGTTAAGTTAGATTATTTTGCAAAAAAGTTGCAGGAGCCTCTCACACGCAGCCGTTCACTCCAACATGCTAGCTCCGCCCCCTCTTATGTTTGTTGTGTAGTAAATATATCTGTTTTGATTTTCATTGTCTTAATGACTTTTTCCTGTGAAGCACATTGTGTAGCATTCCCTGTCTGAAATGTGCTGTATAAATGAAGCTTGATTTGAAATGAGGACGCGTACCGGAGACATGCTGGTTGGGAATTGTGGGGAGGTAAGCAGTCGGGCTGTGTCCCACCGCTGATGGTGGTCTCAGAGCCGCGTATCTACAGCACGTCACAATGGGGTGCTGGATTATCGCATCCTAGTGTCTGTGGACTATGATTTAAACTCGAGTTGTCTGTCACAGCGTGCCTCTGAGATAATCTGACTAGTAGCCAATGCGTCTTCGCTAGCAGTTGAAGCAAACTCAAACATTGTTTTGTTCACAAGCGAGGTTGTTTTTCAATGTAAATAGCCGAGAAACACTCCCTTTAGTAGACTTTAGTAAATTAGACCAACTTTTATGCCTGTGAAAAGCTCTTCTAAAAATTCATCTTCAGTGCGCACAGCTTCCCAACCAGGCAGTGTTGCTGCGTGAAGTGGGATATACATAATAGGATTCGTAGTTCTTTGTGTGATTAGCTGCCAGCCATGAAACAAAAGGACAAACACTTTGAAAACAGCTAAATGAGCTCATACTTAACTTCTAACTCTATTTTACGTGAAACGCTTCACTGTGGAACCCTGAGCACACCACCCTCCAACATGGCTGGTGAAATAGACATCTTACCCGTCAATGCCAAAATCTACCCGCATTTGGCGGGTGTTCATTTTTGGCCCTGTCAATGGCCCAAATACACCTAGATGGTAAAAATGGTTGAAATGTACATCCTTAAGACTGGTTTCCCAGACAGTTTCAACCTAGTCCTGAAAAGAATTACCTACTTAAAATGGAAATTCTTCAGCTTAATCTGAAACTGGCCCATAGTACAATACCTGTGGATGGTAAGGTAGAGCCTCATTAGTTCAGTGAACTCAGCAGAGTCGCTGTAGCCCAGCATGTTGGCGAAGTTAGCGGACCAGTCCAGGTTGGAGTCGATGGCGCCAATGCTGCTGCCCTCACGGTACAGGTTACGGTAGATCTTAGCAGCAACACACGGCAACTTGGCAATCAAGTCCATGGAGTCCTCATAGATGAACTGGAATAGAGTAGGTAGTTAGTAGTTAGGGTAGGTAGTTTAATCAACAGTCAGTAGACTGTCTCCCACAGGATCTAACTGAACGACATGATAAATCCCACAATTACCCCTGCAAGTGTAGTTCATTTTCTGTTGACGTTTCGGTCTGTGAGCTTTTTCTAGACTGTCTGTCGAATTCTGGGGATGTAATTCCTTGCACCCCGCAAGAAATGGTGTTGATTTATTTTAGCCCATCTTATTCTAACCAGGAAGTCGAGGAAAATAGGAATATGCTCTTTTTCAAGGGAGACCTGGTGTGCATGTTAACATTTACCATTAAAGAATGAACAGACACTTGAAAAGCACTTTAGTGAGGATGACTCATCCATCCAGCATCACCCTCTGCTTTAATGTATTTACCCACACCTGACTGTACTGCATTGTAGTGTAATGAATGCAAACCTGGGTTTTAAAATGGTATTTTACATTTTTCAAGTACTTTGATCGTCGGCTTTAGCCCGCCTGGAGGGCCAGATGTGCGAAGTTTACACCTTCGGGACTATTCTGTTATGCATTTTGCCAGGCAAGCTCAATCAAAACACAGATAAAGTATTTGAAAGATTTCAAATACTAGGTCTGTGAAGATTCTGTGTGTGAGACTCACCTCCCAGTACTTGGCCTTGTTGACGCCCTCAGAGTAGGCCCGGGCAAAGCTGCTCTCGCTGTTCAGAGCTGTGATGGCAGCGCTGAACTGGGACATGGGGTGCAGGTTGGTGGGGAAGTTATCTAGCATGGTGACCACGTGGGAGGGGAGTGCTGCCCGCTTAGCCCATTCTTTGGACAACCAGCTCACCTGAAAAGATGGGATGCAAATAGGATTGGCGAGTTCAAATAGGGACAATAAAAATGCCACAAGTCAGAACGGAAATGTCCTTTAATCCCAAACACTATAAATCCCCGCCACTTGGCTACGGTTGTAGAACTTCAATGTGAGTCATCAGTAACAAAAAGTTAAACTCGATTGTTGCCATGCCTTCCTCATAAACCATAAAATAACTTGCTTGTAGTATGTAATAACATAGGAAATTCCTCTAGCTGAGACATATGAGGGTCAACTTAGACCTCGAGGTGGCTTCAAGACAGTGCTGCAGCAAACACTACTTCTGCTAGTTTTTCTGAATACACTTCTCAGTTTCATTACAAGGAAGCAAATTTTAAAAAGTTGATTGGTCATCTTTGTGTATATATATATATAATATATTTTTTTTACTTGAGCAGACAATCCTCCCATTCTAACCCTAGCTCATCCAGTGTTAGCCCCTTCTCACCTGTTCCTCTGTGGGGACCTGTCCTGTGACCAGCAGCCAAAAGAGGCCCTCAGGCAGTGGCTCCTGACCTCCTGGAGCCTTGGGCAACAGGTGCTGACACTCCGGAATGCTGTAGCCCCGGAAACGGATTCCCTAAAGAAAGGATCAGGACATACAATGAGTCATGCTTAATATAGTCATCATATATGGCAACTGAGCGTAGTCTAAAATGATGGCACAACAAACCACAACAAAGGGGCAGTAGTTACTGCAAATACAGCTTTATCAACAGAATTATTTGGAATATCTTAGCATTCTAGGACTCAACTGCCACCAGCTGAGGTTACTGGAGGACCAGTGAGATAACACTTCCATTGACACCGATTTATTTTACAATTCAATGCATGTAATCAGAAGCAATTTAGATAAGTGCCTATATGGCTTATACACAAAGGTCATTGGTGCTCAGCGTCAACACTTCAATCATTCTGTGGGTGTTACTGTTTACTGGATTGTGTGTTGTGAGGACAGGAAACACACCTCATCAGGATCCAGCACTGAGGTCTCGTACACCAGACCCTTCATGCCCCTCATCCCTCCATAGACCTGTAAAACAACACAAACACAAATTACATTCTGTACAGAAAGCTCAATTAAGGCTAGACTGATTTGCTTTTTGACCAGTCCAGAAATAGCACGTGTCTGTAAAATCAAATGTGTAATGAATCAGATGAACCATGACCCTAATCGTTCTGCATTCTTCAAAGCCATAATAAGGGTGAAGAGGTCATGTGAATGATAAACATGCCTGGATGACACAGGCAAAGCGGAGGTGTGTGTGACCCTGGAGTGAGCCTGCTGTGATAAATGGTGTGTGAGGCAAGAGCTGTGACTCAGCTATGACTGTGCTCAGCTGGCAGGGAACTGGCTTAGACATGTGACATCACATGACCTCTAGTATGCTAAAAGGGAGATGGCTGAGGGGCAACATCAGACCCAATCTGGTGCAATTTAGAAAAAGGATTTACCATGGTTTCTCTGATCTGTATGTGGTTTATTTCTACATCAAAAGCCTTTCTGATTCTCTTGTATGGTTTTACCAACATCGGGTAATGAGTTACTGAATATGGGTGTCGTGGCTGAATCAGAATTTGTTAGGTAACATATATAAATAAGATGTTTTAGATATCTTTATGCTTGTCATTAGAATGTCTTCTTTTTGGACTATACTGTTGGCAGTTGCATTTTCCCTTCTCAGCTAGGGCTTAGTCACTTGGGGCCCAGAGATGGGAGAGGTCAGGCTTGTCTTCATATGTCAATATATCTGTTAAACCATGTGATGCTATGAAGAATATCAGAAGGGGAGGAGGGGGCTTGGAAAAGTGTCTGGAACCATTATACCACCTCTTCTGATGTCGAACTTATCTTTCATAGTATATGACCTAGAGGTTCACTCCCCTTAGTGAGCTTCTCCAGGAGTGGGGAGAAGAGGGGGTGTATTTGAGATGGGCGTATCTAGAATTGACAATTGATATATGCCATTGGATGAGGTAATGTTTTGGTACCAAGCACGAGATTGAAACCTCATCTTAGGAGACCAAACTGAACAATAATTTATAGCTAATGCTATCTAGCTATGGGATAGTCCTATTTCAAGTAAAAGGTTCTTTTTAATGTTCCTAAGATCTGTTATTCGTCATGCGAGTTCAGAGGGGTGTGTCTTGGCTATAAATGATACTAAGAATTGTTTTGTAAGGACTCTGGGAATTCATTTATAGACACTGAATTGATCTGAGAGTCAAAAAGGGGTATGGTGAAGCTCATATATAATTAAAGATGGACTTTATAATATAACTCTGACTTGTGTGTGGTTGGCTCTCATTATTGAGTAATACAGGAAATGACCACGACATGGGTTAGTTACTTACCATATCAACAGTGATCGATCCAATGTTGGTTTTTCCATACTGCTGTTTGAAGCTCTTGATCCTACTTTGTTCTTTTGGAATAAGCTCTGTTAGAACATCCTTTAGATTCTGCAAAAACACAGACATGTCTCACTAAAAGCTCAGTCAAAAATCACATAAATTCAAAAACAGCCTATATAAAAAGACAACTACAGAGAACCTAGTGAACCTCTGTGTTAGTCAAACAAACATTAGATCCAAAACATTCACTTGAAAGACACTGGCTTATAAAGTTATCTGCATGGTACATAATGGCAGAGAGAACAGAGGGAAACCATCTCTTTTTGTCATCCCATATTAAAACAGATTAACATCATGCTTTACTAACAATGATGACAATAAAGGGCAAATTGATGAGTTCTCTTGAAGAGGTAGTCTGATAGTACTTACTGTTGAGGAGCTGGCATGTCTGGACGCCACAAGGATGCAGGTGGCATTCTGCAGAGGAAAATGCAAGTATCAGAAAACATCAGCCTGAGTGTATATAGTCAAAAACCAGAGTTGTCTGCTTTCCAATTTCCAAACTGTAATACCTGCATCTACTAAAACTAGGCCTAATTGAATCATTGAACTGACAGTATCATAAAATCCTGATTGCTTGCTGCTCCTCAGTTAGCCTATATCCCGAGTGGTGCAGCGGTCTAAAGCACTGCATTGCAGTGCTGGAGGCGTCACTACAAACACCCTGGTTCGAATCCAGGCTGTATCACAAACGGAAGTGATTGGGAGTGCCATAGTGTGGAGCACAATTGGCCACAAGTGATTTTATTTGCCCCCCCCCCCCCCCACCACGTAGAAACACCTGCAAAACATCCCCAAGCAATTTTAATTTGGGAAACCTGTTACAAAGTATTCCCACGCATAATAGAGAGATATGTAATTATGTTCCGGCCCCCTGACCATCCGCTTGAGAACAAAAATAATAAATCGGCCCGCCACTGAATGTAGTTGATGAGCCCTGGCCTAGATATCCAACTCCAGAGCAGTGCCATTCCTGGATTATTGATAGGGCAATCAACATCATTACTGATTTAACATCAACTGTGGCTTTACGCAAAGACTTCAGCTACAATCCAACATCAACCATAGAAAAATCTAATAGAGTGGAGTATCTGAGAAGGACTGCTCTGTATGCAAGCCATCTGACCCACTGTCTGTGCTGAAGGAAACAAGCAGGACCTGCCTTTTTAAATAGTAGCACAATCATGGATGACAGTCAGGAGGACAAGGAATCCTTGGCAGAGAACGCACAAAAAGAGATTGGAGAAGGGATAAGAGGACCGTCTGGCAGAACTGAAATAGACAAGGTATTCAACAGGCTAGCCAACAAACCTTTACAAGACAACGCTGACAAAGGACCTAGGAAGAACTGCAACCAAGTTTCTGAATGGGCAAGCACTGTCTTAAATCACTATACATATGTCTAATTATAACATCTAACATTTGAAGTGGTCTGCTTTAATGGATGATGTATTCCCTTGGATAGGCCTACTGGGAGGCATCCTGAAATATACTACAAATTCCCTCAAATGACAGTCCCTCAACATCAAATTCTGGCTAATATGATGGCGTAGGGTTCTGGTAAAACAAAGACATTTCACAGATTCCTAACTGCAATGCTCAGATAATTGACAAGTAATTTCCACTCTGTACAAAGTAGAGAGAAACAAAATCCTGAGGCATCATCTCTGACGAGTTGAAGGTGCACAGTCCAAAGAAGGTGGCACAAAGAAGATGATTATTGTGATGTGTCAGCTGTCTTGGCAATAGAAAGATCTGGGCAGGAGGCTAATTGATTAAGCAGTACTGTAGGTTACAATCTGACGCCTAACCAGGAAGGTAGCAGTGGCACCCAGGAATCAATACGGACCTCTGTGAAACAGACACAAGACAGAATTCTAATCAATGTGTGTTCTTAAGCGTGACACAGGCATAGACCTATTACATAATTGGATAGCTAAATTAAAGGGACACTTCGGGATTTTGGCCATGAGGCCATTTATCTACTTCCCCAGAGTCGGATGAACTCGTGGAAACCATTTTTACCATTCTTGCTACATAGCTAGCAAGATGGAGAGACTTAGCAACAATACAACACCTGGAAATGAACAAACCTAGATAGTTGCTGTTGTGTTAGGTAATAGGTATGAATGGACATGTTAGCGCTGAAGGTCAAATGAGGGGAATAAGAAGATTTGGATGAGCATGTTAACTAGCCAGCCAATTAACTTGCCACTGCTGGCAGTAATAGTAGCTAGCTATAAGAAATATTACAGATTTTGGATTATTCAAGCATGCAGTTCAACTTAATTCCATGTGAGAGGATAGATACCCAACTGTCAAACATGACCCTCCTCTGGCTATCTAATCGTAGCTAACTAGCATGTGCTATGTCAACTCCTGTGTCAACGGACTAGCTCGCAGTTAACCTTAACAAACTGACGAAACGCGCCAGTGCCAACACAAAAATCGTTAACAAGAAAGAGGACCATCGTTGCCAAGCACCAAAACTATGTGGCGATGTGTAGCCACTACTAGCGTACATGAATGTTCTTGAAAATAACCAACATTTTTCCTGGCGAAAATGTAACTGTTAGCTAGCTAACGTTAGTTGTAGTTGAATTGCGAGCAAACTACTATAGTTACAGCTAACACTGACGCGTCCACTCTACTTGGGATATGTTCTGTGCCTCGACTTACCTTTGAATTAAGGAGTCTTGGCGCTAGCCTGCTGATACCTGTAGTCAGAAAGGACATGGTGTCTGTGGAGAAAATATAATTTATTGTATTTCTGAAAGTCGCTGGTTGAAGGTGCCCCTACAGAAAAAGCACTACTGAAGGTTGAAGATGGATTGGGGCCCGCATGTAGGCGTATCGTTGATTGGATGGTGGTTGTAGCGAAATGTAACCTGATTGGTCAGTTGAGACTCGTGTGTCTCTATCAATCGAAACGATTGGCTAAGGCAGACGGAAAACCTGGGTATGTTTAAGAACACGTTTCCGTTTCAGTCTGTCACACAATTTAAATTAATTTAGTCAGAGTAAAACCAAAAATTGTAGAGAAACTCTGCGGTAAAACTGTCATTCAAGTATGGTCAGGGGATGTTTCTGGACAGGACCATATAAACTCCAGGTGTAGATCTGAATGAATTGGATACATATCAGCAATATGGGGTAAATACACAGCCATATTCTTGCCAAATCTATGGATTACGTCTGTTGGGGTCTAGGGAGAGTAGGGTAAAAGCACCTGGCACCAACGAGACAGTTTCAAGAAATTCTGTGTGACACAACAGACAGTTCACTATTTCAAACCTGGTACTTTGGCTGAGGCTCCACTTGTCCTCTCCAAAGCAGTCAGGGATGGGGAGCTTTTCCAGGAAACTCACTAAACAATATTGCAAACAAGGACATGATTCTTTATTGTAAGGGTTTAGTCAAACAAAAAAAAGGAAACATTTCAAGTCGGGCATTCAATTGCAAACAGACTACATGCAGTGCACCATGGATGTTTCATGGCTTTGATTGGGAGGTGTTAAACATTTGCAGTACACAATACAATGAACAACAAAGTATACATGACTATCAAATTAAATAAAGAAAAACATAACTAACTTCTGAAATAGACGTCCAAGAAATGTGCTTTTATCAAGTTATATTTTTTGGGGTTTGTTCATTCTGATTGTATCCATCCAAAGTTACCAAATACAACATGGAACTGTTGAAAATAATCATGCAAAAAGCATGGGAAATACAAAGTCTATAACATCTGCAAGATTGGATACATCTCAGAATTTGCATGGTGAATGAATAGGCTTGTAAACATATCATGTATTTGGCACATTTAGAGAGACAGTAGGCCCCTTCTGTATATGCATTACATAACAGCATAACAGGCTGATTTTAACTGTAATACATTGAACCAAATTAGGATCTGCAGGATAACAAAACATAAAAGAATGGTAAACCACTTTACTTCATGCAGCCATTACGACATGCATGTTTAGACTATTTTGTAAACAATATGTAGAATCAACATTAAGACCTGGCCACGGTCACTTCTTTGATAATGGATCAACACAATGTAAACAATCAACGCAGACTCAATTCAAACAGCACAAACAAAATAAATGCTATATTCCCAAAGTTACTCATAAGTGGTACAGTAGGCTCGGCTTTGATCTGATATTCTTGGTCCATCGCCACTCCGGTGTTCTTGCTATGGGAAGAGACTAGTGTCTAGTAGTAGTCAGACCTGGGGTAATGCATAGGAGAGTAGTCCTCACTTCTCAGTATGTCTCTTCAGTACCAGAGGTGGGAGTCCTTAGTTGTCCTCCTCATCCTCATCTGGCTCCTCTATGGAGGCCAGGAGGGGGTTGTGTTTCAGGCAGGTCTGGAGGTAGTGCACCAGGGTCTGTTGAAAATGCTGGATGCTACGCTGCTCTCTCAGGGTGTGGCCCTCGTCTGGGTACAGCTGCAAGGAGTAGTTGGCCTCTACCTTCACCAGACGGCTCAGGAGCTCCGCACTGTGCTGGAAGTGAACCCGTGCTGCATGCCCAAAGCCAAACAAACAAACACACGAGGCACAATAACACAAATGATCAAGTAAGCATTCAGGTATTCATCAGTAGAATTTAATATTTCTGAAAAAACATGGACAAATGTAGATGTTAAAAGCAAAGCAAAGTCTCACCGTCTGCAGTCCCATGTAGTAAGAGGAAGTTCTCATCTTTAAGCTTGTGAACATCTTCCAATACAGAGGCCGTCTGAGGGGTGACAACAGAGACAGGAAGGACATTATAACATATAATAGATATCATAACAGAGGGCCGAACACACCCCCATTCACATCGACAGGGCTGTAGTGGAGCGGGTAGAGAGTTTCAAGTTCCTTGGTGTCCACATCACCAACAAACTATCATGGTCCAAACACACCAAGAAAGTTGTGTAGAGGGCACGACTGCAGCTTTTCCCCCTCAACAGATTGAAAAAGATTTGGCATGGGTTCCCAGATCCTTGAAGAATTCTACAGCTGCACCATCAAGAGCATCCTGATCGGTTGCATCACTGCCCTGGTATGGCAACTGCTCGGCATCCGACCCTAAGATGCGACAGAGAGTAGTGCGTACTGCCCAGGACATCACTGGGGCCAAACGTCCTGCCATCTAGGACCTAAATACTAGGCGGTGTCAGAGGAAGGCCAAAAACATTGTCAAAGACTCCAGTCACCCAAGTCTTAGACTGGCAAGCGGGACTCAAGCTCCAAGTCTAGGTCCAAAAGGCTGCTTAACAGCTTCTACCCCCAAGCAATAAGACTGCTGAATGAGATAGGGTGCAGGCCAGGCAGCAGGTAGTTAGCCAGCCTGCCAGCTTAGTGGAGTCTATCACTAGCACAGTCAGTGTAGTCAGCTCAGTTATCCCCATCGTCTGTGCCTCAATCTAGGTTGGGCAAAACTAAACATGGCGGTGTTCGCTCAAGCAATCTCACTGGAATAAAGACCTCCTCCATTCCTGCCATTTATGAAAGAGATTGTGATATCTCACATCTCAAAATAGGGCTTCTTAATGTTAGATCCCTCACTTCCAAGGCAGTTACAGTCAATTAACTAATCACTGATCATAATCTCAATGTGATTGACCTGACTGAAACATGGCTTAAACCTGATGAATTTACTGTGTTAAAAGAGGCCTCTCCTCCTGGTTACACTAGTGACCATGTCCCCTGCATATCCCCCAAAGGTGGAGGTGTTGCTAACATTTACGCTAGTAAATTTCAATTTACCAACAGAAAATTACTGCATTTTTGTCATTTGAGCTTCTAGTCATGAAATTTATGCAGCCTACTCAATCACTTTTTATAGCTACTGTTTACAGGCCTCCTGGGCCTTATACAGCGTTCCTCACTGAGTTCCCTGAATTCCTATCGGACCTTGTAGTCATGGCAGATAATATAACAATTTTTGGTGACTTTAATATTCACATGGAAAAGTTTGTCCAACATGTCTCCAGACCTACTCACTGCCACAGTCATACTCTGGACCTAGTTTTGTCCCGTGGAATAAATATTGTGGATCTAAATGTTTTGCCTCATAATCCTGAACTATCGGACCACCATTTTATTACGTTTGCAATCGCAACAAATAATCTGCTCAGACTCCAACCAAGGATCATCAAAAGCCATGCAATAAATTCTCAGACAACCCAAAGATTCCTAGATGCCCTTCCAGACTCCCTCCATCTACCCAAGGACGTCAGATTACAAAAATCGGTTAACCACCTAACTGAGGAACTCAATTTAAACTTGCGTAATACCCTAGATGCAGTCGCACCCCTAAAAACAAAAAACATTTGTCATAAGAAATAGCTCCCTGGTATACAGAAAATACCCGAACCCTGAAGCAAGCCTCCAGAAAATTGGAACGGAAATGGCGTTACACCAAACTGGAAGTCTTCCGATTAGCTTGGAAAGACAGTACCGTGCAGTATTGAAGAGCCCTCACTGCTGCTCGATCATCCTATTTTTTCAAGTTATTGAGGAGAATAAGAACAATCCAACATTTATTTTTGATACTGTCACAAAGCTAACTAAAAAGCAGCATTCCCCAAGAGAGGATGGCTTTCACTTCAGCAGTGATAAATTCATGAAATTCTTTGATGAAAAGATTGTGATCATTAGAAAGCAAATTACGGACTCCTCTATAAATCTGCATATTTCTCCAAAGCTCAGTTGTCCTGAGTCTGCACAACACTGCCAGGACCTAGGATCAAGGGAGACACTCAAGTTTTTTAACACTATCTCTTGACACATTGATGAAAATAGTCATGGCCTCTAAACCTTCAAGCTGCATACTGGACCCTGTTCAAACTAAACCACTGAAAGAGCTGCTTCCTGTGCTTGGCCCTCCTATGTTGAACATAAAAAAATGCCTCACTATCCACCGAATGTGTACCAAACTTAGTAAAAGTGGAAGTAATAAAGCCTCTTGAAAAGCCAAACCTTGACCCAGAAAATATTTAAAAAACTATCGGCCTATATCAAATCTCCCATTCCTCTCAAGAAATGTTGAAAAAGCTGTTGCGCAGCAACTCACTGCCTTCCTGAAGACAAACAATGTATACGAAACGCTTCAGTCTGGTTTTAAACCCCATCATAGCAGAGACTGCACTCGTGAAGGTGGTAAATTACCTTTAAATGGCATCAGACCAAGGCTCTGCATCTGTCCTCGTGCCCCTAGACCTTAGTGCTGCTTTTGATACCATCGACCACCACATTCTTTTGGAAAGATTGGAAACCCAAATTGGTCTACACGGACAAGTTCTGGCTTGGTTTAGATCTTATCTGTCGGAAGGATATCAGTTTGTCTCTGTGGATGGGTTGGCCTCAAACAAAACAACTGCAAATTTTGGTGTTCCTCAAGGTTCCGTTTTAGGACCACTATTGTTTTCGCTATACATTTTACCTCTTGGTGATGTCATTTGGAAACATAATGTTAACTTTCACTGCTATGTGGACGAAACACAGCTGTACATTTCGATGAAACATGGTGAAGCCCCAAAATTGCCCTCCCTGGAAGCCTGTGTTTCAGACATAAGGAAGTGGATGGCGGCAAATTATTTACTTTTAAACTTGGACAAAACAGAGATGCTAGTTCTAGGTTCCAAAAAACAAAATCTTCTATTGGATCTGAAAATGTATCTTGAAGGTTGTACAGTCGTCTCAAATAAAACTGTGAAAGACCTCGGCGTTACTCTGGACCCTGATCTCTCTTTTGACAAACATATCAAGACTGTTCCAAGGACAGCTTTTATCCTTCTACATAACATTGCAAAAATCAGACATTTTCTGTCCACAAATGATGCAGAAAAATGTATCCCGGCTTTTGTTACTTCTATATTAGACGACTGCAATGCTCTACTTTCTGGCGATCCGAATAAAACACGAAATAAACTTCAGTTTGTGCTAAACACGGCTGCTAGAATCTTGACTAGAACCCCAAAAATTGATCATATTACTCCAGTGCTAGCCTCTCTACACTGGCATCCTGTTAAGGCTAGGGCTGATTTCAAGGTTTTACTGCTAACCTACAAAGCATTACATGGGCTTGCTCCTACCCATCTCTCCGATTTGGTCCTGCCGTACATACCTACACGTACGCTACGGTCCCAAGATGCAGGCATCCTTATTGTCCCTAGAATTTCTAAGCGAACAGTTGGAGGCAGGGCTTCCTCCTATAGAGCTCAAATTTTATGGAATGGTCTGCCTATCCATGTGAGAGACGCAAACTCGGTCTCAACCTTTAAGTCTTTATTGAAGACTCATGTCTTCAGTAGGTCCTATGATTGAGTGTAGTCTGGCCCAGGGGTGTGAAGGTGAACGGAAAGACACTGGAGCGACGAACCGCCCTTGCTGTCTCTGCTGTCTTATCCGGTGTCCTGTGTGAATTTAAGTATGCTCCCTCTAACTCTTTCTCTCTTTCTCTCTTTTCTCTTGAAGGACCTGAGCCCTAGGACCATGCCTCAGGACTACCTGGCCTGATGACTCCTTGCTGTCCCCAGTCCACCTGCTGTACCGAGTCCACCCCAGTCCAGCTGCTGCTGCTCCAGTTTCAACTGTTTTGGCTGTGGCTATTGGAACCTTGACCTGTTCACCGGGCGTGCTACCTTGTCCCGGACCTGCTGTTTTCAACTCTCTCTCTATACCGCACCTGCTGTCTCTAACTCTGAATGATTGGCTATGAAAAGCCAACTGACATTTACTCCTGAGGTGCTGACCTGTTGCACCCTCGACAACCACTGTGATTATTATTATTTGACCCTGCTGGTCATCTATGAACGTTTGAACATCTTGCCCATGTACTCTTATAATCTCCACCCGGCACAGCCAGAAGAGGACTGGCCACCCCTCCGAGCCTGGGTCCTCTCTATGTCTCTTCCTAGGTTCCTGCCTTTCTAGGGAGTTGTTCCTAGCCACTGTGCTTCTACATCTGCATTGCTTGATGTTTGGGGTTTTAGGCTGGGTTTCTGTATAGCACTTTGTGACATCGGCTGATGTAAAAAGGGCTTTATAAATACATTTGATTGACTGATTGATTGAACAATTAATCAAATGGCCACCCGAACTACTTGCATTGACACCCCCCCTTTGTTATTTTGTTATTTTTATTTATTTATTTAAAAAGGCAAGTCAGTTTAGAACAAATTCTTATTTACAATGACGGCCTAACCTGGCCAAGCTCTAACCCGGACGACGCTGGGCAAATTGTGCGCCGCCCTATGGGACTCCCAATCACAGCCGTTTGTGATACAGCCTGGAATCAAACCAGGCTCTGTACTGACGCCTCTAGCACTGAGATGCAGTACCTTAGACCGCTGCGCCACTCGGGAGTTTTTACACTGCTGATACTCGCTGTTTATTATCTATGCATAGTCACTTTACCCCTACCTACATGTACAAATTACCTCGACTAACCTGTACCCCTCCACATTGACTCGGTACCGGTACCCCCTGTATATAGCCTCATCATTGTAATTTTATTGTGTTACTTTTTATTTAGTAAATATTTTCTTAACTCTATTTTCTTAAAACTGCATTGTTGGTTAAGGGTTTGTAAGTAAGGTTGTGATTGGGAGTCCCGTGATTGGGAGTCCCATAGGGCGGCGCAAAATTGGCCCAGCCCTGTCCAGGTTTGGCCGGGGTAGGCCGTCATTGTAAATAAGAATTTGTTCTGAACTGACTTGCCTAGTTAAATAAAGGTAAAAGGTTATTTAATAAAAAGTAAGCATATTGGTGTTTGTGGGTAAAGATGATTCTCACCAAGTATGTGTGCTCCTCCTTAGCTGGGGGACCTAGATACCTCTCTGAAAAGGCAGCACCTATAAATGGTAGAACAATTGTGCTAAGAATTAATGGCTGTTCTGTGCTAGTAAGTTTGACACTATTGTAATAATGATATGGTCTTCACTCACTGTAGAGTTTGAAGTCTGTTATGGGAGCAACAGCGACTGCACATTTAAACAGCTGGTCAGTTGCAGCTAGCATCTTGAGGGATAAATAACCACCAAATGCCTGCAGAGAATAACATGAGCAACATAAAATAAAAAAGACTTATGGTTTATGCTTTTGCAACATTATGTACAGTATATGGAACTGATGTGTGCATCTGGTCAGATGACCAGATAATATTGTTTAAATGTTTTCTTAGTAAACAAAGTAACCTTGCCATACAGGGCAATCCGCCGATCATCAATGTAAGGCAATTGCATCAACCACCTGTGGGGGCCAAACAAAATACATCATAGTTAATATATACATTATGTAACCATTTTTTGTATATATAATCATGGCCCATAACATTGTAGGTTGGAAACTAACTCCACGACTCCTAGTTGATCTTTGACTCTGAGGGAGCTGAGCTTGCGGGGATCCACACTACTGATCTTCTGCCCCCAGCCGACCCCACTCCTTCCATCCACCCAGGCTAAGGCCACGTCATGAGTACTAGCGAGCACCTCAGGCCATCCCATAGCAAACTCCTCCGTCACCGACTGACTGCCTGGAACTCCATCCCTGCGTGACAACAAGAGGAACAGGGTGAGCTGGTTTGGACAAAAATGTCAATTTGGAAGGACTGAGCAAAGGGCAGGAGTTAGAGATTGTAAATGGAAGCCAAACAAGTGAATTAGTGGTTTAGCCTGTTGGTCAACAATGGGGAAATCAATGTCTGATCAAATGTACGTAATAGGCCGTAAAACTGTAAAAGTGAATCCTTGATATTGGCTCATGTTATGAGGCTTAATACAATGTCGTTAGCATGTTATAACACCATTGATGAGCTTAATTTATAATGCATACTAACTTACACAATGATGAGGAGAGGGAGCAGCTTGGCCTCATATCTCTGGGGCATAGACAGCTTCAGGTGCAGATCTAAATGAAAACAAACAAAGGTGGGCCCACACTCAGTCTCAGCTGAGATATACTATACATGTATATACATACGCTACCGTTCAACAGCTTGGGGTATTAGAAATGTCCTTGTTTTTGAACAAAAATTTAAAATTTCCCCCATTAAAATAACATACATTTATCAGAAATACAGTGTAGACATTGTTAATGTTGTAAATGACTATTGTAGCTGGAATTTTATTTATGGAAAATCTACAAAGGCAATCAGAGGTCTTTATCAGAAACCATCACTCCTGTGTTCTAATGGCATGTTGTATTAGCTAATCCAAGTTTATCATTTTAAAAGGCTAAGGCACAACTGAGCATGAGGACAAGTACATTAGAGTGTCTAATTTGAGAAACAGACACCTCACATGTCCTCAACTAGCAGCTTCATTAAATAGTACCCTGAATAGTCTGGGTAGCCAGTTTGACTAGATGTTCAGGAGTCGTATGGCTTGGTGGTAGAAGCTGTTTAGAAGCCTCTTGGACCTAGACTTGGCGCTCCGGTACCGCTTGCCGTGTGGTAGCAGAGAGAACAGTCTATGACTAGGGTGGCTGGAGTCTTTGACAGTTTTCAGGGCCTTTCTCTGACACCGCCTGGTATAGAGGTCCTGGATGGCCGGAAGCTTGGACCCGGTGATGTACTGGGCCGTTCGCACTACCCTCTGTAGTGCCTCCACTGCAGCCCCGTCGATGAGAATGGGGGCATACTCGGTCCTCTTTTTCCTGTAGTCCACAATCATCTCCTTTGTCTTGATCACGTTGAAGGGTAGGTTGTTGTCCTGGCACCACACGGCCAGGTCTCTGACCTCCTCCCTATAGGCTGTCTCGTTGTTGTCGGTGATCAGGCCTACAACTGTTGTGTCATCGTCAAATTTAATGATGGTGTTGGAGTCGTGCCTGGCCATGCAGTCATGAGTGAACAGGGAGTACAGGAGGGGGCTGAGCACGCACTCTTGAGGGGCCCCTGTGTTGAGGATCAGCGTGGCGGATGTGTTGTTACCTACCCTTACCATCTGGGGGCGGCCCGTCAGGAAGTCCAGAATTCAGTTGCAGAGGGAGGTGTTTAGTCCCAGGGTCCTTAGCGTATTGATGAGCTTTAAGGGCACTATGGTGTTGAATGCTAAACTGTAGTCAATGAATAGCATTCTCACATAGGTGTTCCTTTTGTCCAGGTGGGAAATGGCAGTGTGGAGTGCATAGAGACGGCATCATCTGCAGATCTGTTGGGGCGGTATGCAAGTTTGAGTGGGTCTAGGGTTTCTGGGACAATGGTGTTGATGTGAGCCATGACCAACCTTTCAAAGCACTTCATGGCTACAGACGTGAGTGCTACGGGTCGGTAGTCATTTAGGCAAGTTACCTTAGTGTTCTTGGGCACAGGCACTATGGTGGTCTGCTTAAAACATGTTGGCATTACAGACTCGGACAGGGAGAGGTTGAAAATGTCAGTGAAGACACTTGCTAGTTGGTCAGCGCATGCTCACAGTACACGTCCTGGTAATCCGTCTGACCCTGCGGCCTTGTAAATGTTGACCTGTCTAAAGGTCTTACTCACATCGGCTGCGGAGTGCGTGATCACAGAGTCTTCCAGTACAGCTGGTGCTCTCATGCATGTTTCAGTGTTATTTGCCTCAAAGCGAGCATAGAAGTAGTTTAACTCGTCCGGTAGGCTCGTGTCACTAGGCAGCTCTTGGCTGTGCTTCCCTTTGTAGTTTGTAATTGTTTGCAGGCCCTGCCACATCCGACGAGCGTCAGAGCCGGTGTAGTACGACTTGATCTTAGTCCTGCATTGACGCTTTCCCTGTTTGATGGTTCGTCGGAGGGCATAGCGGGATTTCTTATAAGCGTCCGGGTTAGAGTCCCGCTCCTTCAAAGCGGCAGCTCTAGCCTTTAGCTCAGTGCGGATGCTGCCTGTAAAGATTCTAGACAATTCTGTGTTTCCAACATCGTGGCAACAGTTTGGGGAAAGCCCTTTCCTGTTCCGCATGACAATGTCCCTGTGCACAAAGCGAGGTCCATGCAGAAATGGTTTGTCGAGATCAGTGTGGAAAAACTTGACTGGCATGCACAAAGCCCTGACTTCAACCTCATTGATCATCTTTGGGATGAAATGGAATGCTGACTGCGAGCCATGCATAATCGCCCAACATCAGTGCCCAAACTCACTAATGCTCTTGGTGGCTGAATGGAAGCAATGTTCCAACATCTAGTAAAACCTTCCCTGATGAGTGGAACCTGTTATAGCAGCAAAGGGGGGACCAACTCAATATTAATGCCCATGATTTTGGAATGAGATGTTTGACAAACAGGTGTCCACATACTTTTGGTCAAGTAGTGTATACAGAGATATATGTTCAAACTTCATCTAATAGCCAGGGCATTTATTTGCTTCAATCACTGAACACAACTGGTGCTTATTAGAGACAGGCTTCTATTTGTGCATCTATTAATGCACAAAGCTTTTGCTCAATAAAAGGTTGTAAAGACTACTACACTGTTTACTGTGACCAGTATGACCAGTATAAACATCATAACAAACCCATAGCAGTCGCAGATCAGACTTCGCAAAGGCTGCCCGTCATTCACCCCCGATTTCATGTTTCCGCACCACACTTTCACTTGTTGCACCTTGTTGTGCCTTGTACCTCCTGTAGTTGCAGCAAGATCACAGCAGATAGACGTCAGTATTCAATGCTTGTCCTGGTCCCCAGGATGTCAGGAGATGCCTTCAATACAATCCACTAGGGGCATCCACTATTACTGTATTTTTAACCATCAAATTCTTTTCTGTTTTAGCAACATTAACCCTTACCTACTTTCACTTCACCCATAGACATTTATTCCCACACTGCTGTTTCATCCATGGCAATGATGTTGCTCTCCTTTATCTTATTTTGTCAAATGTTTATGGTACTCGTAAACAATTCATTTATAGACGCAGCTTTTATTTGCTGAAATGTGTACTGATGCCCGACATCAGCACACTATTCAAGACTCAGAGTTTAATTGAAGTTTTACGGTACACTGTAGCAGAGCTCATCAGTATTCTCCCCCTGAAATCTGTGTGCGCTAAACTAAAGCACCAGTAAATTAACACCCCTGAGTCATGTGTGTCATTGTAACAATGAGTTAGTTCATTGAGTATGTGTACAGTGCACACACCCACACACACACAAAAAGCACACACACACACACACACACACACACATCCACACGCACACACACACACACACACACACACACACACACACACACACACACACACACACACACACACACACACACACACACACACACACACACACACACACACAGTCCTCCCCGCAAAGGGAGAGCATGAATCAGGCTCTTGCTCCCATGGAGCTCTAATCAGCTAATTAAAGAAAGTATTTTCTTGATGGGCATGCTTCTATATTTGGCTTGTTATTTAGAGGCCTGATATAACTGGAACCAGTCTGTTCTGTGACCATTTGAACCCAAAACAGTCTCTGTTTTGTTATGTCAGTTAATGTGAATGATCATTTTAGACTATGTGACTATGGGCCCAGAGTGATATCACATGCTTACCGTGGTTGTCTGCTGTGAGGGTCTTGAAGACAGTCTCTGGGAGTCTCTTCCCATATAGGGCCTCAGAGAGAGGAGTGTTGTCCTCCAGAACTACATATCCTAAAGGAGATCATACAAACATATAGTGACATTTATACAGCCTATTCACAGCTACTCCCCCCCTACCCAGTTTCTGAAACTGCTTTAAATTGCTCACTACCAGTTATGTTTGTTTGTACATACTGCCCTCTACTGGCCACTGTCAAAAGTGTCTGATGGTAGAAAAAGTGGAGCAGGCTAGTCAGAGAAACCAGACTGTTTAACTCACTGGAGGGGTCCTTAGTGCTGTGAACTGTCACCTTGGGGACTCCGGGGCCTGGAGAAACAAGGATCAAAGACAAAGAAAAGGAAAACGTACATATTTGATTATCCTTGATTCAAGCAGGAAGATGTGCTTGTGTGTGTGGGGCACCTACCTAGACAATAAAGTGTGAAATATGTCTGATTGGGGCTGAACTCTGCTTTGAAAAAGCTGCAACCTTCTAGAAGGTAGCAGGTCAGACACTGGCGTTGAAAGATCCCTTCGAGGTCCACACTGAGAGAGAGGAAGACAACAGAGTGACGAAATACCTTAAAGAACTAATGGATCTGAAACTATTCAGCTGTCCCAATCAATATCTAATTAAGGTTGTAAATTACACCTTAATTAAACAATAATACAATGATAGAAATGCTAAAATGAATTACTGAGTTGACTTCTCAAGCAAGAATACGACTGACTTCTCAAACAAGAATACAACTCTTCCAAGGTTGAAAATAAACACAACTTTTTTAATAAAAACTCTATCTCTCTCCAAGGGTACCAAAAAATAATGCATACACCTTCCCCAGAAAACCCACTTTAAACCAGACACCTTTCTCTCCCTCTGCTCTATCATCTAGCGAGGCCCAAAGCAGAGTAATAAAAAAACTATATATAACATATAAGGTGAATGGACCTGGGGAGCTGAGCACATTAATCACAGGTTGTGGATCAGTCTTTACGGTTCCGTCCCAAATGGCACCCTATTCCCGATACAGCGCACTACTTTTGACCAAGGCCCATAGGACTCTGGTCAAAAGTAGTGCACTATATAGGGAATAAGGAGCCATTTGGGACGCAATCTTTACGTCCTGGTGACGCAGTCTTTACGTCCTGGTGACGCATTCTCTACCACAGCACCATCCCATCCACTGAGTTGGCTTGGTCCCCTCTCTGATAAATGTGTTAGGTGGGCAGTCTGCCTAAAGCGCACTGGAGAGGAATGGCTTCAGCTGCCGCGCTATATAACCCTTCAGCTCACACCTCACTTCTCTGACTATCCACCTTCTCATGAAACCCAAAAGTTGTTGAGCCACCATTGCTTTGACTTGAATTTCATGTAAACTAGTTTTGTTTCGTTGGCTGCTAAACTAAAATCTTTGTCTTAAAAATCGGAAATTACATTCCGTAAAACAAGGGTATGTTTAAATAACTAAAACGTCTTGATTTGGGAAATAAAGCCAATTTGACTTCATCAGTCAAAGCCAGCCCGCCTTCAAAGGAGGAAATTATGGATCAAGTAGTTTTTGACAGGGGATGGCCTCACCTGTACAGGTGTCTGCTCTGTCTGGATTCTTCTGTGCTGAGGAAATAGCTGCAAACGGAGAAGACATAGTGATGCAGTCAATAGGAAACAGTCAATCAACTCCCATCTTCCAGGACCACTGAATGTGGAGATACTGTATGTTAGTCCACCTGGTATTTATGATTTACACGCTTCACTCAACAAGTTCATGGTATCAGTTGATTCGCAGCCACTCTCAATAAGGGTGAATTACAGAACATGCCCAGTGATTTGAGTCTGACTTTGACTCCATTGTCTATACAGCAGAATGTACAGTATATGAATGCTGTGCAGTATGAGTGTCTTGCTTGGAGGCAAACATCCATGCCAGCCACCACATGGGCAATTCCCAGCTAGCACATTTGGTTCCTTGGAAGTTGTGGGAAGGTATGTTTTTGGTTTCACATTGGTTGTGGGAACAAAGCCATGAGTTTCCTGACTGGTAAAACTGAACGTTTTGTAAACGTTTTGAAAACAGAAGTGATAATTTCTCCTGTTCTTGGAACATATATTTTTAGGTTGCAGGGAGGTTCTAAGAACATTTTACTCTGGTTCCCTTAAAGTTTTCCTATATGTTATTTGGTGGTTTTCAAAATACTTCTATAAAACTTTCACTGAATATTTCAATAAGACTTTCAATAACACTTCTAGCTTATTTTGCATACAATTTTCTGAACTCCAAGCACACATAATTTTTCTCTCTTTTTCTTTCTTTCTTTCTTTCTTTCTTTCTTTCTTTCTTTCTTTCTTTCTCTCTCTCTCTCGGAGGACCTGAGCCCTAGGACCATGCCTCAGGACTACCTGGCCTGATGACTCCGTGCTGTCCCCAGTCCACCTGGTCGTGCTGCTGCTCCAGTTTCAACTGTACTACCTGCGACTATGGAACCCTGACCTGTTCACCGGACGTGCTACCTGTCCCAGACCTGCTGTTTTCAACTCTCTACAAACAGCAGGAGCGGTAGAGATACTCTGAATGATCAGCTATGAAATGCCAACTGATATTTACTCCTGAGGTGCTGACCTGTTGCACCCTCGACAACCACTGTGATTAATATTTGACCCTGCTGGTCATCTATGAACATTTGAACATTTTGGCAATGTTCTGTTATAATCTCCACCCGGCACTGCCAGAAGAGGATAGCCTGGGTCCTCTCTAGGTTTCTTCCTAGGTTCTGGCCTTTCTAGGGAGATTTTGCTAGCCACCGTGCTTCTACACCTGCATTGCTTGCTGTTTGGGGTTTTAGGCTGGGTTTCTGTACAGCACTTTTTGACATCAGCTGATGTAAGAAGGGCTTTATAAATACATTTGATTGATTGATTGATTGACATAGAAATACATTTCCTTAGGCATTAATCATGCAAATACATGTATTTTTTATTGTGACACGGCGTTTGTGAAATTTGAACCTATGATCTTCTGTTCTCTATCCATGGAATTAGTCCACTACGTTACCAGAATGGAGCTAGGGCGCATGATTTTTAATACATACCAAGCTGTATTCAAACAAGCTTTTGTTTCAAAGGAAACAAGCACTCATTAAGATCAGGTGTTGCCAATTAGTGGGCGTGGCCAACACACTTAACAAGATAGAATTTTGTTGATGCTGAGAATGGAATGTATGTTTTTAAATAACATTCTTAGAACGTTTTTACTCTGAATATTACTAAAGTTTTCTTGTGTTTTTTATGGAAAGTTTTCTTCATGTTATGAGAATGGAATTTTTTGTTTATAAATGTGAATGAATATATATATATATATATATTTGTATATATATATTTTTTTTTTACATTCCCAGAATGTATAACGTTCTCGGAACAATTTGAGAACATGTGTAACGGTGGTCCTCCTCCTCTTCAACCGAAGAGGAGGAGTAGTGATGGAACCAAGGCGCAGCGTTGTGAAATGACATATTTAATAAAGACACGACAAAACAACGAAGACAGAAAACGAACTATACTAGAATTTACTAACAAAATAACAAAACGAATGTGTAGACAGACCTGAATTATATGAACTTACATAAAACACGAAGAACGCACGAACAGGGAAAATAGACTACACAAAAAGAACGATGTACAAAACAAACCGAACAGTCCCATATGGTGCGACAAACACTGACACAGGAGACAACCACCCACAACGAACACTGTGAAACAACCTACCTAAATATGACTCTCAATTAGAGGAACGCCAAACACCTGCCTCTAATTGAGAGCCATACCAGGCAACCCTTAAACCAACATAGAAACAGACAACATAGAATGCCCACCCAAACTCACGTCCTGACCAACTAACACATACAACAAACTAACAGAAATAGGTCAGGAACGTGACAACATGACTTTAATAGAACCATTAGGAAATCTGTAGGAAACGTTATGCTGAAATACTGCAATTCCCACAGAAGAACATTGTTTCTTAATATTCTCTGAACAATTTGAGAACATGACTAAATAGAACCATGAGGAAACCAGTAGGAAACGTTATGCTGAAATACTGAAATTCCTGCAGAAGAATATTGTTTCTTAATATTCTCTGAACAATTTGAGAACATTACTTTAAATAGATCCATGAGGAAACCTGTAGGAAACGTTATGCTGAAATACTGAAATTCCCGCAGAAGAATGTTGTTTCTTAACGTTCCATTAACTATTTGAGAACATTCCCAATGTCAAACCAGTTGGAGAACGTTCGTAGAACATTACCAAAATTGAAATGAAATGTAATCATGCTTGAACTTTTAAGAAACATTATATTAAAGTAAATGAAATACCAAAATCTCAAGTTCATTAAATGTGCAGAAAATGTTCTACAGCCAAGCAACTATTCTGCACCATTCCCAGAAAGTTGTGGGAAGGTTGCATGCTAAACAACCATGGGACAACCACGCTCTCACCAAGCTCTAAGAAACAAATGGTTCTCAGAACGTTATGTGCTAGCTGGGTTGGGACTTTGTGCAACCATCTGGCTACACCTTCCGGTTCCCATCATGCTCCATGAGGATGATGCTAGCACACACACACGCACACGCACACACACTACACCTCAATTTGTCTAAGCATGAAGGACTTGTGCCCCGAGCCTGGTACTGACAGAATAAAACAGTGGACCGCTCAGTCGAAGACCATCTAATCCTGTCTTGTTCAGTTTCAGCTGACTTGATCTGATCGAAAACAAAGCCAGATCTGTTTTCAGTGAATACTACATGTTCTCTTTAACTTAGATCCATTAACTTTTAGGGATCATGGGCTAGTTCTTTAAAAGGGCAGTAATACCCGTATGTGTTTTTCTGTCCTAATCATCGTTCTACGACAGTAGCCTACTTGCAGGTCTGGGTAAGTTACTTTCTAAATTTAATCTATTACAGTCACTAGTTAGTTACCTGAACAACATTTTTATCAGTGATGTAACTTTTAGATGACCAAACGTTAGTAACGTAATCTGATTACTTTCAGTTACTTTTTTTGATTACTTTCCCCTTATGAGGCATTAGAAGAAGACAAAAAGGATCCATCAAACACATTTGGTGTATTATAGTGGTCTCTGACTTATGGTCAGACTCGCTGACCACAATGCTGAATTGAATGTCATTGAGAAAACAGAAAGATGTCATAATGTATTTTTTTTTAGTGAACAACCTTTCTAAATTGAAAAGTCATTCAAGTAATCATCTAGTTTTTCAAAAGTATCTGTAATCTCATAAAAATATGTTTGCCTGTAATGTAACTGATTAGTTACATAAAAAATAAGAAGATTACATGTAACTAACAACATGTAATCCGTTACTCCCCATCCCTGCCTACTTCTCACTTCTAGTCATGCAAAGCAAATAAATATAAGCCCATATAATTTTAATGATAATTCCTCATAATGGAATACTTTGCCCCAGCCTTTAACTATGCCTGTATAAATTGTTAAACATGTGGGTTGATTCTAGCATCTAATTGCAGAGGCTCTCACATGCAGTTGAAGTCGAAAGTTTACATACACTTAGGTTGGAGTCATTAAAACTCATTTTTCAACCACTCCACAAATTTCTTGTTAACAAACTATAGTTTTGGCAAGTCGGTTAGGACATCTACTTTGTGCATGACACAATTTCTTTTCCCAACAACAGTTTACAGACAGATTATTTCACTTATAATTCGCTGTATCACAATTCCAGTGGGTCAGAAGTTTACATACACTAAGTTGACTGTGCCTTTAAACAGTTTGGAAAATTCCCGAAAATGATGTCATGGCTTTAGAAGCTTCTGATAGGCTAATTGACATAATTTGAGTCAATTGGAGGTGTACCTGTGAATGTATTTCAAGCCCTACCTTCAAACTCAATGCCTCTTTGCTTGACGTCATAGGAAAATCAAAAGAAATCAGCCAAGACCTCAGAAAAATAATTGTAGACCTCTACAAGTCTGGTTCATCCTTGGGAGCAATTTCCAAACGCCTGAAGGTACCACGTTCATCTGTATAAACAATAGTACGCAAGTATGAACACCATGGGACCACGCAGCCATCGTACCGCTCAGGAAGGAGATGCGTTCTGTCTCCTAGAGATGAACGTACTTTGGAGCGAAAAGTGCAAATCAATCCCAGAACAACAGTAAAGGACCCTGTGAAGATGCTGGAGGAAACAGGTACAAAAGTATCTATATCCATAGTAAAACGAGTCTTATGTCGACATAACCTGAAAGGCCGCTCAGCAAGGAAGAAGCCACTGCTCCAAAACTGCCATAAAAAAGCCAGACTACGGTTTGCAACTGCACATGGAGACAAATATCGTACTTTTTGGAGAAATGTTTTGAAACAAAAATAGAACGTTTTGGCCATAATGACCATCATTCTGTTTGGAGGGAAAAGGGGGAGGCTTGCAGCCAGAAGAACACCATCCCAACTGTGAAGCATGGGGGGTGGCAGCATCATGTTGTGGGGGTGCTATGCTGCAGGAGGGACTGGTGCACTTCACAAAATAGATGGCGTCATGAGGAAGTAAAATTATGTGGATATATTGAAGCAATATCTCAAAACATCAGTCAGGAAGTTTGGTCGCAAATGGGTCTTCCAAGTGGACAATGACCGCAAGCATACTTCCAAAGTTGTGGCAAAATGGCTTAAGGACAACAAAGTCAAGGTGTTGGAGTGGCCATCACAAAGCCCTGACCTCAATCCCATAGAAAATTTGTGGGCAGAACTGAAAAAGCGTGTCCGAGCAAGGAGATCTACAAACCTGACTCAGTTATACCAGCTCTGTCAGGAGGAATGGGCCAAAATTCCCCCAACTTATTGTGGGAAGCTTGTGGAAGGCTCCCTGAAACGTTTGACTCAAGTTAAACAATTTAAAGGCAATGCTATCAAATACTAATTGAGTGTATGTAAACTTCTGACCCACTGGGAATGTGATGAAAGAAATAAAAGCTGAAATAAATAATTCTCTCCTATTATTCTGACATTTCACATTCTTAAAATAAAGTGGTGATCCTAACTGAGCTAAGACAGGGAATTTTTACTAAGATTAAATGTCAGGAATTGTGAAAAACTTAGTTACATTTTTTGGGGCTAAGGTGTATGTAAACTTCTGACTTCAACTGTACATGTTATGCTATGTAGCATCACACACAGAGGCTCTCACATACATTTTTCCGTTTTCCTCATCCAAGGCACACATCACAGTGACATCCCAATTCCCGGATGTCAGAAAGCGAGGAGGGACAGAGGGGATGGCAGGCTGTGTCACATTGAAGGAGAGAGAAAGAGAGGATGATGAATACAGAAACAGACAGACTGCCAGTGGAGAGGAGATGCAGAGAATAACATTGTCAGCGAAATGTAGAGTTATTCAGACATACAATTCAGATACACAGTCACAGATACCTAAAATAATCACTGCCTAGACAAGACTTCAGTTCTCTGCTATTAAAATCTGTATAATCACATACTGTTGTATGTCACTCCGTTGAAGGCTTAACAAGCAGTCTGATATTAAACCATTGGAGGATGACACAGGGGTATTAAACTTTATTGCCCTCACACTGACCTGCGCAGGGAGACTGGCAATGTGGCGGAACTCCCCTCGGGCACCCTGCTTGGCTGGCAGTGTCAAATAAAACCAAGAGCCATCAGATGAAAACAATGGCACCTCCTGCTGGACAAATGAGACAGGCATGGTCAACAATAACAATCCAGGAAATATCACAGGTGGGTCGATTGAGACTGTAACAGCATACCAGTTTCAATGAGTAGCAGATTTTGGGAAATGAGTGACGCCTACCTGTCGTTGGTTTTGCATTAAGTCCATGACCATTGTGTGTTTCTGTGGAATTAAAACAGAGATAGAAAATAAAGAAAACATAATTAAGCAGCCAACGTTGATATTGTAATGAATCCATAAGGAATGGTTGGAGAGAGATGGCAGAGAAATGCTGCAGCGGATCATTGGAAATTCATCACAGGAAGTATAATTGACCTTATTTAAGCTGGAAGGAAGAGATATGGTGGCTTAAGAAAATCAATCCATACCCGCCAGTGTGTAAAGGAGATGAAAATGCTATAAAAGTAATGCATTGCAGCAGAGCGAGGAGACCCTATTGAATTACTGTGAAATAACCATTGACCTCTCACCTCTGAACATGCCCCTGTGGTAGCCTCACACACACAGAGCTCTGATTGGTTCTGGGCCCGGTTCAACCAACGCACCACCAGACGAGTGCTGCTGATCCACTTCACCATGGAGATGTAGCTGTCTCTAGGGAGACGTTTGCAGAAAAAAAAACACAAGACAAGAAAGTTTCTTGGACAGTAAAATAAAATATAAACGTTAACAACATTAGTCCTTAGTTGAGCTACAGTGTGAAGTTATATTTTGGAGATGGTACCTGGCCCTGAGAGAGTCTGGAGGGATCATCTCTAGAGTGTGGGCTGGACCATAGAGATTCACCACAAACAGGCTGACTGTGGGGATAGTGGAGCCAGCCTATTCACACAGACACACAGGTTCAGACTATTACATTAGAATAACATTAGTTAGATGACATGACAGTCTTGGAGCTTTTACACATTGCATTATTGGTTAATTATACATTTTAAAATCAGTGTTTACCTTAGGGTAAGGAAAGAAAACATTGGAGGGATAGACTCCACCCAGGAAGTAATGTATCTCCATTAGGGGTGTGGCAGAGTTGTTGATGGTGAAGTATGCCAAGCGAGCGCCATCTTTGGACCACCAGTGGGCAGAGTAAGTCAAGAGCACTTCCTCTGTAAACATTTTACAAGAGAACAATACACATTTGTTACTCATGGAAGTCCAAATGTTACGCATTGCCAATAGTGCAAACAATGTATCAAAGTCATATATTATCTGCAATACCATACATCTCAGGGAGAAGCTTTCAAAACGACAAACCTCATTTTGCAAACAGTTGTCAATTTTGGAACAGTTGGCAACAGTTGGCAATCAATGGCTATGATAGAGATAGGTTAAAGGAAAACTCCACCCAAAAACTATATTTTGGTCTTTGTTTCATTAGTCCATTGTTGACATAGTCCCAAAATGTCTTGCTTGTCAGCACTCAAGTTGTCAAGATATGCGTCTTTCAAAACACAGAAATCATCTCAGTATGTTCTATCATATGATGCAAAACGCAGCAGCATGTGATGCAAAATGCATCATACAGGGATGATTTCTGTATTTTGAAAGTTACATATCTTAAAAACTTGAGTGCTGACAAGCAAAACCATGGACTAATTTAACAAATAGAGTTGTTTTCCTTTAAGGTGTTAGTGGATGTTGCTGCAGTATCTCTTACCCTCATACATCCAGTCGGATAGACCATTGACCACCAGCCCCTCTCTGCCTGTGGATGTGAGGCGTAGGGGCTTACTGGTCATGGCTGGCTGGTAGTAGATATCTCCTTCAAACACATAGGCCTGGCAGCAACAGAGAGACAATACCAATCCATTATCAAAGCAAGCAGATAGAGAGCTCAGTGTTGACTGGCTGAATCAAACGTCCTATTGACTCCAAGTGGGAATGCATCAGCCAGCCAAGTTAGAGGCCAATACATCTCAGCTTGCCACTGACTGAATGTGTTGAAGTGCCATTGGAACACAAACATTGCACTGAAAACACTTTACATTCATAACACATAATCCAATATTAATCTGCAACAAACACTGAAATGTTGTTTTTGAATCATTATAACTCAAATAGTAAACACAGCTAAATAGAGATGTTATAGATTTGTTGTGGTGTTAAATGCATTTCTAGTCCACCAGACACTGTTGAGGTGGGATGCAGAATGAGTGAGAGCTGCTGCCTTACCAGCTGGTTCCCCTGCGGTCCCCAAGCTGCGTACTGTATCCCTGCCTTCTCCCCCGCTGGAGAGTTAAGCTCCAGCAGGTCCCTGGGACAAACACAGAATCCCTCCATTAGGAACGAACAGCCTCTCTAAAGCCACTAGTGGATAACGGAGTAGAACGTAGATCCATCCATGCCTGTTCATAAGCATTTGATAGATACCATAAAAAAGACAAGATGCAAATGCAAAACCATACAGAGATTGAGGTCGGTTCATGCAATGGATCAATACCTCTTTCAATGCATTGGAACAGCACTATGTTCCTCCTAAAAACAGGCAGGCATCTTGTAACAAGACATAACCAGGCATTTCATTTTTTGTTAAACGAGCAGATCCTTCTGAATTTCTTTGAGAGGCATTGATGCTCCTCACAAGGCCCAGGCTTTCATCCGCAGATACAGGGGAGGTCTTCTTTACTGGTGGGCCAGCAGGTAGGAGGAATCTATGGCTGTCAATTTCCCATCTTACTCTGATAGTTAACGACAGTCAGCGAGGACAACGTTAAGAGTAATGGATATGTCTGACATAACAGATGACGTTCAGATGAAAAGAGACACACTTGGAGGTGCTTGGTCAGTCGAGGCCAGGGCCCGCTTGCGTTGGCAATACACATGCCCAGTGCAGCCCATGCATTAGCATTCATGGATCTACAGTACCTACCCATTAGCCACATTGTAGATGGCATAGGATGCTGTAAAGGACTGAGAGAAAACCTGTTGGAGGTAGAGGACATGATGGGCACAGTGGTCCAGAGTTACTGAAGAACACACTCAATCTCCAGCACAGACACACGCACTACAGTTAGACCATAGGACAATCCAATTAAGTGAATGAACAACCAACAATTCCATCAATCACATTGCATCGTCGCAAACATCAGTTCTAACTACCCAGTCAAACAGCTTAAACAATGATAACCCAGTCTCCTAACAGAGAATAGGAGACATTAGAGGAATGATGTCATGTGAGGATGAGAAAGATAGGGAGTATGCCTTTCTCTAACCCCTAAGTAACATAATTACAGCCAATATCCCTCAAATTGAAAAAGATCCAGAGTGGTAACTCATCTTGAACAGTGATCAGCTAGGCATGCTGAAGAGGACACTCCATTTCTAAAACAAAGACTTGAAGTGTGTTGTTTGCCCACTAGCTTCTTAAAGAAGCCAAGGGAAAAGCTTTGGAAAGCGTGTCCCTAATGTAATTGAATGTCACGTCTCCGGAAGCATACTTAACAGTGCAATTGGATTACTTCCCATATTGTTAGTCTTCTAAACTGAGAAACACAGAGAGGCAAAGGAGCATGACTGTAAAAAGAAGGGCTATGTTTCACACCAGAAAATGTCAACCTGAGAGAGAAAGGTCACTTTCTTACCAGCAGGACATTGCTTTTGAGGAAGAGGCCACTGCACCCAAAACAAAACACAATAACAACAGAAAACAGTTAGATCTGAAGAAAACGGAGGCCCCGAGGTAAAGGATGAGGGTCTGAGCCAGATGAGTTCACGGCTATTTAACAGGTCAGTGTGGTGGCAGTGTAACGAGACGAGTCCCTCCCGCTGGGTGGAGGGGTGTCGCCTTATCATCCGCACTCTGGTTAATTAGCTCTTTAGGAATTGTCAACAAAGAAGACAAAGATATGGCTCATCATTTATCATTAGGGGAGGAAAGAAGGATAGTGAGTGTGAGGAGGGGACTGTGTGCATCAGTGTGTGGGTGTGTTTGTGTGTGGCCGTGTGTGGGTGTGTTTGTGTGTGGCCGTGTGTGGGCGTGCATGTGTGCGTGCGTCTGTCTCAGTGTGTGTGTGGGTGCATGTCTGAGAGCGTGCGTGTGTGTTACAGTTTCTGTGTGTGTTCGTGAGCGTGGGCCTGCGTGTATGTATCTGTGCTCACCCGTGTATGCGTGTCTAATAGAAAGAGAATGAATTCTAATGTGGCCGCTAAGTAGGTAAGTCATAAATCTTTCCCCAGTGTTCCGCCAGATTGTTCCGCTCCCCCCCATGACTTTACCCCAAATGGAGGAGCCACACTGTAAACAGACGAGACCAGTGTGTGTCTGCTCACGTGGGACCTGGCGACAATGGGACAGTAAGGAGATTACAACAGTCCTTGTATGAGGCGAGATGTTGGTAGGTATTGTTGCGCTGCAGTAGGGTCATTCCATCAATTAGGTACCTTTTGAGAAGTGTAACTTTATTTTTTTTTAAGTTAGATTGTACAAAATTGTAACATTATGTCATAGAAAGCACATGTTCAACTTCATGAAAAACACTTTCCCCTCTCAAGAGGTTAGCTCCATTGGAATCAGGCATCCCACAGCAAAACAAGCTGAAATTCACTAATTTCATTAATCTGCTTGGACTGTCCTCATATTTAGCCTCACAATGAAGTGTTGGACATTTTCTTTTCAGGACAACCTGGGCTGCAAGTAGAACACAAACGAATTTGACATAAACAGTTGCATGCATGAGTTTTATTGATAAATGTCAATAAAACAAATTGGTCTGCCAAGCAAAAACCTGATAAAAAATGTATTTATATGAATGCTGTAAGAAGAAAAATTGTTTGCTCAGTGGGAAATGAATATCCAACTAGTCAGTGACAACTGTGTGGACTTTGGAGTTTGTGACAGCAACTATGTGAGCTTATTACAGTATTATAGACACTATATCCTGGGATTTCCTATGATCTTCTATGTAGAAGAACCCCTTAACCTTCTAGCGACTCGTGTGTGGCTTGGGAGTGTCATAGAGCAAAATATGTGCGTTTCGCAAGACTCTCTGCTTTTCATAGATAGGTCATAGTAGTTTGTAACTAAAACTGTTCTTACTTGACAGACGTTTTTGTGAGAAGAAAATGTTTTTGTGATCCGCCCTTGTCTCATAAACATCGCTCTAACTCAGTTAATCACACCAACTAATAAAATAAAATCTTATTGGTCGCATGCATGTATTTATCAGATGTTATTGTGGGTGTAGCACAATGTATCAGCGGATGCAGCAGATGTAGACGAATCCAGGAGGTTAGAAGTCCAAAACGTGCTGGCATTACCGTGGGACCAACAAATTACTATAGTAAGTGCCTATTACGTTCCAAATAAAGTAACAGGGTTGACCGTTACAGGGTTTCACCGTTACAGGGTTGACCGTTACCGGGTTGACCGTAACAGGGTTGACCATTACAGGGTTGACAATTTCATCTTAAATCAACCATAAATCCACTTGTTTTTCAAACATTTCTAGCCTGTCTATCTGTGGGTAACAGGGTTGATGCGTTTTGCTCGACTCGCTCAGTTTTCCACCAGAAAACACCAGAAAATGGCCATAAAGAGCACAACCAGCTCACCTGCTTTTACATTATGATTTGACTATTAGATGTTCAATGTTTCTTTGGATTGTGTACAAAGCTGTCATCAAGCTGTCATCAAGGCAAAGGGTGGCTATTTTGAAGAATCTCAAATATAAGATATATTTAGATTTTGCTTAAAACTTTTTGGGTAACTACATGAATCTATATGTGTTATTTCATAGTACTGATGTCTTCACTATTACTCTACAATGTAGAAAATAGTAAAAAAAACCTTGTCTGAGTAGGTGTTCTAAAACTTTTGACCGGTAGTGTAAATGAATCACCAATCACATGAAATAAATAATAATCTTCAGAAATAACGTTCTCAAAACAACAAAATAACGAGGGCTTAACAATGATGGTGAAAAAATTGAGAAATCATGGGGTTAAGTGGGTTAACATCTTCCTAGAATTCACAGAGGGTTCACTGAGGGTCATGTCAAAATGCTGCATTTTGTCTTCATTCATTAAAAAAATCTGATTTATTGAAATATCCATGTGGTCTAGATTAAAGGGGAATTAATTTAATATAACAGGCTTTTAAAGTGCAATATTGGTGCACAATTTCTACTTTAAACATCAAAGGGACGCAAAAGGGACTCATTTTGTGGAATGACCCAGTACACACAATAAAGGGATAATAGATTTCTTCCCCCAGCCCATTGTTAGTACTAAACCTGCATTTCTCTCTGGTAGTGCCTCAATATACTGTCTTTGATACAAGCACTTCATTGTCTGTAACTGCATAGCAGACCCAACTCTCCAGTTGTATTTCCTTTCTTTCTAAATTGCACAGTCTTGGCAGTTTCCACCTGTCTGGCTCTGGCTGCATTTCCTCATCCCTTCCACTCTATCTCCATCCATCCTCTCCTTCCCCTCTTTTTGTGTCAAACAAAGGGAACAACTCTCACAAGCACTGACTCAAACACACGCATGCATCAACGCACCCACGCACACACGCAAACACACACATTTATCAGACTATTGTCAATTTTGAGGAGAGATTGAAACCTCTTCTACACAGGAGGTTTGAATATGTTCTCTCCCTTATGCCCCCCTCCCCCGCCACCCCTACTTCTAACTATACCACCTCTCTCAAAATCTATTTATTTTCGCCCACTAGGCACAAACCTCCCCAAAGCCTCACAGCTAATATGAAATCCAGGGGATAAGCCTTTCAACTTAACACACAGCCCACTCATCCATTTCCCACCACTGCAGCCCTCTCCTCTAAGCATCCATCCCACTCATTCTTTTACACCCCTTCTGATTGATTTCGATTGGACAGGGTGATCTAGGGGCGAATGGTGCGTATCAAATATTTGTTCTCCGCCTATTGCTACTGCGTCTCTCTCTCTCTCTTCTCTCCCTCTCTTCTCTCTTTCTCTCTCTCTCTCCCTCCCTCCCACCCTGCCTCCCTCTCTCTCTCCCTCCCACCCTGCCTCCCTCTCTCTCTCCCTCCCACCCTGCCTCCCTCTCTCTCTCCCTCCCACCCTGCCTCCCTCTCTCCCTCCCCTCCCACCCTGCCTCCCTCTCTCCCTCCCTCCCACCCTGCCTCCCTCTCTCTCTCCCTCCCACCCTGCCTCCCTCTCTCTCTCCCTCCCACCCTGCCTCCCTCTCTCTCTCCCTCCCACCCTGCCTCCCTCTCTCCCTCCCTCCCACCCTGCCTCCCTCTCTCCCTCCCTCCCACCCTGCCTCCCTCTCTCTCTCCCTCCCACCCTGCCTCCCTCTCTCCCTCCCTCCCACCCTGCCTCCCTCTCTCTCTCCCTCCCACCCTGCCTCCCTCTCTCTCTCCCTCCCACCCCTGCCTCCCTCTCTCCCTCCCTCCCACCCTGCCTCCCTCTCTCTCTCCCTCCCACCCTGCCTCCCTCTCTCTCTCTGTCTCACTCTGCCATTCTCAGCGGCACACCGCTCCTCTCCCCAACAAGAAAGCCTGTGCTTGCGGCAAACGGCTATTGTCAGCAGAAAACCCCTAGAGATAGAGAGAAAAAAGTGAGGTAGAGATAGATAGAAAGAGTGAGGGAGTGAGAGACAGGCAAAGACTGATCTTGTTGCAACCTGATCTGTTTCACCTGTCTTGTGCTTGTCTCCACCCCCCACCAGGTGTCTCCCATTTTTTCCGTTATCTCCTGTGCATTTATACCTGCATTTTCTGTTTGTCTGTTGCCTCTGTCTTGTTTTGTCAGGTCTTACCAGCGTGTTTCCCGGTTCTCCTGTTCTCAAGTTTTGTTTTCTAGTCTTCCCGGTTCTGACCTTTCTGCCTGTCCTGAGCCTGCCTGCCGTCCTGTACCTGCCTGACTCTGACCTGGTTTAACAACCACTGCCTGCCCTCGACCTGCCTTTTGCCTGCCCCTTTCGAATATGAAATATTCTGAGAATCAAACTGCCTCCTGTGTCTGCATCTGGGTCTCATCCTCGTGATAGATCGGACTCCATTTAATATTATAGTAAAACCAGGTGCAATCAAGTATTATGCATTTAGGTAACTAAGACCAAGAAATGGTCATGAGAAGTGAATGCAAAACACAAGTATTATTTAATAACTTTGTAAAATGAATGATACCATTATACAAGGCATAATGCTTAAGTTACAAAGCATTACAAGCCATTATTCTAAGCATGATCAGAGAGGGAGAGAGAGAAGTCATAGCCTGAAAGGCCATGTCCCAAGAGTCCATGGGGTGGAGAGAGTATCTCACCAGCGCAGGTCAGGAACAAAGAAGAAAAAGACAATGAATCTGAGACGCCTTTATAACATCTGAGCTGTTGACCAATGGCATTACTGTAAAGTTAACCTCCAATCAGATATCAGACCTACAGGATGTAAAGACAACAGAACATCTGCTTCTCAAAGGTGACACAAGCGAGGGTTGGAGAGCAACACAGAGAAGGCTGAATTACTAAGACAACACAAAGGAAATTCTTGCATACAGTGTAAAGTCACTTTGGGAGCTGGGCCGCCCTACAAAAGGTATACGGTATGATCATCAACTACTAAATAAGAGAACTTAGGAGAGCAGATCTTAGAGCTGAGTGAAAGAGTGAGGGAGAGAGAGAGAGAGAAAGAAAGAAAGGGAGGAAGAGGGAGAGGGGGAGGGGGAGAGAGAGGATGAGGGAGAGAGAGAGCAGATCCTATACACTCAGAACAGCAATATATCTGTTCTGGGCTCTTTAATAAGGTGGAAACTGTGCTGAAGGCACCCCCCCCCCCCCCCATTACCCGTATATTACACCTCTTGCTCCCTCCTCTGGGGAAACGGGAAGCTATTTATTAAGCGAGTGGATATTTACAGAAGGAGAGGGTCGGCGGGGGAAACAGGGAAAGCTATTACAAGGGAAAGAAAGATGAGAAAATGCATGTGTTATTAGAGTTGTTTGTTATGCTGGGGTTTGCCTCAAACCACCTGCAATTGTGCATTATACATTAGACTCTGGTATAAGCTCCTCATTAACATTCCCCACCAAACCAGCAGGGCGATTTCATTACTGCATGCAGCTCCAACTTTAACACCCCATCTCCCTCATCCCATCTCTGCCTCCCCCTCCCCACACACTGCTATCTACATCAAACTGATCCCTCTCTCTCAGCCATCTAATTCCCTCCATTCTTCTACACCACTTCCCCCATAATTACCTAGTCTGAATATTCCCCATACATTTTGCCAGTGATTTGACTATTGGCTGTGTCTGAATAGCATGTAAAACAACAGACTGCTGCAGTACTGTAGTAGCATCACTAGTTCTCTATTTTAAAAAGCGCATTCACACATAGGAGGACCCTGTACCGGGAAGAATCTACTTTCACCATGCTCCCACCTAATCTCTCTCTCTCTCTCTCTCTCTCTCTCTCTCTCTCTCTCTCTCTCTCTCTCTCTCTCTCTCTCTCTCTCTCTCTCTCTCTCTCTCTCTCTCTCTCTCTCTCTCTCTCTCTCTCTCTCTCTCTCTGTTTCATAAGGGACTTTCCTCCCCCTCGTTCATTCCACTGACTGTAAAGGCGGGATTAGAATGCATGGCATTATTGTACTACAGCCACCATGCTGTGCGGAAACAGATGTGTCGTTAGTCGCAACAGAAACAGATTTGACTCAACTGATTTTCTCTGATGGTCTGGAATAAGTTTGTGGCCCTGCTGTGCAAAACGGTGTGTGAGTGAGTAGGAAACCACATTGCATACAAGTCATCTTTGGTGTCATTGGGTATTACTATGGCTGTGAGTATGATAATTGATCAGAATGATTGACACTGTAAAAAATACAGAAAGAGCAAGCTATGAGCATGTTATTTGGTCAAAACAAGCATCACTCACTGGCTGAATGTTGTATGCCAACAGGACAAACCTCTTGTCTGCAGACACATGGAACTTTGTGGTAGTCAGGTCCTGGAAACACGGAATGAACAATATATCAACAACATGCATACCTCCTAAAATTAAAAGATACACGTGTCAGTAACTTACTTGGATCTCATATTAGCCTTAACCTTCAAGAACAACATCGCCTCGGGGCTCATATGGATAATGTCAGGGATTGCATTTGGAAAGCCATGGCCCTAGGTGCAGTATCCCTGCATATATCATCCACTGAACGCTAAATACTGGTGTAGGCTATCAACTACAGTGTGGAATTAACATAGCAAAAGTGATGATAAACTGGTGAGAGCCAGAGAGGAGACTTCTCTCCATCTTGACAACAGAATCCCGCGTAGCTCCTAGGCAATGACCCAGATAGGTTTTTCAGCAGCATC